>NW_028185606.1:1318433-1445299 GCF_003343005.1 Rhea americana
CCTAATGATATAAGCAAAAATATAATTCACAGATTTATCAATTTAGCAAGCTAATTTTTTTCAAGCTCCTTCTGGTTTGCTAGTTTTTAGATATGGTATTTGATCATGTTTCCCCTGTTAGAGATACGTATGTATTTGTAAAGGATTAAAAACCCTCCTGTGGGTAAACCTTGATCAGAAATTCAAATATTTCTGGCTCTATCACCAACTCATTGGGCAAATTCTGCAAGCACATTAGGTCTGCTTCTAACAAACAATACTTCACTTCATTATTGTCAGATGGATGTGAAAAACTAACGTGAAACTGCAGAAAATGGGAAAAGTAGCACATTTCATTCCTTGACTACAATCTTATCTACTTTAATTGATGGTGCCATAAAACATAATTCAATTTTTATCAAGTGCATTGAAATCTTCATCACAAGAAGCATAACCCCCCCACAGTTACTGCTTAAAAAGACAAATGTATTTTTAAAGTAAACTTTGTATATAAAAGTAGAAGTTGAAAGATTAGTTTACCGCAGTGTCACCGACCAACTAGCTGWCTATCCAGTCAGTGTCTCTTAGTCATGCTTTTACAAATTCTGAAAATAAACCTCCTTTTGGAAATCAAAAGATGAGATGATCACTGTAACTGCTTTACTTAAGATTTCAAGAAATGGCTGCCCTCCAGAGAGTTGGCTGATTTTTCATTTACAGGCTGAGTGACTCCAGCTCTACAAAACAATCCTCACAAAATTCACAACTACCTAGGTGCTGCCTAATGCATCCTAACCATTAGCATCTTTATTGCTTGCTGTGAGGAAAATATTAACATAAAAAGAAAATGCTGTAATAGCAAGTAAGTTTATCTGCTTTGTTTCACTGTTTGAGTGCTAACAAGGAAGAGGTGTCTTGAAGCAGTACACAGATTATGATTTGCCAAAACATTTATTTTAAAATGTTTCTTAAGCTTGTAGTTGTTGAAGTGTGCCTATTATTTCTTGAAAAAGGAAACATCTGTCCCTAATCTTCTTGAACTGTGGCATTCTTCCAATAATGCAGACAGGAATACTTCAGCAAGATCTCCGGTCAACTGTAACATTTCCAATAAGTAAAAGCACCCATTCAGTTACTCCCAGATCCTCTCCTCGATGGCAGCTACATAACTCAAGCAATCGTTTGATACCTTCAAYGCATTTGTATCCGTAAGTTCTGTGACAACATTGCTTGTACATTTTCTTTACTGGGAAGGTGCCCTGATATTCTGAAGCACCTACTTTTTGAACCACTCATCTTCCAGATGCATTAAGATCAACAACCCCGTTATAGATTAGAAAAGGATCAGCGAACTATAGAGACGATGCAATGACAGGAACAGAAGACATGAAAATAATTATACAAAGGGGACAATAATTCAGTCTTCTCCGTTCTTTAGGTGGGAAACCTACAGACCAGTGCCTATGTTGACTTGACAGCCCTACACATCACTCAGCATTGACATCGGACTAGAAGACTGAAGACGACTCTGGCTCTCTCGGTTGTTGSGAGTATCATCAACATCGTTTTTCAGCTTGATCTTAAAGTCTTTACTCCACCCTCGGGAGACAGCACATTGCAGAAGATGAAGGCCACTCAAACAGCTAGGGGAAAGGACAGGAATACGAGCACATGGTTTCATCTCTGGCTCTGTCAGAGCCAGTTTGATTTCTGCACATACGCAATAGTGCATATTAATGTCTAGGTATCAAGTCCCTTATCTGCAAGCCTCAAGTGCTAATATCCACAAATAAGCAATTACTGTACATCATGCATTTTTATTGCTAAAATTGAAATCACTGTGGAGGTGGCAAAGCACTGTACTGATAATAAAAGTTATATAACGCTTGTATATCACTGCACATAAGATCTCCTTCTACTCTGTTTGTTTAAGAGAAACTTGTGAAAAACTGTTCACCTACAGTTTGGACGACACTTGGTGAGTATCTCCTCACCAGACCTTCTGCAGCGTATCGGACGATCGCAGACAGCCGCCGGAGCTGCAGCCACCCCGGTCCCTGCTGAGCAAGCACCGCCACCACGGGCGGCASGTCCTGGGAAGGCAGCTCTGCAGTCTGCCGCGAGGCGCGTGCCAGCCCCGAGCAATTCAGGGACGCGGATACGGGAGGGGATAGCTCTTTAACCCTCTCGCTCGCACCTTCTCCCGGTTACAGAGAGAGGGGATGCAGCGCAGAGGGGCCGCGGCCTCCGAGCAGTGCTGCACGCGGCTAGAAGCAGCTTTAAGCAGGTGCTAGCTGGGCTGATAACGAGTTGTCAGTACGTGAGCTTATGAGCAGAAGTCTTTAATAAAATCACAGACAAACTAATGGGGAAAAAGGAGGAAAGAGAGCGAAACTAGCCCTAGCCCACTCTAATGACAAAGCTAATTCTCAAGCAAAATGAGCATTTTCAGGCTACATGGATTCCCTGTTTCAGCACAAGCCCTGAAGCCCTTTAAGCCCCTCTCTCAACAGCCGAGACAGCAGGRCAACTGCTGCGTACCGCAAGGGAAGGACCATGCTCCAGAGCGCGGCCCGCAACTGGGATCTATGAGGCTGGGTGGAAACCATCAAGAGGCTTCACRTTTTCCTTTACATTTTGGCTTGTTTTCTTCCTCTTGTTTCAAAACTGAAATTTGCTTCAGATTCAGTGTCACCTAAGATTCAGGTCAATACAGTACTGGCACGAGAAAGTATTAACCTGCTCACATACGGGTCGTACCAATAACGAGTAGCCAGCGCAAAGGCAGCTCAGARCACAAAAACCAACCCTAACTGAGTTTCAGGTTGTATCAGTTTTTTTATATACTAATTCTCATTGTAGCTACACATTTCTCCAGCACGTTCTATAGGCACTGTAGAGGAAARATCGGTTGTTTTCTCCCCTCAGAGGACAACAGGGCAGCTCACCCCCACCCCGACTTACCAATCTGTCGAGCTTATTCCACTTCTGCTCTGACTTCGGCGGGGAGGTCACCCGCGTACACAGGCAACGCCGCCACCTCGCAGCGGCCTCTTACCAAATCACTTGACTTTCAAAACTGACCCAAACAAAATCTCTGACTCTCTGCATACATTTGGCATGACAAAACCACATTAGAAGCTGTTTAAATATGCAAATCAAAAGCGAACCAACACTGCCCTTCTTGGCACCTCTGACATTTATGCCAGGCAGCAGTTCAAACGGGAAATCGCTGCTTTGCCATCGCATCAGGAACAAGAAATAACCATGAGACACATTAAAGCAGCTACTTTCACCAGTAGAAGACAGCAGTGAACCCAGTTCAATACAAGCCCTCTGGCATGGGAGATTAAAAAAAACTATAATGATAAAATAATAGGAAACCACAAAAAATACGTTATTCCTTTTATTAAAGGGATATTACTGAAAAAATGCCATGAGACAGTGTTTGYGTTTAAAGCTGCAGAAGCATGCTCCACGCATTTAAACTCATGGCTCAGTTAGGTTACTCCGTTAYGTTAACGTCTATATTAAAAGCCAAAAGCTACGTAACATTTAAGTACAGCTAAATTAATAAGCAGTTTAGAAACAATCCAACTAAAAAAATTAACTGGACTGAAGTCAAGTGTATTTCCTTAAAATATGTTTCAAGAATCACCGTCAATTAAATATAATTCTGTAACTTGGAGGTTTTCTTTACAGTGTTACTCAATCATTACGACTGATGCAAAGAAAACCATTTTCYCATCTTTATAAACAAACTTGTTTGCAGATACACATTAACTGTCACACACGGAGTCCTACTCCCAGGCCTGCCCAAACCTCATCACATGCCGTTAGGGAGGTCCCCAAACCTCCACGTTTTAATTCCTGAGCCTCCAGGAAGGGCTTGCTCCCCTCYGCACAGCTTGGAGCGGTCGAGACGGCTCGCAGAGCTGAATGCCTTGTGCTCCTTCCCATACAGGCAAAGACAACTACAAATAAAACTATTYCATAGGAAATGGGCAGCCCATAACAGAGTTTGACACACTCTTGGTAAATGAAAATAGAAAATCAGAAAATTAAATTGACTTAGTAACCTCCCTATTGCCATATCCCTTCCACCTCCAAGAGCATCTTTAAAAAATACATATATACACACACACACACACAGAGATATATGCATGTGTGTATATATATGTGTGCATATACACACATGYGCGCACRCGTGTGCGGGTCTAGTGACACACAGCATCTTTGGGAGCTCTGGCACCACCTCAAAACTGCCACCAAAAATGACTCCTCGCAAATCGGGCAAGATTAAGCCAGACTGCTACGCGGGCAGGYGGAAGCGCAAGCCCACTTCTGCTGCGCGGCGGCGCGTAATGCTCAGAGACAAGGTTACGGCGGGGGGTGACCGCAGCTTAGTTTTTCTCCCTGTTTTTTTCCCCCTCTTGGCTTTCCAGGGGAACTGCTTCATGTCAGATTTGGTACTTCATTATACGTGTATTTGCCTGAGGCGAAGAAAAGGWTTCAACTTGTGGCTAAGCATTGACCTCAACATCAATGAAAATCGATTTGAAAGAYGATCCAAATTAGTTTCATACTATCCAGGCTGCAGTGCTCTACAACATCACGTCATAGCTATCAGATAAATGAAAAGGTCCTTGCCTTTCTGAGTGCTATAAATATAYACAAGAGTATCCAACACAACCCCACTGCCTCAACTCCTACAATACGCAGCTGATGTAGGTTAAATTTAAAATTCACAAAGTTGCTTATCTGCGTCGGGCTAGTTTAGGGGGATTTTGCTTTTTTGGATACTACTGCTCATTTCTTGCACTTAATTATCACAGCACGCAAGACTAAAGAAAAGATTGCACACACTGCAACACTCTTTAATCGGGATACTCACAGGTCCTACTGAGAGGAGAAAAYAGATTAAAAATGCTCGGTCTTGTTTTCCTTATTTTCTTTCTGACGAGCGTTACTGTGTCTTGCACCCTGCTTCACCACTGCATTTCTTACCAGTCCCTTTCAGGCTCATTTAGTTATTAAGAGTGATTCCCTACCTATTCRACTGCACTTAGTTTAGAGTGTTTTAATAGTGAATTTGGCACTTTTACCACCATGAACTATGATTAAGTTGCAAATGGAAGGAAGTGTTATTAATTGAAAAATCTACTTTAAAATGTGCAACAGCGTATCAGAGACTACTGCAAATAGAGACATCCTCTTACTAATTCTGAAGCTACCTTTCTGTAGCATCACACATCCACCTATACATCCATATCTACGTAACACTCATATTTCTATGTTATCTCACCATATTTATACTTTTTCTATTTTCAGAGAGTTTCTTCTGGAATACTTGGAAACCTTCTAGGTATCGATGGTTTTACCGATTAAATAGCCTATGTAACTTCAGATTGTTTGGCTCATAAAGATGAGATCCAACCAATTTTTGGATTGTTCAAGTAGGAAAGTTAATCCAAAAGGTCAAAAGCAATTTTCAGTCGTATTTTAAAGCAGAATACCATACAGTTTTACAAGAATGGCGGTATCAACACTTCCAAGGAGCAAGGAACGTGTTCAGAGAATTAAGTCCCAAATAACATTAAATAGTGTTTCTTCCCCTCCCTGCCTTTTTCCTACTACAAAGTAGGGACAAAACTATTTTTAAAAAGTTATTCTTACTGCTGACAAACACAAACAAGATAATAACATCAAAAAGGAAGTACCAACAAACAGGATAGCTGACATCCTCCCCCTGAAATAGGATGCGTAATTAAACGTACACAGAAAAGGCAAACAACTCCAAGCAAGTTAATGTACCATATTTGTAAAATCTGGAGTCTTCTAACACAGATTCCTGCAGAACGGCTAAACGTTATGCAGCAAGTGCCTTCGCTTCACGTCACACCAAACGGGTCGAGTGGTTTAGTTCAGGGGAGGAAGATGCTCTCTGCTCCATATTCTTACAAAAAAAACAGAATAACTGTCTTAATTGGCAGAGCAAACGTTGACTAGTTTAGGAAGTGGGGCACCAGCAAAGTCGAGCCTTCCCAGCACCTCCACCTGCCCAAGATCAAGACCGAAAGCTACATTTGCTGTTACAGAAAAGTGGGTTGCAGGTTCTCACGGAGAGACTAAGCAGAGAAAACAGATTAATATCTGTCTATATAAAGGTCTGTCATGTCACAATATAAAAGATGGAAAACACAAAAAATATTATATAAAACCAGACCTCGTTCTAAACAGAATATGGTACAAAGTTTTCCATTAAGTATCAGCAGCTTTTTCTGCAAAGAATCAGAACTTTAAACACAGATT
The DNA here is from genome assembly GCF_003343005.1 of Rhea americana. Classification (NCBI taxonomy): domain Eukaryota; kingdom Metazoa; phylum Chordata; class Aves; order Rheiformes; family Rheidae; genus Rhea; species Rhea americana. Next base: position 1,324,725 of record NW_028185606.1, read on the forward strand.
GCTATTTATAGGCAAAACAAAAACGTGTGTCCAGGAAACATCTGGAGTCTCTCGTTCTTTGGTTCTGCATAGTACTCTTCTACATGACAGCTGCCATTTTTCCAAGTTTTCTCTAAAAGGGAAGATATTTTACCTACAGGGTTTGCAAAAACATTCCACTTTAATCCTAATTTCTTGCAAAACTCTCGGAAAACTAGAGTAACCCATTAATCATGAAAATTTAAACAAACAAATGGCAAAACAGTAGATGTCGCAGACTAAGATAGGGAGCTATTTACTTAAAAGATAATGCTAGCTTTAATACTGAAAAAGCTTTTATCTAGCTTTTAAACCCCATTAAGTCTCTCTTCACACTGTTTATCTTGAAAATATATAGCGTGACAGTGGCTTAATCAACAGTGAACTATATTAAAGTTCATAGCTCAGTATTTTTAGTTCAGCCTTGTTTTTTCACTRGAAAAAGGACAGATCACAGAAGTTCAATCTGATGACAAATTTTGAAATCACTTTTACTGCTTTCCTCTGGCAAAATTTGTGGTTTCCAAAGAAAGCAGTGCCAAAATGACACAAACACTCTGGCCAGTCTGAGAACCTGGGTCAATTACAGATTTAAAAAATGAAAATTAAATGACACTGGGAAAAAAAAAGCATGGGGTAGGTAGGGCCCAGGTTTAAAACCCCAGGGATCTGTCAATCTAATGCAACACTAAGCTGATCAAAATTTTTAATTTACCTTGTAGTACTTGGCATATTCTGCAGTTGGAACAGTTCATCACAAATGGTGCCTGGTGCTGGGAAGAAAGGGAAGGAAAGGCCACACCATCCATTCTGGACTACTGACTTCAGCCTCGGAGATGACTCCAACCCGCGACGGGGCAGGCGGCGTTTCCACCTTCCCGCCGGGGGTGATGAAGGCTGCGGGTACTAGGTTGTGGCTGATGCTGTACACAAACGCTGCAGGTTCAAAATGTCCAGGAGACTTGTTAATTCAGCGTATTCCCTCGCTGTYCTAACAGCATCCCTTCCTCCACCAAGCACATCTTGGGCAGGGCGACAGAGAGGAGAAAGAGAATCCGCCATGATGCAGCTAGGGATCAGACCTTTCRTTTTTAAGAAAAAGGCATGTAATTTGATAGTTTCAATTGTGCCTAATACTCAGGCCCACCATAAAATTAAGTAATCCTCGTTKTAGATATAATTACATCTGTAAGGACACACCGTTATCCTTTCATTATGCAATGAAAATAAATAAGCCAATCATCTCTGGAAGAGTCAGAGGGGACATGATCCTAACAAACTACTTCCTTTTCATAGGACAGAGTACGTATTAAAGCAGACTTTTTTAGTTTGAAACAGTCTCTTGTAATYCCTCCTGCTAAATGTACGTCCTTTAACATCTGAAAATAAAACAAAATATTGATACACAAAATACTAGCTGAGAAGGAATATTTGTCTTTCTGCGTGCCAATCGCACAACAGCAAACCACTCCTGGTCGTCCCAGCTACGTCACCTATSGCAGCTTCAGCGAAGAAATACACATAACACATAAAACTCCAGGCAAGCAGCTTTTGCTCTGACTTGTTTTTCCCAGCGCACCATTCTGAGAAAGTAATATAAACCACTACCAAAGGGCAAGACATTAAATTTGCAGCAAGCTCTTTCATTTGTCTTTGAAATTATTCATCGCGAACAAATGCTCCAAGTGCAGAGCTCATCAATAATTGACAGAACCATCGGAGGACACTTGCAGGAGAAAAACAGAATTGGGAGAGCTCTGAAGAGCACCACGGAAGAAAATGCTCACAGACTACACCATCATGGGCCAAAATAACGCGCCACTGATCGCTGACACTGCAGTGATCACGGTAGTAAAGCAGGAAACCAGACACCTTTTTTACSGCTCATAAAGGGCCACATTCATTAAACAACTCAAAACTTGTAACAGACCCCAACACGTTACATTCGAAGTACACTAAACACAGTTTAAATTCTGGCAGAAGCACCCTATTCTCACAGCATTTACAAACTAAATGTATTTTTCATCAAAGATGTTTTTCACGCTGCATTTCTGTTGGATTGCTCAGAAATACACCAATGTTGTATTTCCTTTGTGGACTCGAACRAAAATGTGTGTGTAGGGGGGTGTTTAACGCTCAGGAAAAGTCATTTTGCACTTACAAAAATGTAATTGCCATTATGGAAACCTGTGCACCTCCAGCATGCCCAGCCACTCACAAGAACTAGGGTCAACACTTGTATAAGCTGGTTTTATTCTTTTTAATTCATTTTTTCCATCAAAGTTTTACTGTTTGGAATTGCTTTTGTGAGGCCAAGCCACAGCAATCTGCCCACGAAGAGCAACGCCAGCGCCGCAGGACATCTCACTGGAGCGCCGGCCCGGGGCTGAGCGCCGCCGGCACCGCGTCGCCTACCTCCCGGCTTGTTTAGGACAAACTTTAAAGGTCTTTTCCAGCRGCGAGGACGGGAAGGAACGCTCACAGCCCGCGGCCTCGGAGGAGGATTCAGGCAGAAGCTGGAGTGCTTTACCGCTACACCTGACACAGTCTCGCAGGTCCCCCCCTTGCCTGCTACGCTCCTTCCTTCATTAAGTTCGTTCCTTCGATCGTTTCCAGAAATCACAAATTCCAACAAATTCTCCCTTGTGAAGCACAGTGTGAATCGTCACCTGCGAATGGCAACCTTAGATTTGAAGAAATTGGGTTTGCCTGACTCTTAGTAGCTGATTGCATTTACTAAAAGTCGCCAAACAGATTTTAAGGGCCTCCTACCTTTACCTAGTGTTCCCCATTCGAACTTTCCTTTCATTACTCATTTTTTTAGTCAGTCAAGTTGTCTGCACCTCTAGCAAGCTGTACTGTTCTATTTGCTTCCTTTAAATATTCACTTGCTTCCTTTAAATAGTTTTAGAGCTATTTCAGTATCATTTCAAATAACAGTATTTTTTTTTAATTGCCCTACAAATGTGGCAGCATGCTGCTGCATTTCTCAATTTTGAAAGTACACTGAAACCAGCAAACCTGAGGCTTTAAAAATATGTAAATAGTAACCACTCAGGCACATAAGATCAAAACTTGGCCCAAAGATTCYACTGCAAGCTAACTGAAGCCAAAAATAAAAAGCTCAGCTATAAAGAAATGGAATCTAGCCAAGTTAATTTTGTACAAAACCACACAAAATAAGAGGGCAATACATTATGAGAGAACGGGATTTCAGATCTCACATGTTTTCTGTGGAAGATGTACAGTAGAGACTGCACAGATGGCACCAACTCAGTCTAATCAAAACTAATGAAGTTGAACTTGATACACAACCCTCTAACGAGCAGAACGCAGCTTCGTTTTCCCGTCCAGTTGAAAGCTATCACACAGCAAGGAAATCACGAAGGCAGCACTYGAAACACACACTGTACCACAGCAGAGGTAGTATTTTGTGAGCACCTGAGAAAGCTAGAGGCAAATAGCGACGTACACGTTTTTAACTGAATTGYAGGCAGTTTTCCTACCGCCATCACCGGAMAGAGCCCTGGCACAGGTTGCCCAGGGAGCTTGTGGTGTCTCCTTCTCTGGGSATACTCACAGCTCGCCTGGACACGGGCCCGTGCAACATGCTCGAGCGGGGGGGCTGGACTAGATGATCTCCAGAGGCCCCTGCCAACCTCAACCATTCTGTCAGTCCGTGATTCCTGTCCCAAAATAAAGTTTAATAGTTACCACATACTACTCATGTTCAAAGGAAGAACTCTTGCTCTGCATTATTTGAAAAGAAACTTCACAAGTCAACACACTTAACAAAACAAAACAAAACCCACTCATTAACATTTAAATTCACATATTGTACATAGCCAGCAAAAACTCACTGTAACGAGAGAGGTGACATTTCACTTCAGTAGCAGCTACAGCACTAAAACTTTCTTGCTCRAGGGTCCGAGGGAAGTGAGGAAAACATGGGGAACAGCTAAACAGACTTAYGAGGTCAAAACCACTATGTCGGCACACCACTCGATTCAAAACTAAAACTGCGCGTTTTCGTTGGTTCGCTTTTAGTTCTTCTAAAAACACAAACTATCTCATGACAAACAACGTTACCTACTCACGGGAAGCCAGAAGTAGCACCCAGTTTGCAGTCTAAACAAAAAGCAACAACAGAAACATGCAAGAGGCTTTAGGTGTCAAACTGGATGAGATTAAGCAAATTTCCGCCCGGCACTGCTGACACACGGGGCCTTGGGCCTCCGCTTCAGCACCGTCCCCCCCGGCGGCTTTTCCCCCGGCGAAACGGGGCTGTCCCGCACTGCGCAGGCGGCACCGCGCAGCAGCGGTGCCGGGTGCCCGGCCARCGCTTGCGGGAAGCAGGAAAAGGCAACAGCCCCGGGAAGGGCTACCTTCGCTCGGCTCGTGCAAAAATTAAAACGATCTCTCCGTCGCTCTGCCTTTGCACACRCCTGCTGCGAGCCCAAAGCCTGGATTTTCGGGGTCGCAGGCTGCTCCTTGCCCAAGTTTAGCTCCTCCAGTGCAAACACAACGGGTTACAATGCTACAAACCCAAACTTCACCCGGACATGCCCAGGCTCAACACTGAGAAAATCACGTTTCACCTGATTCAGTTTTGGAAAACAACATTCCTTATGATGAAAACAGTAATATTCATCGTTTTAAAATCCTGCCCCTCTGCATTCCTCTTGTGCAGGATAGCAAGAGCGAGCAACACAGCAGAACAGGTTTTAGTAGCGTAATAGAAACATCCCTGTTAGCATTTTCCATTAACTATTTTCATAAACAKATATTGTGTCTTGCAATTAAAATTCAGTGTGCCCGAGTTGCCATGGCAGCAGGACTTGCACAGAACAATAAATTCTTCAAGCTCCGGCACGAGCAGCGCTGCAAAGCTGAAACGGCGCCTCTGCTTGGAAGGCTTCTGGGGGGACTGGTGGAGCAGAAATCAAGGGGAAAAAGAAATAGCTTCCACTGTTTCTAGATTGCAAAAATCAATGCTAACCGATCCTTTCGTCCCCAGGGCAGCGCCTGCAGAGTGCGAATTCTGACTTTTTTCCTCCCGTTTTCCTCTCAGCCCCCTAATAGCTAAAAACAAGCCTGGCAGCCTCTTTTGGCAGCGCTCCCCTCGGGCAGATCGGCAGCAGCTATAAATAGCCGCTGCCGCCATCTGCCAGCGTCTTCCCGCGCTCCGGCGCTGCGCTCGCGCTCCCCGCTGCCGGGCCCGGTGCCGCGCCGCCGCCAGCGCCGCCAAACACGAGCGCAAGACGGAGGCAACGAGGTGAGGAGCAAAAACGGTATCGCTGCAGTTAGCCGCTGTTTTGATATCCACTACTGCAAAGAATGCAGATGAATGCAGAGAGCGCCTTAAAAGCGTAATTAGTAAGACTGCGCGCGCTCTGCAGGCAATCTCCTTACCCTAACACTCAAACGCGATTCTTYAGCACGACACCCTCCTTGCTTTCAGTTTTGTAAAAATAAAAATAAACCTCAAATACCAACTGCGGGAGCCAAAAAGAAGCCAAATCCAACTTTCTGCGTGAGTGRGCATGACGAATCTTGCGCGAGTTGAGAGAGAAGGTTTTGCTCTCGGCTCCCCCAGCTGCAGCTCGGCCGTCGGTACCGCGTCGGTACCGGCTGGGGACGGAGCCTGCCACTGTCGCGTCCCGATTTTGACGTCGCCGTTCCGAAATCACGTAGGATCCAGCAATGCCTTTCCTCCACGGAGGAATCTGTGCTTCGCAGAGTTAGCGGCGGATCGGATGGATGCTCGCGCTCTGAAACCCACTAGACTTTCTTTGAGGAAATTTATCACGTTCCACATTATCTGGTCCTCCAATACTCTTCATTCTGTGAAAACGGAGCCCTCATTTATCTACCTTTTTATGTTCACGTTTTATACAGCAGGTCAAGGGAAGTGATCAACAGCAATGGTTACAAGTTGCAACAGAGGAAATTTTGGCTGAACATCTTTTCATGACGACCGTAGTGCAGCCCTGGAAGACGTTGCCCTGCGAGGGCCTGGAATCACTGCAGATTTTTAAAATTTCATTGGAAAAGGCCTTGAGCAGCTTGGTTTAACTCTGAAGCCGGCCTTCCTTCAAGCCCTCCAAGAGACCCCACAGTCTACATTTTTCTACAGATCTGTATAGTTATATAATCCCAAAGTCGGGATTATAGGTTAGTTAGGTTGAAACTTTTTCCCAACTCAATGTTGGGTTGCTTTCTGGGTTTACTTTTTGATTTACTTTTAGAAAGTAAAATCTTACTTTTCTAAATCATTTTTACAAAAAAATTGTTTTACACCTAAACCATAACTGCTTAAAGATTCTTCATTTAAAAAAGTGTAACTTTGTTTACTGTAACAAGATCTTTCAAGAATTATGTAACTTCATAGCCTGTCTGTGTCTCCTGTATCACTCAAACCTATTTTTTAAGTGTTTAGACATTAAATGAAGAAACAAAATTGTTCCTAAAATTTTCCTAAAAAAAAATCATACTAATGTATCATGCTAGAATAGTGCACTATAAGCTTGATTTAGCCTGCAAACTTTCAACTTTTTGGAATCCCTCTAGTGCTAAAGAAAACATGCCTTTCCATCCTCTAGAAAACCTAACAGATGTACAATGTTATTGGGAACTGGATCTTCAGAACTGTCTACACTGAGAATTAAGTGCCAGTAAGCCACAGCGAACTGACCACACACTAGCTACTCTGTACAGCAACTGCTTGGTCAAGGTGGCAAGAACAGGTCTGCTGCTAATCTTGATAAAATAGACAAAAATGATGAAGCTTACTTACCTCCAATTACTTTTCTCTGAGATGTGACCTGTGTATGCACACTCACACTACGGATTCAGCTTGGACACCAGGAAGGTAGCTCAGGTTTCAAAATCTCTGTCCTTGGAGGTTTGGAGCACTCTGCCCGACAAAGCTGCCGCTAAGCTGATTGAGTGGTAGTGACAGTCCTACTCTGAGAAACAGGCTGGGCAAGGTGATCTCTAAGCACCCCTTCCCTGCCTCCTGGATGGACCTCATCTCCACCTCTGTCTCTGCTTTTGTTTAGGACATCTGCTGTAAGAATTAAAATGTCTCCCACCTGCCTCCGTGAGGTAGCGCAAATTAGGAGGACTTTCCGTAGGACTAATTAGAGGACTGTGATTAAGAGAATAAAAATGAATTTTGATTCAAAAGCTCAATCCATCAAATAAGGAAAAACTTGCACACAGGTGAGGAACAGGTCCTGTTCAGAAAAAACCTTCCAYCAAACCCTCCCAGACTACAAACTTGAGGAAGCAGAACAAGATGGATTTGGATGCAGGCAGACAAGTTACCTGGCTCTTGCAGTATACCACTAATGCAGTAGTAGRAAATAACAAAAAAAAGAAAAGCAAGTTTCCACTATCCAAAACATGGGCTGAATCAACATATTCCATGCACTGSAGATAAAACATCACTATTAGATGACCAATAAAATCAAGGAGAAATGGTATTGGATTTAGGCAATAAATAACATTTGTAAACATTAATCACTCAGAAAAAGCAAGATGATATTGTCCAGGCTATTCTCTTGCAGACAAAACCAGAATGTAGCAAAACAGTCTCATATTGAACAAGTCTGATAAATCTGTGGAAAAGAGAGAAGACAGGCAGAAGGGAACAAGAGATTTTGAGTATTTCAGTTACCAAACTGCAAACCCTCCTGCGGAAGCAATCTCCTGGCTCAGGAGGGAAATCACCTGCTGCGGTGAGAATTTGCCCCAGCACAGCTCTCAGGCTCTGAATGGTGCTATCATGGTTACAGTTTTTCCCGCGACAGCAGCTAGAATCCTCCAAAGCTTTCGTATCTCCTTTGTGTTGGAGTACACAAAGCCAACTCCATGCAGAGCAGCTTAGTTTGAAAGGAGAGTGAGCTACCTAGAGAGTAGCAATAACTTTATTCTCTACAGAGCGAGTTAGTAGGAGGAGATMGCAAAAAAATCACGTTTACTTCTTATAAGATAATCTTTCTGACAAGGTGATTTTAAACATACTTTAACCCACATACTGCTGTTAACTGTATGCAATCTTGAGACTTTAAATATCYACTTTGCCTTCATATGAGAATTCACCTCAACAGCAGAGCCAGCCAAAAAGGAACATTCACACTTTCTAGGCAAATGACAGAATTTYAGTCTTTCTAAGCAATTCCATCACTGATTTTTTTTTTTTCAATTACATGTTTGCATTGCCGAGGTGGGTAAAACATATCCTTTAAAAAACTTTCATTCCTCAAAAGATAAATTCATCTGCCTGAACAAGCAAAAAGGCACAGAAGAGGTTTCTTCTAAGTACAGCAAAACAAAAATCATGGACAACTTTAGATRTAACCAAAAGAGCAAAAAAATCAGTACAAAAATATACTGTCAAATTCCAGCAATTTCAGAGTTTTTCTACTAATATTAGAGAATTACAGGAGAGCTGAGGTTGGAAGAAATCTCTGGAGATCATCTAGTCCACCCTCTGCATGAGCAGGGGCAGCTACAGCAGGTTTCTCAGGACTGCATCCAGTTGGGATTTGAATTTCTCCAAGGATGGAGATGCCACAACCTCTCTGGGTGACCTGTTCCAGCGTTCAACCACTCTCACAGTAAAACAGTGCTTTCTGATGTTTGAGCAGAATTTCCTGTATTTCAGTTCCTGCCCATTGCCTCTTGTCCTGTCACTGGGCACCACTGAGAAGACTCTCGCACCATCTTCTTTACAACCCCTCTCTCCCATATTTCTACATGTCAGTAAGATCTCTCCAAATATTCTCTTCCCTACGCTGGAACAGTTCCAGCTCTCTCACCTGCGCCTCATACATTAGACCCTTAACCATCTTTGAGTCCCATCTTGTAGCCCTCACAATGATAGTCTGCTTTCTTTGAATGTTTGAGAAAGAGTTTATAGAGAACTCCCTTTGATTTGGATCACCTCCTGCGACCTGCTGGCAATGCTCTGCCTAATGCAGCCCAGGGTGCCATTGGTCTTTCTTGCTTCAAGGCTACCTTGCTGGCTCGTGGTCAATGTGTTGTGCACCAGGACAACAGAGCAGCCRAGCTCTTCCCCAGCTAATTGGCCCCCAGCCTGTCCTGGTGCCTGAGCTCATTCCTCCTTAGGGACAGGACTTTGCATTTCCCTCTCTGTTAGACTTCATGGGGTTCCTCTCTGCCCATTTCTCCAATCTGTTGAGGTCCCTCTAAAAAGATGTCAGGCAACCAGGTCCCCAACTCTCACACAGGAAATACACAGTATAATTACTGTTGATTCATGTGGTACAAAACCTGTATCTGTCAGAAAATGCTGCCTTGTAAAGGAAACTGTCTTTAGAAWCAGCCTATCTTTGGTGAAAAAACATCAACTTGTATGTGCATTTATCAGGAAAATCACACTGCAGGTAGAGGAACTACTGGGACCATATCCAAGTTGCACATACTCTAYTCACAGTAGACTGTGAACTGCATCTGCTTGTAGACGTTTACGGCAGCAGCTGGTTACCAATGCTTTCACATGAGACTATCCATCTGGACAGCTATGTAACAAGTATCATATCCCCTTCAAATTTATTTGTGACCAAATATTAAATACTATAGATATGAGAAGTTACCGAAAGGTCACTTTTTATTAATGTGCCATTTTATCTATATGGCAGTTCCTCAAAAAAAACAGAACATTATTATGAATGGTTAAAATATATCAAGCTTACAAATCAACACCTTTTCAAAGGGTATATTTATTTATAGGTGTACATATTTAAAGAAGACTAATTTTTTTTTCCATTTCTGTAGCAGACAGGAAGTTTCCATCACAGTCAGGTTTCAAGGCCAGAAACTACTGTTTTGATTGTAAAACATTAAACCTGAAGCACTACAGGAGAGCAGCAGAACAAAAGGYTTTTATCATTACCTTTCTGCTTTAATTACCTTTATCAAATACCATCTGAGACTAGCTATTTTTAAATCCCTCCATTGATTCTGTAATTACACTAACTCCAAATAGATTTTATTCTTCTCTACTTATAAAGCTCTATACTAAAAAAAACCTTAAACCTTAATATGTTTGCGCAGAATGTTCCTTGTGTTATTTGCACACCTGAAAACAGCAACTCTCAGCAACAATTCTGCATGAAAGTCATCAAATACATACAAAAATTATAAAAGGAAAACAGCAGTGATGTACTAAAATGATTTAGCACTGGAGAACCCTGTAGCAGCACAAGCAAGTTGTCACTAAAAGAGCTGTTTTTATGTGGTGGAAATACAAACTGACACAGYCTCTTTTACTACTCCTTACACTGTGCCAGCATGGGAGGCAGAGCACACCCATCTCACGTCAGCTGTTCACCTCCAAGTTAGGACCTGGCGAGGTGAGGAGTACGTATTTATATTCTCCATAAACCAAGGACAAAATTTAATCAAAATCTTCCATGCCCTGACCAGTGAGCAGGCAAAAGGGCGGCTGGGGGGTGTCTCCAGGCTCTTTCTCAAATGTCCAAAGAAAGCAGACTATCATCACAAGAGGGGTCAGATGACTGAGCTCCACACTAACAGGTGGAAAAAAAATTGATATATTAACATGAAAACTGTACGTCATAAATCAAAATCTTGGTAAAGAGTCCATTAACACAAGTTTAAAAGGTTGAGAATACAAAGAAGGAGCAAAGATCCCTAAACATAAAAAATTCATGCTGTTGGATTTGCAAAGCTTCTCTCTCTTACACATTTTCAGCTGGACCAATAAATGTTCTTTAGAAATACCCTTGGTGCTGTGTAACTTGTAAATATGTGTTAGCTCAAGATGTAAAGCAAAGCCCCATTCTTTGGGACGTTAAGGGATCACAAGGTATAGCTCATGAACTGTCACTATTTTAAAAAATATTTAATTTGTTCGCTCTATGTGCTTCTGCTTTGATAATTTTTCTTTTCATCTCTCCCTGACTTGCACGCCGAAGCGACCAAAGGAGAATGAACAAATAGAGGCAGAAGGAGAGCTGAGAAGCGGCATGGACTGGCAAAGCTCTGAACGCCTTCAATCACCTGGGAAATCACAAGCAGCAACCTCCTAACTTCTGCAGCTAGAGCCTCGTGACACAAGCTACCGAGCAGCTTTGAGCAGCTCACTGCTAGGTACAGTTGCGTTCTAGAGGCTTTTCCTCGTATTTGCGCTGCTTTTCGTTTCTAATGCACTATTCAAGTAACAGCTGTAGTTTGAATTTCATACTGGAAAACACAACCTGACTCGCAAGTTTGAAAGACGAGGGAAACGGTGGGGGAGGACTAGGTAGCTCGAGCTCTGCCACGCGTCGGCCACGCTGGCTCGAGGCATCGTTACTGAGCTGCTGCTGGAAAACTATTTCAATCTATGAGAGAAGGGAACGCGGCAGAAGCAGCAATTCTGCAACTTTTCCATGAAAACAGAGCGGAATTGTCATTCGAGCCCACGCAGCCTTCTTCCAAAGGGCCTCCCCGGCCAGCAGCACCCACAGCCCCCTTCCACAAAAAGGAGCTCCTCACACTGCGAAAATGTTGCAGCGTCCGTACTGCAACTGCGCACATCGCAAAGACTTTCAAAAGCAGGATGAGAAAACATCAGCCTTTTATTTTTTATGTTTTAGAAATCAACTCTTCAAGTAAATAAAATTTCAGAGTGAACAGAGCTATTTAAAACGTTACTGCAACGTCCTGATTATATGGGATATAAAACTACAATAAATACAATCTTACAAACGGGAAGAATGAATATTCATGATTGTGTTCACAACATTAGGATATTAATTGATAGTCATTTACAAATCCGTGGCAAGAGGGATATTAGGTTCTTGCTTTTAATACCTTCCTAATCTCAGTGTTCTACTAATTTTGGCAGCTATTGTCAGAAGGTATTTTAGAAATACAGTACATATTCCTCAAAAGAGAGATTACATGTCAGCGCTCGCTCTGCCGCGTTCCAGGCAAACCCACAAGAATTGTAGGAGATAATTGGTCACATTTCAAGAAAAAGAACCTGATTTTGTAAGAGCCCAGAACTGCGCAGCACTCCCTACAATTAACACACAATGGCACACACAATACTTTGTATTTCAACCCTAAATTTAGATAAACATAAATCAATATCTGCAAATTTTAACAGAGAAAAACCTGAAAGAAATTATATGAATTGAACATACAAATAATGTTTCATTTTTAAAAGAAAGWAGTATATAAATCGCCAAAAAACAGTATTTCTAAATCACATTGAAACCTAAGAAAATAAGACAAGCTAGACAAAAATCAAGGCTGTAAAATAACAAGTTTGCAGGCTCCTTTCCTTCAAGGTTCTTTTTGCTCAAGGAGAAATGCAGTAATTATATCACTGCTGAGGCCCAGAAGATGAAAATCAGAAAGAATAGGGTGAATCTGAAAGTAAACCGTGTCAGACCTGTTAAAACCCAATATACATCTCCCTAACGTTAACRGAGGGCCAACAGACACAAATAAAGTGCAGGCGGGAGATAAGCTGTTTATATTTTTACTCTGCTTTTTAGTTAAGACTGGATTTTGTAAACTGCAGGGGCTTATTAAAAGCTTTAGGTAAAGTTCTTCTGCTATTTTTCAATAATTTTTCAAAAATTTTGACAATTAAAGAGAGAAAATCAGTGGCCGATTATTCTCCCRAGAGTAAAGCTCCCCGCTGCTATGAGCAAGGTTCTCCAGCCCTAAATTCTTCATCCTGTTTATCTGATCCAGTTGTATTCAAGAAAATCAAGTAACTACATATTTTAGTTTAACTCCAGAAATACAAATGTTATAAAGACCTTATAAATAAAAGCATTCTAAACAGTGCCTCTTTATGGATTCAGACTTCCCTATTTTTTAGTGCTGTGATTATTTCCAGAATCAGTTTTCCATGTAGCTGTAGGAAAAAAAACACCTTCAGAATCAGCTTTTATATATCTATATAGATATGTAAGTAACAGTGCCTTTTTTCCCCGACCTTTTTCAGAGGGGACAATGCTTCCTTAAGTGCTGCAAATAAATAAAAATAAAGAAGAAAGGGATCTCTCCATCGGCTCCTAGCAGTGCCCACGGCGTGCCTGGCACGGCCCAGCGCCAGGAAAGCCCGGCATGACGCAGCCACGGCGCAGGCAAGCGGGCTGCCTTCGTAGAGTGGTGCGAGAAGGAGAAAAGCATTTTTAAAAGGCCAAAGAAATAAAACGAGTTAGTTAGTTACCTGAACTCTCATCTGTAAGTGCCGCCCGCTTTATAATGTAAGGAAGAAAACGTAAACCCCGAATTAGAGGAATAGGAAGACGGTGAGAAGGGCCTGGATAACGAAGCTGCACGAGTTAGTTAATTACTTTTATTGGCACCTGTGCAGTCTGGGACGCACGACAGATCCACCCAAGCAGCAGAGTCCAGCCGTGCAATGACTGCTGCAGACACAACCGCCTTCATCCTCCACGGGGAAACGCAGCAAGCGGCTGAGAGCGAGCGAGCCCGCGCGAGCGGTGCCGAGACGGGAGCAGCGAGAGGGCCAGGCAGCCAGAGAACCGCCAACACGGGCCGTAAGGAGTTCTCCGGAGCAGCTCACCTCTACTCCATGTATACGTTCTTCCGTACGTGCTCCTCTGAAGGCTTATGAAACCCCTTACCTTAAACAGCAGCAAAGGCGCAGCATTTTTAACCTACTGCRCAACAGGATAGCATTACTAGCCTGAAGATCTATATGCAAAAAAGTGCCATCTTAAACGTCCAGTATTAATAATTAGCATCTTGAWCTCATCTTTCTTGCACTACTAACACATATACAACATTAAGTAAATGCGAATGAAGGGAAAAAATAAAAGAATTTGATGTATAAGCAATCCCTAATTCACATATTTTCCATCACACCTTTCCTACTTCAGCACAAAGAATTACTTCTCAGTTACTAAGCAATTAATTCACAAATTCTAATTAATTACTGTCCAGTAGGCAACCAAAGCCTTATTATACATAATTCAAAACATGCTCTAGACAGAAAATTATTCATTATTATTTCTCACTCAGCCTTCATCGCTACACTATGGAAGTTCTATATCAATATTAGTGAACAAATTCATAACAGGCCTGTCAAATATTGCATCTATTTTACAGAYGAAGAACTGAAATAGTCAAGACTAAAACTCCAAGTTTTGGCTGCTGCTTTCTCAGCACAGTTAATATTACTGCTTCAAAAATCTCCAGCTAYCCCTTTTCCTACTCCCCGTCTCTCCCGCTCCCATTCCTTGCACCTCTCTCTTTGACCAGCCACTATCCGTCAGGAACAGATGGTCCAAATCAGTAAGTGTGATTAACACTCCTAACACTACAATAATACTGACTACATGTAAAAAATTCCAAATTTTAAAACAGATTGTAAAACAAGCTCCAAGTAGGATTGTTCCAAACAAATATCAATGAATTTRCATATCCTACCCCTATATTTGCTTGTGAAAAAGCACTAAACGCATACATAAACTATTGTGTAAATATACTATAATTTTGGAAATTGTTATCTTCCCTAAGTATTATAATTGATTGCATACACTTGTTCTTTCTTTCTTTCTTGTTCTTTTTTTTTTTTTTTTTTTTTTTTTTTTATGATGACCACACAAATCTAATCTATTTTCTTTCACTACACTTAACTACTCTGACATTACAGTTTAACTTTTTTTTCTTTTTAATTAGCTAATGTTACTACAAAGATGCAGGAGAGAGGCACTCTCAATTTCTGTACTTGCCCACGGGAAGGAGACACCTGCCCCAGGGAGAGGCAGCAGGAACCGTACGCCACGCCTCTCTTCGGCTTCTCTGAAAACCTTGGCTTTTGTCTTAACTTTCACAGATGAAACTGCTAAAATCACAGCCCAATGCATGAACAGTGTATTTGTCTCCCAGAGTATACTGGAGCTCTGCTGCTGTATAGTCTTAACCACCCATACCAAAATGTACATCAGAAAACCCCATTTCCCACTGAATAATGTGAATTCACTTAACTTAATTCAGCTGGGACCCTTGGCTGCATGAGTGCCACCTCCAGAGCGGCAGCGTGGTGGTCTCCACCTTGTTTTATCTGGTCGCTCGCGAGAAGCACAGGACCCAGCGGTAAGAAGCGCAGTCCCAGCATCACTTCCTAATACCAGGAGAGCCGCGAGTTCCTCCACTCACCTTGCATAGCTTGCAAGAATATCCTGATCTGTATTATCGCCTCCTTACCTGTAGGCTGATCAAGGCAAACTGCAGGACTGCTCCCATCACCCCCAAGCTGCACTCACAAACACTGGTAAGGCCTCCGTGTCTTAGTATTCTCAGCAAAATCAGATTCAGTCACACTCTGAATCACCGTTTCTCTTGGTTTTAACTTCTCGCTTTGATTTTCTCATGAAGCACAATAGATTACTTTGCTAAGAAAAACTCCTGTTTTTTTTCACGCATGCAGTATCACAAAATATTTTGCCTGCTTGTTAGCATGGTGGGAAACCAAACTTAAAAAAATCTATACACTATACAATGAAATAGGCAAATTAATGAACATAAGTTAAACATCAAAGGTTTTTAACATAAATGAGAAATATGATGATTAATTATTAAAACATCTGGAAAAGCTATAAAGTTTAAACTGTATGCATATACATATCGTGTTAGACACTAAAAGGGGTCTGTGCAGCATAAAAATAAAACACAAACTATATCAGTATTTCACTTCTAAGAAGAAAATTACTTCCTATAGCTAAGGCAAATGACTATACTACATAATCATTTAGGTTATAGAAAATCCATTGTTACTAGGTTTAGAACATTTCATGCTAAAATGTTTCTTAAAGTAGGTGTCAATCTCTTTGCAATAAGTAAAACACGTTATATATGACCAATGCTACCGAGAACGTATTCTTTTAGGCGGTGGCATTCCTAAGAAGTATTTTTCTCTAATTTGCTTTTGCCTACTAGCGTCTCAGCCACTGAAAATTATAGGGGCAGAGAAATGCTGCTGCCGCATGGTACAACGGCAGTGCAGACTGCAACAAGGAACGAAGACAAGAGACGTTTCAGAGCCTGTTGATACTCTCACAAAGTAAAGGGTAGGTCAATTTCAGAAAAAAAATTATGTTCTTTTAAATAATTACTGATGTAGAGTCATAAAATTAAGAGATACTACATTTTGCTTTTTTCTCCTTAAGAAATTATAATAAAAACTAGTATTTTAACACGAACACTACTCAGCAGACTTCAGTAACGCAATCTCCTTTTGCTTCACCAGYGGCACAGCCCCAAACCTCACTTCCCTTTAGCTGCTTGCTGGGAACCTGGGTGGCACCCATTCTGCAGCCAAGTCCTTCGATTTGCATTTGCTTCTCCCAGCTATCTCATCACCCTCAGGAAAGAAACAGCCATCTATAACCCTCATCGTCAAAATCAGTCCACCCCCAGTAAGGCCAAGGAAGCACCAAAATAAGAATATAATCTAAAATTCCAGTCAGTTTACTGTAAACTACYGACTCCAAGGTTAAGAAACTGCTGTCCAGAGGGCACGCAAATCCTCCAATGCTGCTTCAGACAAAAGCAGTTTGTTTATTCTGCACTCCACTTYTACTGTATTTATTATACATTCCCGTTATTTTCTCCAGTATTACTTGGTTGAATTGGTTGAACAGGCTTTATAAAATGCTGTTGGCATCCTGAAAGCATGTTCTGTTTCAATAACATTAATACTGCTGACTAAACATTGGCACCGGTATCATCCATACACCATCTTGTCATTAAAAGTGTTTGTGTGTATTGTTTCTATTTTAAATCTTCTGTAAAAGCTTCATCATCATTCTGTGACCCTAGCTGCTTTATCTTGTCATTCCTATGGTATTTGTTGCAGCAAATAACACGGCCTGCTTTCAGGACCCAATTACAGGAACAATGTTATCCTGCAAATGCATTAGACAGCTCTTCATTAAACTTGTTCCCACCCATACATCACTATTAGTGTTGCATGAAAATGTATTTTTAGCCTCATTTCTTATGGAAATGAATCTTTGCAACCGCTCAGTGGGTTTCTGCCTTCCCTCAATTTGTATTTCCTTTCAACATCTATGGTGAGGAGGGTGGAGGGTTTCTCACTGAGGTGTAAAGCAAAGTCGCTTGCAATTTTTARTTTTTAGCCAGCATATTATTTGCAGACAAGCTGTATATGACCATTAGCGCAGAAATAAACAATAATGACTTCCAAATCAGTATTTTCACTAAATCATGGTCTTCCTTGCCTCTGCAATTACTGTTGGGTAGGACAGATTCGTAAAGGCACTAATTTCTTCCATCTGTGAATAACTAGCTAGTTATTTAATAAAAATATGAGTGAATACTACCTTCGTATTTCTTAAAACCTGAATCATTATATTTGAAATCCTTTTTTTGAGGGATTGAGTAGGAAAAGGTGGAAAGGCTAACATCCTTCGCAAAATCTCTCTTCGCTGCTTTAAAGGTTGCCTGAAAGATTCTTTACCATCCTGACACCTGAATTTCAAACAAAACCTGTGCAACTCTGGACAATTTGTCCTCACATCCGATTCCTCTATGTTGCTCATTTTTTGAAAAAGTATGTGTTTTCTAACATTCAAATCAGTTAACCTCATACAGAACACCTCAATTTCTTCTCCAAAGGCCACCATGATTAACAGAAATACTTTCTCACATTAACTTGCTTGCCAGTCCCCAGACACATACTTTTTCTTTACTTTCAGGGCTCAGCTGCCTTCCTATTCATTTTTGAAGCAACTCTATTCAGCCACTTCCTTAATGTCATCATGCATCTACTTGCTCTTTCTGGGAGGGTACGAGGACTGAAACCTTGCTTTCTGTGCGGACAGAGGAGAGCAAGAACGATACAATAACCACCCGTAAGCAGGGTCAGCTGCAAACGAGGAACAGCCTGAGGAACACGACAGCGGTACTTGAAGAAATACCGATCCACGGTAATTTTATCTATCTTTTTTTAAGCTGCCTATTCTGAATAAAGATTTATAGTACAGACAACAGCACTCTGAAACAGTACATTTCCTTCCACTCTGTTAAAAATTCATCTGCAAGCACAGTACCCATAAACGTACAGCACAGAGCGAGTACTATCAGTGCAGTTTATCACCTGCATAACTTCTCCATAAGTAATGCTACCACGATCGTATAAGCTAGTGATTTAAGACTCCATGTACCAGCTGCATCCATGTAARCACCAGAATTACTCTGCCACTTTATTCAGGTTTTTGAAAGCCAAATATAGGGGAGAACCATTATTCATGGGGTTTGYTGCACTAACAACTGAGTCCTATTTTCATTAGAAATTTAACAATTTATCTTAACATGGCTTGTATATTATTCATATCTTCTTGTCCACCTAGGACTACCATGAACACAAATGACTAACTTTACTTGGAAGCAGAAGTATGAAAAAGTTTGCATTTAAAAGGGCATTAATTTTCCACCATACAATATTTATTACATAAAGATAACAGAATACTGGATRAAGTAATAGAGGTAATTTCTAAATGATTTTTTAACATTATACAGAAATTGCAGAAGCACATTCTAGAGTGTGCTGACTTCTGAGGATAAACTTGTCTAAAATAGTCGCTTCTGACTCTTTAAAATATTTTATGCCAAAGAAATTTGTCAAAGTCAATATAAGGTTTTGTTATTGTTCTCTACTCTCTACTTTGTAGAGTACCCTTGAGGGTTTTGGGTTTTGTTTTCCAGAAAATGCAGCCTCAGCAAAACTACAGTTTTCTGATCACACTTAAATCAGGAAATTTCCACGCTCCCAAAACTGCCCCGAGCTGCAATTTATCCTCACAGCTGGACTTGCAGCTTTCCTGGAAAGCCTTCAGTAAGGCCTCAGTTTCAGCTCACTACAGGCTAGGAAAATTTTACAGATCTTTAGAAATAAAGCAACACCATTTCTAGCACAGCCCTGCTTTACTAACAACTCCCTTTAAAAGTTATACCAGTTTTAAGAATTTGTAGGATGTGAGGCAGTTACAACAACTTTTCCAATACTGTATAACTCACACTTAATGCTCATATGGAGATAGTATTTACAGATATAACAGTGCAATTTCTAGGAAACATTTTACTACTAATCCAAGTCTTCAGTTACATAAACCCTGAAGCTAGAAGAAACGCAGCGAAGGAATGGAGGTTGTCTGCTTCTTGGCATTAACACGGAGTTTAAAAAAAAAAAAAAAAAAAAAAAAAAAAAACTCCGCTCAATGATGTAAGGAGATAGAAAAACAAATGCTGTTGATTCCACCAGAGAAGAAATGGGATTTATTCTTATCCACTTGCCACCCACCTAGCAGCATTTAAAAATGATTCCTTTTATATTAGCTGAAGAACGGTACAAGCGACCTCATTCTACCACGTAGCCTGGGAGCTGGAGACAAGTCTGACAGTCGAGTYAGTTTGTTAGAAGTGCAGCACGCTCCAAAATTAAATTTCACTGAAATGCAGCAAGATCAAGCTATCCATCAAGTGTGCCACAGATTCACAAGCTGCCCTTTGTGAAAGGAAGGGAAAACGGACTGAGGCAAGTCACCATTTGATTTGCCTTCGTTTTATTGCCTTTTCCCATGTATTGCTCAAGCTCTCATCAGCGGCCCCTGTGCCCTCCCAGCTCGGACGCTTCCCTTCGCAAAGCGATTCYGAATCTTGGAAAGCTGCTCTGAGGAGCACAGCTTACATATTCTGCAACTGTTTTCTGTCATGTATTCATTGCTTGTGCCCTGGAGACTTCCAGTTCCCAATTTAACCTCCAAAAGAGTGGTATTTTATCCGAATACCATAACTTTAATCCATATTCAGAAAGGTTGCCTAACTCTTCTTTTCAAAACGCGGCTTTGAAAAGGATTCAAACCATCTGGTTCCTTTCAGTCCCCTCCTCTCACCAATTTTCCTCCTCTTCTCCCATCACGCTGCTTCCATTYGGGATGCTCTTAGCACAACACAACAGGGGATATTTTCCAAGCATGTACAAAAAGACTGCAAACACCTGACTGCAACCACAAGGAAAAGGACAACCGAAGAGAGAAGACTGACCACACAGATGCAATTAACACAATACAAATGGATGGAAAAATGAGGAACGGGAACCGAAYCCACTCTGTAGAGGGACCCATTAAGTTCACTTCATAGTAATGCTTACAGCAGCAGCATAACCTTCGACTCCAGGATGCCAGCTCAGCAGCCAGAAATAAAGAGGAGCTATGTTAAATATCCAAATCCCTAACTTGGCTAAAAACAAACAATTGAAGAAGAAGTGGAAGAAAATGATCCAATTTCAAATCTCAATGAGTTTACAGGCTTTTATCTGTGGGTTTTATTTACTTGTTTCAGTAACAGATTCACATATGCTGAACGACTTGGCTGGGATTTGGGGTTTCTCAGCAACTCTGCAAAATCGCCCCAGGCCAAAGCAGGAGCCCCAAAAGGGTACCTGGGACCTCGACCCTAAATTCCCAGGTTTGAAAGGCTGTTCCACCTCTCCCTGTTACATCTTGAAGATGATCATTGTATGCAAAAGCTCTCATAGTTGTATGATGTAATTTTTGCCTCAAAAAGTCCTGGTCTTCTTGATTATTTAGTGCCCCTCTGGAAGCCATTTGAGAATGACCTTTAAATTTAAATGTCCTGCGGATATCTACCATGTAACACTGCGCTCTGAAAAATGGAGCAGATGACAAAGCAACACTGATTGATTTGTGCCTGAACGGCAAGCCTGAGAATTGCCATTCAGAACACCCTGGCTTGTTCCAGGGGCTTTGCAGAGCAGATAAAATCCTTTAAAACTTAAAGAAAGATCTCAAAATAAAGATCCAAATCAGCCACGGGCACAGCACATTAGAAACAGAGGAACGAGGTTTTACTGATCCACCGGAAGAGGAGCAGAGAGAAAAGGAGAGGGAAAAAAAAAGAGAGGAGATGGAGAGAAAAAGATAAATAATGACAACCTAAAAGGGGAAAATAGTGAGGACCTGTCTGATCAGTTCTTGCTCGAATCTGAACGCTAAGATTACTCTTCCCTCTACCAGAACACATAACGTTCTCCAGACTGACTGGATAGGTAATTTACACCTGCAATCAGAAGTGAAATAACGTTACTTAAAGTCTAGGGAATAGGAACAGAACAAACTAAGAGACTGAAAAGGCACCAAAATAGATAAAGTTTGAATCTACAGACTTTTTTCTTAATAAAAAGATGTGTAATCACCAGGAAAAAAAGCAATTAAAAAAAAACTAAAAGGAAAATGCTGCTTGCTTTTCTAAGTAATCTTCCAATATAGAGTTCTAAGAGAACAATTTTTTCTAGAGATGAAACTACCCCGAGGATACAAATTAAAACTAGGGAAGGGAGCGATGGCTGTACAAGCTTCTCTTTTCTTTCACACTCAGTCCGACTGGGAGAAATAAATTAACTACCCACAAGCACAAAAACAGCACTGCTCCAGAAGCCAGTACTGGACAATAACACGAGAAAAAACAGACTCAAAAGCAAGGCATAAGATTTCAGCCGAAACATTCTTAAAACGCAGACCTAYGCGAGACCTCCCCGACCGCCGTTGGGGAACGGAGGCTTCGTAGCGTCGCGCGCGGCAACGACCCGCTACCACCCGCTTGTGTTTTGCTCCGCTCGCTTCAAGGTTTCGCTAACGTGCCCTGGATCGCTTCCAAGCCCCAGCTGGGGTTCAGCCCGCAGGCCCAGATGGCGGCTCGGCGAGGAAGGACGTCCTCCTTCGGCCTCGCCGAGCCGCAGCTCCCCTTACGCAAGCCCCAGCGATAAGCCGGTGCAGGGTGCGCGCGCTGCTCAGACCAAAAGAGCTGTAAGGGGGTCACCGTGCCGTCGCGCCGGCTCTACGAGACAGCGAGAGCGCCAAGGCCTGCTCCAGATCTCACCTCGGAGCGCTCAAACACGCCGSATCACCGCGCAGCCTCTGCCTCGCGTGGCGGGAAGCGTGGCGCGCGGGACCACTCGAGCGCTCCTCGAGGGGTTTTAACCCCCGAGGTTAAAAGCCCCGGCTTCCGCCTTGCTCTGCGGTGCTCTGCGTGAAATCCAGCTTTGAAAGCTTTAAAACCCAAACCGCAGAATGCCAAGTCTAAAAGACTTTGGTACAGACTCACATTTATCCCTACGCACCATTTTACTCTCTGTGAATAATTTTATTAAGAGATAAAATGACTGTCAAGTGAAGGTTGCCCATTTTGCAACCTATAACTATCTACATAATCCAGATCTGAGTCTTTAAAACCAAGAGATCAAAAAACAAAAGCAGCAACAACAAAATCTTTTCTGGTAACTGCCAAAAATGAACAGAGAATCAAACTACTATTATGAGAATTTAAAAAAATAGGTCTACACTTCATATTCAAATTATCTTTTTTAATCCTAGTATTAATATTGAAATTATTATAAATATGCCTTTTGAGTAGCTTCAGAGTCAAGCTTCTGCTAGCAATCTTCTGCTGCTCTGAGTTTCTAAGGGGTGGCAAGCCGGACRCAAATGCACAAGCAGACTGGCTCTCGCAATCGAAAATCACTGCGCGCATGGTCCCAGAGTACTGAATTCGCGTTCTGAATGGACCTGCGAATTCAGGAACCTCCAAGGATGACGAAACATAAATGTAACCACTTACTGTATGCTAATATTGCCCCAATTTTGACAGAAAGCAATTAACAGGAAAGTAGGTCCACTCAAATATAGTTAAGAGACGCTGCTGCAAAGAACCTGAAAGAAGTGAAGAGACCGAACGCGTAGGAAATTTCCCACTGAACCGAGAGAAACATTTTGTCCAGTTCTACCAGCACAACACCGAAAACAGGGGATTATCTTGTTGTTAAGAATAAAAAAGGCTTGAATAAGAAACAGAGGACAGAGGAATAAGATCCTCGAGGAATAAGATCCTCGGAGGACGCCAAAGGGGCTCAAGGAAGCACRGCATCCAGCCACCAAAACCTCTGCACAGCGGCACACAGCTAAGCAACAGCTTGCACGTTCTGAACACCGGTGCTTCCCGCAGAAAATATACCATGTTTCCCGTAAGCTTTGAGCTTTCAACTCCAACTTCAAATGGGCTAATATTCTGCACTGCACCAGCTGACAGAGAAGAAAAATTAGGTTTAATCTTGCCTGGTACACTGGTATCTCAATGCCTTGCATTTTCATGCAGTCGTGTTTCACTTCAAGGGAAAACGCTCGCAACGCTGTTTAATTGCAACGCGAGGCAGTTTTCTGAACAGCGCTGGGCGAGGACCACACCGAGAGGCGTAACTGCAAGTTTAGCCAAGCTCCTTGGAATTCAGGTGCACAAATTCTGAAACAATATTCTGGAGTTCTGCTTTCTAAACTGTCACGTGTTCACCATAACAATCTGTATTTAAAGTCTTTAATAATCTTGTAAGGTAATGCAGCCTAACAGTCTTACAATTTTCTTAAATGGAAAAATTGATGCTGTTATTAAATCCTTCTGGTCAACTTACTCTGAAAATGGTTCGAAAAGAGGAAACGTAACACAGCAAACMGGAGCTGACATATAGTCTCCCTTTTTTCTTTAAGGTTACATGCATTTCAGCAGCTTTAACAGAGATGAGAAACAGGATTTTTTGAACATTATGTTAACAAATTSTCTTCAGTGGAGCACACAAACACAGAGATGCATGCTTTTTTCTTGTGGCAATTTYATCCTTATTAGCAATGCTTCTAACGATTTCCCTTCCACTGTCACGGAAGGGGTCACAAGTAACGTGGCGCCCTTGCCAAAAAATCAGAAGACCTGGGGCCTTCTGTATCCCTGATTGGCTTGGTTTTCTCTATTCAGTCTAAATTCCTTAAAATTCCAAGATTCCCTTGAAGTCGAAAGGAATTCTGGTTGCAGAAGGGAAGAAGGGGTATATTTATGGATGTAATATATACGTATATAATTAATAATAATAAGCTACCACACTTAAAGAGCTGCAAAAATGCTTTTTGATGAAAATATTGCAGTTTCCCAACTCTTAAACTGAAATTTCTCTGTGTATATAAAAGGAAACAGTGCTATAAGGTATGAAACATTTGTTGATGGCTATGCCTCCAACCTTCAGTATTTTAAATTACCAGTAACATGACTAATGTTTCCAAGAAGACAATAGAATAGAACAATACGAACCAAATATATACCTGAAATTTCAAAATCTGTTGCATAAGAAATATTCTTTTTCAAATAGAAAGTACATACTCTTCGGTCTCAAAATAATTAATTTGTAAGGAAGAAAAATAAAAACACCCAAGGTCTTGCTAGTTGCTGCGTGCTCACTTAGATCCTTCTGCAAGGACACAAACAAGACATCTTCAGTCATAAAATAATTTAAACATTGACACTGCAAGCTATAGTTTTGTCCAACATCTTCCCATTCTTTTGGCCTCCTTGGTTAACAAGCAAGAGCAAGACTCAAGCTAGCCTCAAGGTCCAGTAATGTGCTGAAYCACAACACAAGAAATCAAAATTGAGCAGAGGAAATCAACTTTATGATTTAGATAGTTAAAGACAAGGCAATATAGTTTATACAAAGCATCTAGGGATGAATGGACCAAATACAGCCTCGAACGCCTCCTGAACATTGCATCTTATTCACAGGACTACTAGTGCTGGTTTTAAAAGAAAATGAGATGTTTTTTGGGGCAAGCCCATGTTAACTGATCTAACTGCAAAATTAAAGGAGTAGGAGGAAACCGTTCTCTTCTCCAACCCCTGGCCAGGACATACAGTCATGGAGGTAAGTTAACAGGCAGAGCAAACTACCCACTGTGTCCAGCTCCGTAAGTATACCAACCCTAGGCCTAGTCTGAATTTTGATTTCATTTCCGAATGGCTTGATTTCAGGATATAAATGACATGCTACTGATTACCAGTGGAACAACACAGCCATCCTCAAGCCTTTCCCTGTTAGGACTCACGAGGGTATTTGCCTTGCAGACCATGCAATACTGCATGCAAATCAGCACAACTAACGCCAGTGATTTCTGACAGCTGGAGAAACACCAATCAGTTGTTGGGAACTGACAACTATGTTGCCAGCCACAGCAGGCAGATGTGGAAATTCCCTCAAGGRCTTAGTCCCTCCTGGATTACAGCGCTGCCGTCTCTGCAGCGTTGGTGACCTCCATGTCACTTATCGTAGCAGCTGGACACAACAAGTTTTCTAACAACATGATGAAGCAGAACTGACACGTTGGATCTTTCCTAAACCAACTGGCACTTTGAAGGGAAACTTGACATAGCCGCACAAAGGCAACTCTCCTTCTGCTCTCTCGCTCTGCAGGCAGAGAAAAGCTCTCACATTAGTCACACGGGGTTAAGATGCCCTTAAAAAAATCACAGAATCACAGAATCGGTAATGCTCTTAACTATTAGAATTATTCAAAAAGAAGTAAAGTTTTTCCCCCAATACTTGATATTAAAACTGGCAATAGAGTCCCCAACAGCCCTGCTGTGACTGTGCGCTTCCAACTGGCTTTTTGCCGGGGGGGGGGGCCAAAAAGATGGGTGCGTTTGTGCACACAGACCCTTCAGCTCCCCCAGCCACCTTCCACACGCACTCACACAAAGATGCACAGTCACAGGTGTTTATTTTTCACTCAGTTTTATTCATAAAAACAGCTGTTCTTTTCCTGATAGACAGAATATATGCATTCTTTTCCCGATAGAACATGAAAATAAGTATCCAAGGTTAGTATTTGCAAAGTAATAAGCATGTAGCAAGGCAACAGCAGGAACATAAGAGCAGACATTTTAGGTCCACTCATAGTTCCCCTAGCTTTAATACTGTCTGCAGCAGTAACAGATGTCTAAGGAAAAGCAGGAGAMTAGGACAAGTAGAGAGCGACGATTCCCCTATTCAAGTCTCCCAGCCGCCGGTGATTTGCAGCATATGGTCTCCCAAGCAAGATGTGTGGTGACAGCACATTAATACATTATTCCTCCTCGCATTTCCCTGAATCACTTTTTAAGCCATGCCAGCTTTTGGCATCCACAGTGTCTTCTGCCAGTGAATTCCACAATTTAACTATGCACGGGGCAGAAAGGTACTTCTGTTTGTCTCCGCACTGCAGTCTCAAATCTTCTGCAGTCCAAGAGAGACAATGAGCAACTACATCCAGCTGATGTTCCCCGTGACATCCATGACTCTGTGGACCTTTCCTATTCCCTCACACCTTAGCCTTTTCTAGGCTGAAAAATCTTAGTCATTCTAATTCTTCTTCAGAGAAGGAGTGCTTTATCTTGAAGCATCTTCCTGACAGTGAAAAAAGGGCTGCTTTTCTTCAGCACAAGTACTTACATTCGTTCCTTGAATTTCACCTGCCACCTGAACTTAGAACCTTTCCCAAAATAAAGTATCAACAGGTATTCCTCACCTACATCGCATTTCAAACCTCTTTTTACCAATGTAGAAACTTGCTGGGTTTTYTGATTTGGGTTTGTTTGTTTGTTTTTTAGTACAAACAGAATACCATTATTACAAGAATACTTCGCCACTGTTTTTATTTTGGCAATAGTTAAAATATAGATGTCATTAATGAAGTGAAATTCATAAAATAAGATGACCAAAGCACAAATGTATCACAGCCACCAAGTGTCACAGACATAATTTTGCCCTCAAAAGCTTCCCACGTCTGAGCAAATCACAGAAAGCAGTTGCAAATGCATAGGGATAAAATGGAGAAAACTTGCAGCTGCGCTTAAGCAGTGACCCTCATGTACTTTCATTCAAGTCAATGGAAATACTGAGAATAACTATAGTAACACAAAGTACCTCCACAAATCACAACCTAAATGCTGATTCACGACCGAAAAAAGAGCTGCTTTAGTTAGTAACATCTACAGATAAAAATCAGTAACAAATAATGTTTTAGCCCAACAGCAGAGGCTTGCATTCTCAGATGAAAAACATCCGCAGAAACCATTTCTGCAACCTTGAGGAGGCCAGGACAAGCAAAATCTACTAAGCAGGGTACACCAACAAGCACCTTCTTTTCAACGCAGCGAACGCAGCCTGAGCAGATTTCAGAAGAGACGTATTGCTTTTGAAGGGCATGACCTTGCTGATATTCTCAGAAAGGCTTCTGCCTGAGTCAAGTAAAGAACACATTTCAGTATCTGCCCAGCGGAGATTAGTTAAAAAAGGAAAAATACCCCCCCCCAAAAAAAAAACAACCCTCAACCAAATCAAAATTAAGTAAAGCATTGCTAGAAATGGAAAATAATTAATTGGTTGTGAGTTCCCAAGATACTAAACCACAGAAGAATACCYTCTCCAAAGAAACTTGCCTGAAATGAAAAAGGGTCATTTATAACTGTAATTAAAAATCTAAAGAATAATTTAATTATGGTAGCACATAATTAGGTTTATAGTTACTAGATTTCATGACATTTTATGTCATCTTCATGAGCGAACATGGGTAATCACCTGGACAACATTAAGCAGCCAGTATTACAGTGGAAGTAGGTTTGGGTAACGGGCTTTCATTTACAGCCTGCATTTGCTGTTTTGGCTTTGGTTATTTCAGTACACACTTAGTGCTCATCTGACTCCAGCCACAAAGTGGTCCCCAAAGCCCTTGAAATAAAGAAAAAACACMCCGAAACTTTGCCATTACATGACTCTTCTCAACCCTTAGGTATAGCCAGTTGCATTAAAACTCATTATAGAAACTGGAGTGCCCAAATCAACCTGATTAGAGTAYCATTTTCTTCTGAAGATTCTGTTCATCTGCTGAGGACAGAGATGAGAAAGATTAATCTGTTCTTGACCCAACGACGAGTCATTGCTCCTAGTGCACAGAGCTCCTGCTTGAAATCGCTAGGAATTTCCTCACCATCAAAGCCCCTAACCAAGAAGCTCTGCAAAACCCTTGTTGAAGCAGTTTAAGGCGCTACTGCCTTCAGCCRTCTAGCCCGTTCCCAGCCCTACCCGCCGGAAAAACTACTTCAGGGAAGGGCTGAGGCTCCCTGCGGGCACGCGCAGCCGCAGGCTCCTTCGCGGCGATCGCAGCGCTTCACCTGAGGGGCTGCCAGCTCTCCCGCCTCGACGCACGGGCCCTACGCTTCGTCTCCCGCAATGAAGAGGCCAGGGAGGACCTGAGCGCCGTAATGGGTTACCAAATGTTTAAAACCCTGCGGGTACAGCGGACGTCTTTCACGGGTCGGAACAGCTTTTCCTGAACGTTGAAAATATCATTCACCCATTTTAAAATTCCGAATTTAGCTATCAGACAAGGAGAGCTTCTAAGTAACACATGCACACACACAAGCAACACTTGAGAGATCATACACATACTAGAAACCTTCCCTGGGTACAAATACTTGAAGATTTTCCTACCTGAAGTGTATGAAATTCAAAATCCTTGGAGGCTCTGCCATAAATGGACTCCGGTTGCTCCCAGGGAACACACCTCCGGACTTTCCCCACTACCCTATTTTTCATTCAAATCCCTCCTAAAATTGACTGCTTCCGCGAGGAAAAGGATCTGTGGTTATTTCAATAAACACGCAGAAGAAAAAAGCCAGTCAGCACACGTATTGCATTTAGAGAACCCAGCGAAACAAAAAGCAGGACCGGGAGCGAGACGCAGAGGTGCCCTCCCGCGACGTGCCCGCGCCTCCTCTTCCCAGCCTCCGCCTTCGCCACTCTCTCTAGTGCCACCGGCGGAAAAACTTCCATCGCAAGCTTTAAGGCAGCATGACCGTAGCATTTAAGAAAATAAGCAAAAAGACAACCTTCTTCCCTAGTAATCATTGCACTTATAGAAGTTACCTGTGAGCAGAATCACCTTTTTTGGTTCAAACTGAGTCACCTGGTGATTAAGAGCAACCAGAAGAGGCTTTAGCACTTCTGTTGCATCCTCCTCAAGAGGGTTAAGTTTGATAGCAGTTGGCAYAAGACACTGATAAAATCCCAAAGATCTTCAGGCATTTTTACTGCCTGAAATTGCTTTTCCTAGCCTCCCGTCAGCACGGCTGAAAGCACTAAGGTTTCCTTACATTCACCATGTTCTTTGCAGTACTTTGACAAAGAAAAAAAAAATCCACAGAAATTAAGGATGTTAAAGTGAGATTAGTTTTCACTACTATTTTTCCTACAGGTATGTCAGAGAACAGAGCCATTTACAGCTTTTCCTCCGTTCAGAAACTGTTCCTGTAACATGCGAAACTCGTGGAGCTCAGGTCGTATTTCTGGAAGGACTGTCCTAATAGCAGATAGAAAAAAGGAACTATGCCATCTAAGATTGACTGGAAAAAAAAAAAAATGTGACAAAGAACTTACCTTAAATAGCCTCCTAAACTGCTTTCACCCCACTAATTTGTAGGAATGACAGTCATTTGTTCACAATTAAAAACGTTTAATGACTGCAAACATCTATGTATAACTCAGTATACAGCTAAAAACAAGACAATTTAAATACATGTATTTCAAATAGAAAAGAAAAAAACCCAGATTTTACTTAAATGACATATTTGCTACCGACAAAAACCATGTAGTCTTTGAAAAATACTACCTTTAGGTTGCAGAAAAATACCGTAAGTGACAAGAAAACAACCTCAGTGATGCTTCCTTTTCTGAAAGGCCTTAAAAATTAACCAGCAGCTAGTTAACAAAGCCACRTCAGTTTTACCATGCAAACATAAAACTATTTTATGGGAAGAAAAAAAAATATAAAAAAAAGGGGAGGCAGAATAACTGCAATTCAGATCATTAGGAAAATGATGTACCACTCCTCCCATAAAACAGCCTCTGGAAAAGGAGAGGAGTAAAAGGGTGACTAAAGGCAAAGGCTGAAACTTCTCCTTTTGGTAGCAGTGACAGGGACGTGGGAAGAGGTGAAAATTAGCTGCTCCTGGGAATGGGTGGGGAGGCCACTGCCACCTCCCCGCCACGGTGCCCGCACGGCAATTTTGGCCTCAGGAACCGCTGGCACTTCTGCTCCAGGACCAYCACGTTGCTAGGCACGCTGCAGCTGCTTTTGGAGGTTTGTTAAAACCATAACCCCACAGAGACCAAGGGCTTGGATGCAGAGATACAGGATCCTCAACATTCAAACAGTGGCATTACAAAAATCCATGTATTTGTTTGCTTGGCTGCACCCCTAATATGGAAAGATAAAATAATTTCATGTTGAGAAACAACTGTGCAGCAGTATAAAAGCTGACGCATATCTCCTCAGCTCCAGATACTGTTGCAACAACTTCTGTTTCTATTTAAACTCCATTTGTCTTASGCTAGATAACAAGCTAATGACACAGCTAATCTTTACATTGATACACTTGCCTCAATAGCCGATTTCTGATACTGACTGGTAAGCTACTTTACAAATAGATGTATATATAATTCATTTTTTTGAGTATGAAATCTAAATGTGATTACAGATATTCAGCTGGCAAACATGAATGAATTAAAATATTTGTAAAAACAATATAAATACTATTTATAAAAGATCTGCACAAACTGCATCTATGAAAGGTACCCTCAATAGATCAAAACACTCCAAACTGTTCACTAGAGGAAGCACAAAGATTTTGCACAAAAATCAATTTAGCATGATACCTCATGCTTCTCCAAATACAATTACAAAATGGCTTTCTAAGCAAAAATGAAGTAAAATATTACTATTTTACAACCAATAGGTAAACATTTAATATACAGCACTGTGCTTTTCATTACTACAGTTTTCTCTCCCTTTATAGAATAATATTAATATTGTAAAGAAAAATTCAACCTAGCAATTCCAGAAATTAAGGAAGCGCATAGATTTTGATAAGGAAAAAACTACTACTCTGGTAGCACTTTAGCTGCCACTACTTTTTTTTTTTTTTTTTCCTTAGGTTGAAGACATGAGGTTTCAAAAACATTTATATGATCGATCTTTACATAACCTCTGTTACACAAGTTTTCAAGAGAAACGTAACGGCACAACAATCTACCTGCACAAAGGAGCTTTGCACATACTTGGTTTGATTACCTGTGAGACATACCTCTTCAATTTAACCTTTTAACATTTTGCCTAAAAAAAAAGATGTTTTCTCTTGTGACTGGACACGATTTTAAAGAACMAAGAGTTTCTAGCGACTCCCTCCATGTATCAGTATATGGAGAGAGTCGAACATTACATGTAATTATCAGCTCTGATTTGCTGAATGAGTTGAGCGTGCCCATTCCTTTGGCTAGTGTCAGGTCACCTATTTACTAGGTATTTTATAATACATAAAGACCTGTACGGACAGGAAGCCAGGGTATTACTCTCACAATATTTTGTAGAAGAGACACAAGTTTTAAAAGTCTCATTCCTTAATCTGATTTTCATACAAGGTCATGAGACTATATATAATGGCAGAATGAAAATCTTAAGTGATGAACTGGGTGACGGAAATTTCTGTTGGTCTGTCTTTACCCATCAAAATGTCCAGCCCTGCAGTATTCTGCAGCACCAGCTGGAACCTTCAGACAGCATTAATAAAACAATAACAAACCTTCCCTGAACAAAAGTTAAAATAATGTTCTTAGAAAATACTTTGAAAAATGAAACCCACTTACTAAATTTAAACATTCATGTGACTGGTTACTATTATACATCAAATCCTGTCCTTGAAAAGAGCAATAAGGAATGCAGCATTTAACTGTGGTGGGGATTTTTAATTTGACAGATTCCAGGAGACTAAAATTTACGGAGAACAGTATGATTTTTCCAGCAATTGAAAWCAAGGGTCCAGATAAGCAAAATTAGCATTCTTACACTCACGTTAGCTATCACACAYCTGCCCAAAGGAAAAAAGAAAAGTTCTTACATGCAGAGTTTGTAGTGTATCCCTAGAAAAGGAAGAAGTTAAAAAAAAATAAAAAAAAGAAAGAAAGAAAAAGAAAGAAAGGAAAAAGGAAAGGGAACCTATTATTTGTTTGCAGTGTGGTGGATTTCTACTACATTCTCTCCATCCGACTACAGCCTGAGGCAGAAGGAACTGCTCAGTCCCACCTGACAACTCCAGAAGCTCAGCATGATGGTAGAGAAAAAAGTATTGCTAACTCTGCCCCGCAGGGCAGCGAGCAGCGGGCTGCCAAGGGTACCTTCTGCTGCAGCCTCTTCAACGTGAAGCTCCCTTTCTGAGCTCCCGTTCGCAGGCGGTAAAGCTTCAAGTCGCGGTACATCAACTCCATTTGCTGAGGTTATACAAGCAGGGTTCAACTAAGGCACTACGAATACAAATGAGTCAGCCTGCGTATTTGTATGTAGTTGTGGTTGCAGTACCATACTAGTAATAGATCTACTACCTTCAGGTTGGGTTTCCTGTTTTTAATGTAAGCTTTGTAAAACTATGAGTATTTTCTAGAGCTTCACTTGAGTGTCAGGAGGTCGCATCGAAACTTGTTACCAGGAATATCGACGAAAGCCAGAAGCGGGAAATGTCCAAGCATGGAGTGCAGGTGCAGAGCTACTTCATTGGTATGACCCAGTGTAGGTACAGAGCTACTTCACTGGCATGAAACCAGCCCAGTGAGTTGTGAGAAATTAGGTATTTCATCATTCCTTGACTAATTCTCGCACGCTGAARACCTACTAAGTGGAAAACTAAATATAACGACAATGCTAAATGAGGTCCAAGTCTGTTCATAAGAAGAAGAGCCGGGGCTATGCAGCCCTGGAGAGCAGCAGTCAGCCAGAGAGAGCTTCTCAAATAACCAGTAACTTCTCAAAAGAAGGCAACAGACACATTCCCAGAGACGTGAGGCAGGACGAGGTATGTGCAAACAATACCGCTCGTGTTTCGTAGTATCTGTCAGGGATAACTGTCAGCAACAGCTCAGCTTAGCTGAAGGACCGTTTCAAGTTGTATTTCAACCTGCTTTAAAGATTGTGCAAAGTTATAAACCAGCATAAATCATTAATGACTACAAGCAAGCAGCTTTCAGTTTGGGATTTTAGATAGTTCATTCTTAAATTCTAACCCGAAAGAGCTTTCCCAGAGAACAGAGCATAACATCAGGGAACTAAAGCCAAGGCTGGTTTTGATATACACAGTACTACTTTATTCCACTGTTTCAGCTTTCTTACAGTTTTAAGAAGGTACAGGGGTTCAGAACCACCTCAGCAAAACAAACAGCACATACCTAAAGGAGATCAAGACTCAAACCACAGGTGTGCAAATGTGGTTAGCTTCTTTTACAAAAAGTAATAGGCACAATCTTTACACACGCATTTTGGTAAGAGAAGGAATAATAGTGCAGTGTGGAAAGGCACCAATGATCAATAATTGGGCCTTTTTAAAAAGCCAATAACTATCTAAGAAAATTACATTTGGTTCAAAAATAATAATTTAAATATTTCATTTATTGGCATGCATCTGAACCCCTGGCAAGTTATTACACAAACCTAGTATGTACCCTTGCAAAACAAAAATATTTAGTCAGTGGACCTGAAAGTCAGTCCTCTGCAAAAGGAAATACTGAAGCTCCTTGACTCTACTTAATACTAAACTGTCTTGTTCACCTCCTCCAAGGACACTCGTCTAACAAATATCTACTCACCAACTGCACAGAATTATTTCTCTTAAAGCAAGTACATACATATATATGTATATATATATACACACACATATATATATATATATATATATATCTTGTAGCATTGACCTATTCCTTGTGCTATGAAAACAGTAGGCACAGACCACAAGTTACGTCTTCTTTTTAAAAAAATAAATAAATAAAAACAGTATGTGCAAGCTAGGTTCACACAAAGGATTGGCAGCTACAACAGTAAGCTATTTAGACCTCCCAAAAAAAAGGTTTTCTTATTTATTTTTAATTTTCTAAGCGGTGATGCACACAACTGTGTGCCATTATCATATCTGCATTAGGATTATCTGTGTAGCCTATAAAGGAAAAGCTTTAGTACATCCTAACGGACACTACATCAATACTGTGTGCTAATTTAACAGGATCAAGAGAATGAAAGACTGAAGAAGTCACTGAGCATGGGTGACTGCGCTTACTCAGCTAGTCAGAAAGGGCCATTTCTTTCCGCAGGAAGAGTGATTTGGGACTCGGTCTGCCTTGTAGGCACCCTCAAACTAAGCCACTTCTGCATGATGGAACCTAGGGATGCACAGTATGGGAAAAAAGGGAAAATGAGAGGGAGCGGTTTTGTGAAAATTGTATCAAAATGTGCGATTTTATCCAAAAGCATCATGCCCGATGCACGTTTTATGCATTGTGGATTATTTGCTCAATGGAAAATTGTACAAGATGTGAGCAGGGAGCACGCTGATTAATAGTCTGCAACATCTACCATAAGTCCTCAGGAATATAATTTATGGATAGCCACTTACTGTGTTGTTGATTGTTTCCTCTTAAATATATTTAAATTCAGAAGGCTACAGTATATTCTGACACAAAGATAATAAGACAACCTTTCTACAAGGGGAAAAATATAAGGTAGTAACTGACTGATTTTACAAAGAACCTCTTTTAATGTGCTAGTTATTTCGTGCCCTTTGGAAGATTTGAGTTCTGACTTTCTTCATCTTCTCTGTTGAATTTGTCTCCTCACAACAACACAAGAGCTGTATTTAAGTTCAGTGACCGCTCTTATAGCCATTTTTTCCTGTTCTGAAATCCCTTTTAAACTCATCTCTAAGACTATAGCAAACTATTCAAGTAAATATTTCTGTTCTGGCAAGTTTCCGGATATATCAAATACTATCAAAACTCCACGTTTGATTACATGCGCCAGTTCTCCTTAAATAGAGCAGGAATTAGCCCGTTTTCTCGGTTTAGGGTCCCGTACATCSCTGTCTTTTAAACACATACAAGATGAACATATCGTCTCTGACAGCCTCCGGAGTCCCAGTCTGAAAACACTGTTGGAGAGGCTATATATCACACAGTTGCAGAAACTATTGCTTATAGCAAGCCACGTTGTTAAGAAGGAAAGTGCTGGGTTTTCCAACACCCTGGAGCTCTCCAGCAGGAAGTATATAATATAAGGGAGCCACAGCACGTAGAACACGCTGGTTATCCGAAACAAAACCATGGCATAGCGGCGATCAGGGCTGTGCCCAGTCTCCCCAGCAGCATCCACTTCGTGGCTAGGAAATCGAGCTCTCCGATCATTTATCTCTTTGGTGTGCTGCCGGCAAATTTTAAAGATGTGGAAATAGGTGAAACATATGACAAAGGCAGCAGGAGCATATAGTAAGCACACAATAAAGCCCGTGAAATAGGCATTAGTTAGCCAGGAGGTAGCACACCATTCAAAAATATCTCCGTGGTAACCAGGTTTTCCCCAACCAAAAAAGGAAGGCAAGAAGATCAGACAAGAGTATATCCAGATCAAAATGATGCAGATTCTCAAGCGACATGGTGTGACCAGTTGATTATAGGAGAGAGGCTTTGTTATAGCGAGATAGCGATCCACACTGATGCAAGCAAGACATGCCATAGATACGCTTTTTAGCACAGAGATGATATATCCAAAAACTTGACATGTCAAGGACTCGTGGACACCTGTCGAATAGTGAAGCAGTGACAAAGTAGGAACCAAGCAGCTAACTCCAACAAAAAGATCAGCATAGGCCATGGTCTGAATAAAATAGCTGGTGGTATAATGATGCAGAAGTGGAGCACAGTGAAAAACAAATATAACAGTTAAGTTACCCGCAATAATTAAAAACGTTAGCAAGACAATAACAACTGTCTCAAGGATACAGATGTCAACTGCATTGTAGTGACCAAATCCAAGAGGGCAGGAGAGATGCTCAGATATGTTCATAACACTACTGCTCACATTCAGAGTCCTCCATTCAATCCATCTGGACTGGTTCATGCTTTATGATTAGGGAACACTGCGATCTGAGCTTTAGTGAGCAGGTGACCTGCTTAACAGCAGCTAAACTCTGCTTCAGCGTCTCACGATCTCTCTTTGTAGACACTGCCAGTGCTTACATTTGAGGGGGTTACAGTCCCATAGCTGTTGATGCCTCCTCAGCATCAGTGCATCACTCTGGCACACCTTAGCTTTAAGGAAAGAAACAAAGAAACAAAGAAAAAAAAGAAAAAAAAAAGCCAGAAAGAGAAAGGCCACTGATCAGCTTCTCCAGTGCTCTTGACCAATCTTTAGCAAACACAAGGCACTTCTAAAACAAACAGGTACTGTGAGATACGCAAATAAATACTGAAGAGATACATTCATTTCCCAGGGAAGGAGGGGGGAAATCTGTGACTGCTTATTTTCCTGAGAAAGTCAGTTACT
Source organism: Rhea americana (assembly GCF_003343005.1). Classification (NCBI taxonomy): domain Eukaryota; kingdom Metazoa; phylum Chordata; class Aves; order Rheiformes; family Rheidae; genus Rhea; species Rhea americana. The sequence continues at coordinate 1,361,066 of NW_028185606.1, forward strand.
TTGGGATATAACAGGAGGAGGAGGGAGCAGGGGGAGGGAAGGGAGTAATCTCAGTACAACTCAGGTTTCCTGGACCAGCAGTTAAGGAGATAATCTTTGTAATGTCTCTACTTAAATCAGAGAAGGACTGGAGAGTGAAGGGAAAAGTTCACTGTATCATGCTGTCTTTTTTGGGTCTGTTCAGGAGACGATACTCTGTCTTACCTATGCTATTTGATTAGAAAGGTAAGGAAAACATTTTTGTCAAGGTTAATTCCAATAGACTCACCACTGTTTGGGTATGAATAATGAATTTTATTTGGAGGGAGACAGGTGGGGGAGAAGGCAGATTTGTCCTCTGACTCCCAAGAAAGAAAACATACATCTCGCATACAATGAGGAAGATTGTGTCTATTCATTTAAAAATGAAAATAATTTAAGAGTAAAATTTGGAGATTTATGTCAATATTCACAATTCCTTTCAAGAGTTATAGTCCGTTACAAGTATTAATGCCAGAAGCATAATATTCAAGGTCCCCACAGACAAAACAAATCCTCTTGAATTTAAATTTTCAGCAATGGTAATCTAAAATAATTCTCTTTGGAAACTATGCCCTATCTGCTACAGTGGATGAGTACACAGAAGTTCATAGGTATATCCAYGATATTGCTCACCTCTGTAGCAACACCTGAATCATTTCACAAACCCCCATACAAGGCGAGCAGAAACTTCCATCTGCATTCTGCTGGGAAGCTAATGAAATGCTGATTTGCCTAGAAAAGCTGCCATTGTTTACTACGCCGTTATTCAGCTCCGTCTTCTGTGGAGTTTGGGGCTTTCTGGTTTTACCAGATCATCAGCATAATGAATAGTTGTTTAAAAAAAGATGTTCTTCTAAAAGCAGAACACTGCCTTGCTTATTCTATTTGCAGTTATGGAGCAAGCACACATTAAAAGCAAACATCTTCTGTGTTCAGTTTTAGGTAGATGCTTCGTTAGTTCAGGAATCATTAGGTAGGTTAGTAAGCGTATACAATCTTGTTTTCTGAAAGGCCCCTAAAATGCTAAAACCGGCTTTAATCCTAGAGTTCCTGAGACTGGGCGACAGGCGGTGAGAATTAATCTATCCACATACACTGGTTTCCAAGGTCATTCAGATATTACGTTGGCATTTGCTTTAAGTCCCTCCAAAAGTGCTAGAATCTCTCTGACGCTTTTGACAGTCCTTGCTGCGTCTTCAAGAGGAATGTCACAGGCTACAAAAGACAATTTTTCTCCACTTCCGTGGCAGCAGTTTGATAGAGAGCATTCTTTCTGGAGTTAATTTCCTGCCGTGCACCACCACACTGTACAGAAAGTCCTTTGGATTTTGTAGCACCGCAGCATACCTCCAGCTACTCGCTCCCTCCGGCTCCAGGCAGCGCAGCGCGGTACGCGCTCCCCGCTTCCCCGCGGCCGGTTACGGCGCCGGAGCGGTCGCTCTCACCTCCGCGCATCCTTATGAGCTGCTGCGGAGCGGCGCCCGCCGGAGCAGCCGCCGTGCCGCGCTCGGCCCTCCTCCTCCTCCTCCTCCTCCTCCTGCTGCTCCTGCTGCCGCCGCCGCCGCTCCGCCGGGGAGGCGGGCGCGCACCTGCGCCCCGGCAGCCGCTCGCCCGCGCCGCTGCCACTAGGTAACGGCGCCCGCCGGCGCCTCCGCGGCACCCCAGCGCCTTCCCCTTCCGACCGCCCAGCTTCAGATAAGCGGAGACAAACCAGGCTACACGCAAAAGAAATCAGGCTGGAAAGCCACCGCAACGCCCAGAAATGCAGCGCTCAAACAGCTCCAGCCGCCCGGTTGTGCTTGTGCAGCTTGCTGTAGAAACTACCATCATTCCCTAMTTGAAAGCATTTAGAAAAACCTACTCTCAGATTGCTAATTCCACGTGATTTGTTTATATATTGCCTGTAAACATTTAACTTGATTAAGTATTTCCCATAGGTGGAAATAAATTGTCTTTAAAAATTGCTTAGAAGACAAAATTATGGCCCTCTAAAAATTCGTTATTTTCATAGTCAAGTTTTTATAAAAAAATTCAGTCGTAACCAGTTCCAACAGTGTGTGAGACTTCAGTGGTTGAAATATATTGCAAACGTCCTTAAGTACAAACATGTGTGAGTAAATGTTATTTTTCAAAAAGCATCCTTTTCAAYCCAATGAACAAATTTCCCTATTCGTGTAGGGCACTGATGCTGTTATTCAGTGATTAAGGACCCAGCACTTGTTTACTTCGTAGTTCCTAAAAATAAAACAGGTAACAGAAGCACAATCGGGAAAGTTATCTCACGTATACGCTCCAGCCGCTCTCAGACACGGGGAGAAGCAGCGTACTGGGTATGAAAACACCGACCACTAAGTGGTATTTTGGGCTACAGACGAGCAAAATACATCCGTCAAGAATGGCATCAGAGGGTTTAACGAAGTCAGTCATTAAAAACTACMGAGATTCGAATTCTTCCAGTTCACCGGCAAAGCACAGGCAGAAGTTCACCGAGTTTGGCGGGTTGACACTGACACCTCGCGCCTGGAGCGGAGTCCGGGCAGGCTGACAAGCGCGCAGCGGGCGGGACAGAGCACCCCAGCGAGGCAGCAGGGTGCAGGCGGCTTGCACTAACGTCGCGGTGAGCACCCCAACTCCCCCCTCCGAGGACTGAAGGGAAAACAGAAGCACTTGCTCACTCCCGCGCCTCAGAGCCGTAAACGCCTGCGGTGAGCGGAAGACGGAGCGGCGCCCGCGGGTGCAGCTCTCAGCGGTCTCCCCGCGTGCCACGGAAGGCGCCGCTTTTGATTCCTCCTCTTCCCGCTCCTCCCCAGGGGAGCGGGGGGACCCACGAGCGTGTGCGAAGGAAGGGGAGCAAGGGGGACTGACCTGCCCTCCCAGGCCACCCCACGGCGGGCACACGGCTGAGACATCCTAGRACAAACATCAGCCCCAAAGACACGAGGCGAGTCGGGTAAGCGATGCTTAAGCCTGAAGTTAAGCAGACCACAGAAAGCTGCAATCTAAGTAATCTTGGTACCGATCCGAATATTTAGAGCTACCACAACAACTCCCCGGTCATCCGCAGCTGCTTAGGAAGCCTCCGTGCCTACTGCTGCTGCGCACGCCGCGTGCCCAGCTCTGATGATCCGCGCTCACGKCACCCAGGCGCTTCGGGGCCCGCGCGAAACCCAAACGCTGCTCACCAGGTAGGAGAGCAGCGATATCGACGGCAACCTCTGCCGCATGGTTTCCGCGGAGGCACCGCGCTTTCATCCCAGGACTTAMAATTAAAGTGACAGACCAATTCAAAAGTGAGGGAGTTTGACTGCTTTCTTTGYGGAGACACGAGCAGACTTCCCTTCCTGCGAAAAAGCCATGCCGCAAGCTGCCAGGGAGTTTCTCCAGCCCCTCAGCTACCCCCAGATCCCACCTCACCGTGGCATTTTCTAGGAAGGAAGCAGTGCAAGCTGCAACAGACTGACTGCACTGACTTGGGCTGTATTTGACGTACATTTGGAGGCAAGTGAAAATTAAAGCAGGARTCAGCTAGTCTTAGCAGAACTATGCAATCCCAGGCAGAATTTTACAAGATGTGGCAATACCAAAACTTTGTTTCAGAGGCAGCATATTAAAAACATGGAAACAGTTGTTTATAGAACAGGGGCATTTAAGTTTTTGACTCGGTTTTAAACAAAAAGTGCRTCAGGATTTTATTATTTGCATTTAAAGAAAGCGAGAAAGAGAAAAGTGCTATACTGGAAGAACTTAATGGCCGCCACCGAGCCAATATTTTATCCCAGAATAAATGCCAGAGGTGGTTGTGCCCGATACGAGGAYGGAGCCCCCCCAAGCTGAACGGAAGGAGCAATTAAGCCCTTCCGTTAGGAACTGCATGGTGCAGAAACAACAGAAGCGGCCGTCCCGAAGAGAGGACTCACCGTCTGACCTTGCGGCAGAGAGAGGCGACGGGGCAGGACCTGGAGCTCTGCCCACGAAAGAGCCCGCGAAAGCAGGAGGGGTGCGTGCGGCCCGGGGAGGAGGCAAGGGACAGCTTCTCAGGCAGGAAGAGCCAGAGCACAGGTGGACGGGGAAGCTCCGAGCAAGGGAACAATCTGTTATCCAGGTCTCTTATTCAGAAAGCCAAAGGACTCTTTCCAAACTCCTTTTCTGTAAGGAAATAGGGCTGATACAAGCAACTTCTGCAATGCACATCAACAACTATCTCATTCRCACCACTCCTATCTAGTTTGGAGCCTTTCAGGGCTCTCTTTGTTAAGAGATTGGCTGGTCAGCTGGACCAAATGCACAACAGCATTTCTTCTAAAATCTTTAAAAAAAGACATTGATTAGCACAGGGAGATGCAGCTGAGAATGTGAGATAGGGAACACAATAATAGTTACTTATTTAGATGTAGACCTGAATGACAATACGTATAAACAGATGTCTGCCAATCCCCGTTTCTTCTTCCCAAGTCTGTTTTTTATTATTTTCTTTTTCCCACTTTCTTCTCAGTCTACAGAACAAAGCTGTTTCTTCAGCTTTTTTATTTTGATCTTAAGTACCTCTGGCATTTATGTGACCAGCACATCATACAGACACTCTGATTTTGTTCTTAATGCCTGCAAAAAATTGTGTTCAATAAAGCTTGCTTGTAAACACAGCTTAAAAAGAGAGGGGAGGAAGGGACAGCAAAAGTTGCCTTGAAGAGTGGATTGGTGGGTGGGGGGTTTATTTACTTTTTTTTATTATTTTTTTCTTAATATCAGAGACCGTGGAGTTCAGAGTTACTCTCTGAAGTCAGACGGGTGCTGTAATTAAGCCTGAAATCAGTTTTATTTGTTATTTGGGATGTAAAGCTGCTTGCCAAGCATTCTTTTTTCTCAAGGCAATCAGACTCATCAGATAATTTAGGCTGGAAGGCACCTCTACATGTCACCTGGTTCAATCCCCTACTCAGGGCAGGGCTGACTTCAAAGTCAGACCCAACTTCAAATTTAGATCAGGTTGTTCAGGGGCATATCCAGCTGAGTTTCAAACATCTCCAAGGATGGAGTTTTTGCAGCTTCTCCAGGTCCCTGTTCCAATGTTTCACCCCACTCGCTGTGACCTTCCTCCCCCACTAATATCTACTGAGAATTTACCTTGTTGCAACCCATCACCAAGGCTAGACACGCTTGGGCAGTTAGGAAAATAAAAGTGGTTAAATAAATAGCAGAGGGGTGCAACTCTACCATGTCTTACTGAAAGTTTAACACGACGTATTTCTCCACCTGATGATTCTATTTATTCTTTTTGCTATTACAGATCAGCTTCCTCCCTTCCTCCCTCCTACCCTACGATCACAAAGAATGCTGTACACAACTTCACACTGCTGTGCCCCCCACCCCCTACTGACCGCAAGAAAGGATCCAGGGATGTGGGTTACAGGGTTGCATTTTGGAAGCAGGGGTGCTCCTGTGAAACACTTACCTTGTTGTTAAATGGATTTATGCCCAAAGCCAGCATAGAGCTTTCCCACATTAGAGGCAAAACTGAATCTGCTGGCTGCTACAGAGCAGGTTTCATTAGGAGAAGAAGAAGAAAGGAAGGGGCCAGCACAGTTTGGAGGGGAGCAGGGGAAGTCAGGGTATCCTTTCAGAAAGGCAAGGTGAGAGGGGGATCTGGTAAGGAGCTGACAAGCCCCTTTACAGCTCTGTGAGCTGCTACGCAAAAATCCTCTTCATCTACTCCTCTGCTCAACTCACTGCCTCATTCTTCTCCAACGTTACTTCTCATGCAACAAATATTAGCCAGTGTCATATAAATACTAAGTAATTAGGATGTTGTAAAGCAAAACTAAAAATTGGCAAATAAATGGTATTTTTTCCTGTGTAGTGGTGGATCAGTAGGGAAAAATGGGCATTCATATTTGCAAGTTCATTATCCAGTCCTTTTATGTTCTGTTATAAAATAATTATATTTAACACTGCTAAAAATTTGAAATTTCTAAACTAGCTTTTAATATTAGTCACGTTCAATAAATATTAAGTTCTTAGAATAAATTGCCATAACTTTCTTTTAAACATTCTTGCCTGTGATTCCAAATTATACAGCTACGCTTCTGAATTTTACACTGAAGAACATTTTTTGTTGGGAGGAGGTTCTCTCGAGATTATTTATAATGATTCCCCCTATGACAAATGGAATTCACTTTACAAGCTCAGTTCAGAGCTGCACGTACCACCAAACTTCTGCCCCACAAAACAACCAAAATGAAACAACCTACAATAAACTATCATGAAGTGAATTTACTTAAGGGAAATGCTGTGGTGAAGTCCAACAAATAGTGATAATTAGCATTCTTCAGGAATTAAACATACTATCTGCATGAAAAAGCAGCACTTGGGACTAACACTACCCAAGTATGCTATTTACTAACTTAGCATATATGATAAGAGCAGCACAAAAATGAATGAAAATTGACAACTTAGGCGAAAGCAGAAAATGACAAAAACAGAGAAGGGTTTGTCTTAGGATAGTGTAAAAACGGGGAGGAAAAAAAAAAAAAAAAAAAAAAGACAGACCTACATCCTCAGACAGGGTCACGTGGTTGCCGCTAGAACTAGTCCAAATGCCCTTAAACTAACAGCAGATTAAGAGATATACTAGGTTATTAATTACCACTGCTCCAGGCATCCTGATGGGCAGCACTGTTATTGTATTGCTTTTTCCTTTAACCTCTGCTTCTGGTTACATGCCTCATGTTTAGTTAATGGTTTGTGAAAGCACATTTACAGTCCAGAAGAGCACATTTTTCATTCAAAATTGCCCCTCTGCATTTCAAATACCATAACAAAGCCATGTACTGTGCAGCTATCCTCCTGTAACACATTGTCTCCATGCACGGCAATACACTAGGGTAAACAGAAATGAATTAGCTATTAATTACATTGCACTGCTTTCAGAAGACAATTAACATTTTTACCTGTTAAACAAGTCACAAGACAAAAAAGAGCAATTAAGGGACTTTAAATGATGCAATTCTGAATCCTAAAGAATAGTCTGAAGAGCACAGGTGGTATTGCCCTTTTTTTTTCCTACAGGAATCATTCTCCATGGTTTAAAATATCATTTAAAAGGTGATTTTAATATTACATGTTTTAGAGACACATTTTGACATAGTTGTATTTTACTAACACTTTTATCTATACCAGGCCAGGAGCAACATTTTATAGGTGTGTTTAAATTGGTATTCTAAAGGCACAGCAGGACCTAGAAAGCATATGTTCCAAGGGACTCCACCTACTGTGACAGAAGCATAAATCTCTGCCAGTATTAATTCCATTTCAGCACAGCTTGAATAACAAATTTTAAGGCTACTAAGAAGGAAAAAAAAAAGTTATGATCACCTACTTTGACTCTTCAAACACTGCAAGCCAAGGAGTTGACCTACAGCATGACATTTTGAAAGATGATCAATTTTGATTTCATGAGTTCAAATGATGAATAATCCGTCGTAGCCTTCGTAGGAAGCRAAGTTCCTAGGCCTGCACAACAGCCACTACTGAGACACCAACACAAGGATCCAAACCCGATGCTACTGGCAGTATGCTCTAACCGTATACAGCTGTCAGTCCTTCAGTACCACAAATTTGGATGCACCAAAGAATAAAGTTGAAGTATGTACAAATGTAACTAATTCCTCTGCATTGCCTTAAAAAAAAAAAAAAGTATTTGTGCCCAACGTTATTTAGGTTCTTCCAAAAGCATCACCTCTACTTCATCCTTAAAACTCAGGGCCAGAGGCCATGCTTGCAAAAACTGCTGTACAACCAACTCCCCACACACTTCCAAAACCTTCTCCATCTCAGTATGATAAAAATTCCCCACTGCACCTTTGCCTAGTTACTTTTAATCAAAATAGGCATTCACCCAGTACACAAGATAGACTAATGACAGAAAATACTTCTGAATTAATGTGCCAGTCATGACTGCTKGGAAGCTGTTCTGAAAGCTACAACACATACAGACAGCTTTGCACACATAATTTATCTTCTTCCTCAAAAATAGTTTAAAACCTTTCAGAAATACCCACCTCATCTCTATTTTACTAAAAATCTTTGCTGGCAACTACATCGTATGACAAGTGCACGGATGCATCTCTCATCGCTTCAGATCCGCGGGCCCCGGCTGCGGCTCAGGTCCGGCAGCGAGTGCCCGCTCGCCCAGGGCAGCCAGCCCGAGCCGGGCTGGCTGGAAACTCCTGCCTACTCGCACGGCGCCTGCTGCGATTCGCTTCCGAGTAACACGCTCCTCTCTAAACTTTTCCTTTACTAGAGTTTTCAAAATAATGCTTCCTCAAGGACGCAAGAGGCCCCACCAGCTCGGATAAACCCCAAACAACTGGGATCRTTCAGGAGAAAAGGCCAAAGCTTTTATGGCTGGTGCAGACAAAGTCGGCTAAGGACCGACATTTCCGTACCGCTCTAGCAGAAATGCTCCTGAGGAGCACGTGGTACCGACAGCAAATTTGAACTGGTAACACCAATTCACTCTTTCGAGAACAACACACTGAAAACAAACCAAGTAAAGCTGTGAATTTTGGAAGACTATCTTTAGGCAATGTGTTACTCCGTATTACTAATTTACACGCTTCCGTGAAGTGCAAGAGAGAGGACTAGGGAAGGATGGGGCATGACTGCTATTTATAAACTGAAGTGTGGCACAATTTCTTTTTATGGATTTTAAGCTCAGCTTCCTTGATACCCTATTTTCCCGGCACTCGGAACTGCTGGAGAGCTGTCGTTGAAGGCGCCACGCTGGAGGAGACTCTCTCAGCACACGCTTGCTTCAACAACCACAGGAGAGAAAGGCCCAGGAATAGCTTCCTGCTAAAAGAAGCCGGGAGGGAAAATTTAGCAAACTATAGCCGCGTAACTTAGACTTCTTGGTAACTCACAGAAATGGAACGAGGCAATGAGACGATGTACTTAAAATGCTGCTGAAAAAAAATACCCATTTTTTTCACAGAGTTAGGCTGGCTAATTAGAACTTCTAAAAATCATCTAACATCCGATAACTATGTTTCGAGCTTAATAACATCTAAATACATTCAACTTCCAATAATCAGAGAATTTCATCTTAAATTAGTTTGATTGTATTACATAATGAGCACATTTATTTTTATAGCTAGAAATTGGCACATGTAAAATGTTATGTGATTTGAGAAAATAGTTTTGATATTTCTTTTTTGAATAAAGAAACTGATCTATTTCCCATCTCTCCAAAAAAAATTAAATATATATTTTGCCAGTACTGAAAGCAGGTTAAATACCTCTTTAATTAAAAAGTAAAAGAACTGAAGAATTGAATTTTCAACTTTTACAGTCTACCACCTCTATTCTTTTTTTATGACGTCCAAGCAGAGACAAACGAATGACTTTCCTTTTTTGTGCATTTATTCTGCTTTCAAGATTCTGCAAGTATATTTTATCACATTGCCTCAGCAAACCTACAACTGAAAATATATACATATTTATGCATATATATACACAAAAAAGATCTATAAAAATATATATTTTCTGCAACTTGATTTTAGGTCTTGCAAAAATATTGCAAATGTTTGAGGTCAAAGTTGATCTGATAATGTCTCTAGAGAAAGAAAACCCCAAAAGCTTTACTTCCATGAAATCTTAAAAATTTGGTATAATTGCTGCAAGCAAATATCAATTACTTTATAGTCACTTAGTTTTTAATTCTACGATGCATCCACTTGTACAAAGTTGAGACATCCTAAATACATGCATGCCCTGTAACACTCATTTATTGGGCAAATCACATTTTGTATTGCTAAATCCCAGGCAAAACCCAGCATTTTTGAGAGAAAATGCAAGCCATTTTGGAAGGACATCATCACAGAATATAGAGGTCAAGTCTATAAACTCAAGTCTTCTTTCATCAATATTAAATTCTTACTTAAACTTCTCCCCTCTGCTCAAAATTATGTTTTGACACTAAGTGCAAAGCTCTTGTATGTTTTGATGAAATATCATATATATGATTGCCTAACACTTGGCATATAAACTTAATGAGGAAAAAATGACTTTTATCTAATTGATGTTATGCCAGGAAGAAATGCCATATGGGAAGCAACAGAAGCACTAGGCTCTACCTGCTGTAATTGCATAGTATGCTAGTGGCCAGCCTTTTACACGGCCACTGGAATTAATCTGGCTTGGAAAGGCACACAGCATTTGTGAAACATCCTTCTCCCCAGCAGGTCACTAATGTTTGCTGCCGAACAAACTGGGCATAGTTTATTCCCACACCTTTAATGAAAGATAAGATAAAGAATGACAATGACAGAAATGAAGTTACTGGCTGCAAAACTTCAAGAGTAATCTTTGAAGCAATCTTATAGTAAGAAAAAACAACAAAGTGGGACAGCTTTCAATAGCGCAAAGAAAAAAAATATGCTTCCCGAATCAGTGGCAGTTGTCTATTTCATTATAATCAATGGCTGTAAATAAGGTACAAAAATATCAGAAATGACTACTTAATARTTAAAATATTCTAATATACAAAATATACTGCATATAAAACAAAATTCCAACAGTAGTTTTCTACAAAGGAAAGGCTTAATACAATGAACTGCATTCATTTCTGTGTACAAGTTACAAAAATACTTAGTAGTCAAAAACCTCTCGTAGGAACTGAGTAAAAGCGGATGAAACAACTTATTTTTCAACTTATGCTCTAATCAAAGTGTTCAAAGGGGAAAAGCTTAGTTTTATTTCCTYTCCTCCCAAAAAAGGTTCTTTGTAAAACAAAGTAAGAAAGTGAGAAAAAAAATGGTTACATTCAAAAAGCTATATTTTATTGTTATGGCAACTGATGTGCTAAAAATAAAGAAATAAAGTTGTTATGGCAACTAGAATTTTAAAGGCAGTCAAAAGTAGAATAATCAAACATTCTGCTGGCTTAAAATGTAACATCTATGACTCAATTTTCAGAAAAAGCTTGAGAGGCAAGTAGTGTTCTTTTTTTGATTCTCCAAAGGAGACCACAATTAGTTCAAGTTTCAGAGAACTCCACAGAATAATAGAAAGGGAGGAAATAAAGGTGAATAGAAAATTAGTCACTCAAAGTTCTCATGGCCAGATGGAAGAATACAGACTTTATGCTACTTAATTAATGTCCTGGCAACCCTACCTCGATCCAGGAAATAGAGCAGCTTATTATTAAAAACAACAAAAAGACAGCATTTATGATAGTCATCACAGTGATATATATATGGTATATAATTACAGGTTACTTAATGATTTCAAATTAAGTAGTGAAAAGTTAGGGGATACCAAAATTCATCTGTCTGAATAGGCAGAGTTCTGCCCTTTATATGCACGGTATTATTTATAAGACTATAATTACAAGAACATAATATATTTAAATTTCTGATACTTGCTAGATCATCATTTTAAAGCTCCTAGCTATATCAGCATACCCACTGATACAATCTTAGAGAATTCYCTCCCTCTCATCCAACACTTGACAGATGTTAAAATTGCTACTTTTATTAAAAAATTAATAGATCTTTGCACTGTGAGACTTTGCAAGCCCCAAACTCGCTAGGCCTTAATTAACATTAAGCAAAATACTTAAAGGATACTTCAGAGAACTATGACTAAAAGCAGTAACTTGCACTGGCAATATTTTGACTGGAACCAGGCATGCGAGAGACGCTCGCTTTCTAACGTAGGCCAGCATTTTAACGCAGTACGCGCCTTGCGCGTTGCCTTCCTTGCAGTGAATCACCGTTCTTACTAGTGTTGCTCATAACTCCTTTCTGGCCRATATGAGAAAGTCTCTTAGCCCAGGTCACTCGCGCTCTCGACTTGTGGACGGCAGCCTGGCGAAGAGTACGGATCAAAGCCAGGTTCCTCTTTCACTTGGGCTGAAGGGGGAGAATCTGATCAACTCCTTATCGCAGCACAAAAATCATGAGATGGAAATGCAACAGTCACCAGGCATAAATTTTCAGTCAGGATAAGTCTTAGACATATTAATATCAAGGTTTTAGAAGTCTGTGTAATGCTTAAGATGAAGGAACCAGGTTGCCTRTTTCCAAGATTTGTTGCCAACTCAAACAGCTCCCGAAGACAAGCGTGCTGTTTTAACATGAGCTCCAGGAAATTCGTCTCCTCGTTATATAATATTCTGAACGTAATCAAGYATGGTTACCTTCAGCGTAACTGTTTCAAGTTCAAAGAGAGAGCACACCACTCCACTTAACTGACATTTATACAAATCTTTGTTCCTATTTAGCATCCAGTGGTCACATTTCTTTTTGTAAGTGTACAGGTACAGTCATTCTGCACTGTATCATCAAAAGCATCCCAAAGGGTTATTTATTCTAATATGTGCAGGCACATTTAGCTCCTAATACATGTTTCTATATTCATAATTTACTATGAAAGAAGAACTTGAAAGCAGRTATTTTCATAGAAAGGCAAAGGAAATGCTAGTAAGCTGGAGTACGCATTTGTAATTACATTTACCAGTTCACAGCCATACAGTGGAGTTACAGAGCAGTCGCTCCAAATTTGCTAATTCCTTTGCAATAGAAGAAACAAGAAGCACACGTAATTAGCCTGCAATTTTACATTAACCCAACGAAGGCCATCTGCAAGCTGCCAGGGCAAAAGGGGCCCCTTGCTGCTCATCCCATCCCTCACACCAGACCTAGYGGTAACTACAGGGACACACACACTCGCGGACACAACCGAGACATGTGGGGAAGGACTTCTCCGACCACGGATCTGCGAGCTGCTGGGATGCAAGAGCCTCGCAATTGCYAGCTGCAGCATCCGAGAGGAGCAGGACTCGCATTTCGGGAAGCTCTTCTAGCAAGAGCACGCAGCCTGGATAAGGTGCAGCTTGAAACTGCATCACCATACAAGAAAAGTTAGGTTTAGATTCAGGTTATATACTGTATTACCTAGTCAAAAAAAGATTTGACTTTTAAACCTGACTATTCTTGAAACAAAATGGTCATTTCAGCATGGTTTTCTTGTACACGGTATATGGTTAAAAAAWCTGATGGTCTATATCACTAATATTTAGCTGTCAGTTTAAAAAACAACTGATTAAAATTCACAGCTCAAAAATCTTCTTAGCTGCCAAAATATTTAGATATGTCCACAGAAACCTACATAAAAGATTATTAGAAAGCGTAAAAGCGCTAGCTCACTGYGATTGATCTTCTTTTGGTTACTTTACCTCAGCAGCTGCAGATTTGCTTATTAATAGCAAAATTGCTCTTAATTGGTATGAGTAACTCATCACTACAAAGGRAAAAAATTTTGATAAGGATTACAGGTTGGAAACAAGATCTAATAAGTACAAATTACAACTAGTAAGTTCAATCTTCGAGATACAATCATTTTTAGGTAAGAGTCACGGGCACATACTAGTAGGACGCTTCAGCAACCAGCTGGCATGCACAAAGGGCCTTCCTATTTAAAAGTCAGATTGAGGCTGAYGGGAATTTATTCTGAAGACTTATATTACTGCTATTTATTTTTTCAAGAACAGAAATTAATTAGCCTAATAAATAAGATGTTTTAAATTCAATTACTCCTTTTTTTCAGCCCAGACTTCTGATTTCTGGATTTCTTTCTCATAACAGACTATATGGCAGTTATCACTAAATTCCTTAAAGGTGCAAGTYTCTTATTAACTGTTCCATTACAGTACCCCACAGAGAGGAGTGTTTTGTCTCTTCCTCTCACCTTCAAACCTCTCCAGCCCTTGAGTAATGCAGCCTGAATGCCAATTACGCAACCTTTGTTTGAGAGCAGGGAAGTTGGAGAGGAACCAGTGTACACTGAATTTTAGATGAGAGAATAATACTGAGAGAAGGCTGATTTTATTTGTAAATGTATCTTATGTTCTCAGGCATTACAGAGCTCTGTACGTAATATTTTGCTTAACATACACAGAGCCTGAYGCGGTAAGAGAAAGATGCGCACATACAGGGCGAGCTTGTCTTACGGAAAGGCAGCACACGCTGCAGAGAACTTCAGGGCTGATCCCATCTTGCTCAGCGGTGCAGAATACCAACGCTGCAAACAGCTTCTGCCATCACTCCTGTAATACTACCAAGTTGCTGCTGAGACAGGGCATCTGAACACCTATTAATGAACCAATATTCAAATTAAACCAGGATACCTAATCATGTTTTATCTAGGTAGGAATGTCACGGATTTTGAAAACAAGCTTTGAGGTACCAAGCGTTCACCAGAACTACCAGCTCTTCCTGCACGCTACGTTGTATAAACCTAGCACAGCAGCAACCTGTACCCCCACCATCCTACCCAACAAATACTTTTTATCTGTACCAGCAGGTATATATCTGACGTCTATGAGACCTCTAATTTTAATACCAGTTCTTCCRGGAACCATCATTTATACCTACTCAGACAACACCACTGATATTCCCCAAGGCTTCATCACTCTGTTTCAAGCGACGGGTAACTATGCTCCCTGGTTTTTGCACATAACTGATTACAAACCCACACAGACCAAAGCAGAATSAGGTCTCCAAAACAAACAAAAACCAGTCTTGCTTCTAATCTACCCTTCAGAAGAAATGCATCAATTTATGTGATTTTTAGAGCTCCAAGAGCCAGGAATTGTACCGAGTAWCCTTTTAGTGCTATCACAAGTAATTATGTATGGAAAAGATTTAGGTAGGCCMTGAAATAATTATTCTTGACATTATTTTATAACTCAAGTATCATATTTAAAAGTTAACGTTAAGACAACATAAAAATAAAATTACTAATGGGTGCTATTCATTTAGCTTTGAAAAGAATTGAGAAGAATCTCTCTAAAATGAGGGCTGAGCACAAAATTTTCTCCTTTGTGCACACAGAACTGAAAGATTTCCTCCAGAAGAACTCTAAATGAATCACAACTTGGCAAATTAAATTCACCTTAATGGCATTTTATTCTCAAWTTTGAAACAGAAATATTAACATTTACTAGGAAACTAGGTGCCTTGGTACAGTGATAATAAACTAAACTTTTTATCTGAAGTCTGATTTTAATAAAGCTATTGATGTAATTACAACTTTTGTCAACTTCTGCTGTTTAGAGGCAATATTTTCACATTAATTTCTAAATATATTTTCARTTCACACTGTTTATTATTCCACAATATGCAACACCCCTGAAACAATTCAAACAACAAATGGAAGATTCTAATTGCCAACATTAACATCTTCACTGAAACACAAAATAAGGCATCCTATCAGTCCAACCCAGCAAACGATTTGATCTTTCTGCACAACTATATCAAATTATATAAAAAAAAATCAAGAATCTACTTGCCATGAAATGAACAATCTAAGTTTAAGAAAACAGTTAGGTCAAGTCATCCTAACTCTGCCCTTATAAGAAGAAGCAGAGAAAAGTAAAACTCAGAAATTTGCCCAAAGATATTGAATAAGCTGAATTTAAAACAAATACGGAACTGTACAAGCTGCATACAGACCTCTCAGTGATCTGTTCCTCTAAAACTATTTTAATTAATATCTAGGTATCTCATACAAAAAGTGATGAGCCAAGTACTTTTCTTTTTTTTACTTCTCTTTAGTCAGTTGAGGGAAATTTCTGAGGGAAATTTTAATTTATAATATAATTTTTAGAAGAAAAAATGCTCCACTTCTGASACCTGCACACACTGCTTGGGCAATCTACAATCTTCAAAGATTCCAAGATATTTTTGCAAAAGGGAAGACATTAATAAATTTTACGTGTGGCTATTTGCCAAAAGCATATGTGTTGTAAGAAACAAAACTAGCCTATTTAGAAATTGCTGGTATGCTTCACTTCATAGATGCCTTTTTTTTTTTTTTAATTGCTGAATTAAGAAACCAACACGCTACTCTCGACACTCTCACATTATTGGTGACCAGCCACCTTAACGGAGAGACCTCTGATGACCTGAGATGCTCCTTAACGTAGCAGACAGAAAAAGAAGTTACTCCACCCTGCACAGAAGCATAAACTCTTGCATTTTCGGTTAGGACAAACAGATGCAGCCTTCTGAACACAAATATTTGCTACAAAAATACTCATATGTTTTAGTCCATTAACCAACCTGCTACAGCAGCTGGTGAACAGTCATCTTTTTAATTAGACTCCCTTATTGATTAATTAGTCTCAGAACAGTGAGCAGTGGGAGCCTGCACGATGCCACTGGGACAAAAGATGCTCCTTCTCTTGGTGCTAACTTCATAACCTTTGGTAGAGCTGCAAATAACAWGTTTGATTAATTTTCTGCTCAAACTAAAATAGCCTTTCTATGTAAGTAATCCTTTCAATCCACAGCTGAACTATTTCAATCCAGTTTTCGCACAAATTAAAAAACTAAAAACATAAACACATCACTTTCAAAGTCAATTGTATTTAACCACATTTGCACGAGCACCAACTCACTTGTAATCTCTTCTGCTTTTTTCTATCCRTGCTAGTAAAATTGCCTAAAAACAATAGAAAATAAACGACACAAATATTAAGTATGAAGCAAATACCTTTTCTAATTTGTACAGTGATGGTAAYCTGTAAGTGTAAAAGGTAAGTATTTTTGTGCATTAAGTTTTCATGAAAGTTGATATTCCATCCTTTGAGATCACTTTGGAGATAGATATATTAAGGAAAASAGTTTGTTAAAGTTAATTCAACCCATAGAAATAAATCAGAAAAAGAATCTGGCCTGTTAAGATTTATAAMCCAGATTCCTTTGGTGTTTGGAGCATGCTATTTTTAACTCTTAATTTTGGACAAAAGACTGCTATTATAAGACTGGGAAAAGGAGAAAATACAGATATCTATTCATTATAATCCTGTCATCATGAAAAAGTTTCCGCTTGGCACGGGTGCTTTTAATAACGAAATACGGCTGATAAAGAATTGCAAAGACTTTCTCTATAGCAGCTCTTCCTTTGGGAGAGATTTGGAACCAAAGAGTTAAGATTGATCGGAACGAAGTAGGAACGGAAGCGCCTGCATGCAGAAGCATGGGAGGAAGCACCTCAGAGAACGGGTGACGAGAGCGGGGCGGGTTGGTAAGCAGACCGGTGAGAGCACGACTGACGGCAGCCGGACTGGGAAGCGCTGAGAAGCATCTTGCTGCCTCCCGACCCGCGGGCCTGCGCTYCGCGAAGGGCGAGCTGCAGCCGAGCTGGGCACCCACAGCAAGGTTACAGCGCATCACCTCTGCCCACCTCTGCCTGCCACAAAACCACCCACGCGGAGGAAAGGGAGGACGGGCAGCAACGGCGGCCGAACTCCGAGGCTGAAGCAAGCAAGCTTCTGAGGGAGAAGATTATACCAGATTAACTGCTTGTCTCCTAAGGAGTACAAAAACCTTGTCAGGGAAAAAAAACAAAAAAAAAAAACACGTTCATTGCCACCAAGAGAAACCCAAGAGAGACAGGGAGGACGTAGCAGCCAGCGTCCCTCGTCCTCCAGGTCACATGCCTGACCCTGGCCAAGGCAGCTGGGCAGATGCACCTCAGTCCTTGAGAATGTGGATGCAAGAAAATTAGTGGAAACAGTTTTAAAATAAATACCACCTTCTCCTCTGATACGATCTAGCACTGAGTTTTGTTACACTGATTTCCTACRTTTCAATCTCTATTTCATTTCTCAATTGGAACAGATAAGCTGATCCCGTAATTCTTCTCACGCAATTTTCTTAACAGTTCCACTTAAATTGTCTAAGCTATATTGTACAACATATACTGATAAGCTAAACAAGCATATATACTGTTTTGACCTCCCTGCAAGATATAAATGATGAAGGAAATTCCAAAATTTTACCACCAGGAAAAACAAAATCAAAACTGTCGTGAATAAAATCTCAACCACCTACAGCTTTTAACAGCGAAAGAAAATAGCTTGTGTCCCAGACGTATAAAGTCAGAATTCTAAAGGAGGAATTAAATATTGTAGAATAATTTCTTTTTCATTTTCCAGGGAGACCTAAGTGTAATGTCATCCTGACACGAAGACTGCTTCTATTTGCCATAATTAACTGCGTATTCTTTCCAGCGAACAAGTGACAAAGTTTAATTTTATATCTGAGCCTGTAAGCTTCTTAATCTAAAAGCCCCCCCCCAAAAAAAAATGTGAACCCTTAATTTAAAAGGAAAAGACAAAACAGAGTTAAGAGGATATTTCCTGTAGGATGCAGAAATTACAATACGGGTCAAAACAGTAAGAATAAACTACACACATTGACTCTAAATCAATTATATTTCATTCAGGCCAAAACCCAATACATTTACTCCTAACTCTTCTGCAGCAATAGACTGTATTTTCATGTAACTGGTCCTTACTGCATGAGAATTATACTGCCATGTGTTTAGTGCCAATTTCAAATTAGTAAATTAATGAGATCATTTTTTTCCCCTCAACTTGGCAATATTGAATCTTGAATCAATGCCTCTCATAGTTTGCTTTAAACTTGGGAAGAATTCTCAGGATTTTCACTCTTCTATTGAATGGCTTGAAATGTTATTGGCCTGGACACAAAACAACACTATGCAGTCAGCAGACAAAGCTATTTTTTGGCCAACTTTTCTCACGCCTAACCCTTTAATTAGTTATTATCTCTAGCTGTTCTGGGCACATGCTCATATTGCCAAAGGAAATTATGACAGTAAATAAATAATCTTATTTTTGGTTCTCTTTTAAGTCATTTGGAAGGACAGCCACTAAGTCTTTCTTTAACACCTTCTACTCAAAGTCACCAGCCATTTCAAAAAGAGGCGTTCACTTTTATGTGCAAATTTTAATTGCTTTTAAGTAACATACTGCTACCAAAACCTACTTTATCTGAAAGCAAGTTTGTTTTTTTCTGATAAACCCACATAGAAATGAATTTAAACGAGTTTGGGTTCTGTTTTCTTACCGCAGAGCAGCAGCATCATTTTTAAATCTGCTGAATGTGTGTTATATGTTTTATTACTCAAATGTATAGTTCATTTCCAAATGGAAATCAGAAACTTAATGTATTACAAAGGAATGATGAAAACTTTAAGAAATTATAAATCTTAGCTCATAACAGTTGATCCAGAAGTTTTCAAACCACAGCTAGCTAGTTCACAGAATGTGGAAGGCTGCCTTCTTTTTTTATGGCTTCATTGTTTTCCTTACACAACTACTTAAAAGCCTGACAGGTGTTGCTCTCCAAACTTAGCAGAAGGGACTTGAAGTTAAGTGAATTTCAAGCATAATCTGTAACAGTGCTACAAAAGAGGCAACCAGTCCATCACACTTAGCAAGGCAGAAAGAAGTCTCACTCTACAAATTCAACAGCTAGAACACATACAAGAATGAAACCAGCCAAAGTATAGAAGCAGAATGTTATAATGGGTAGCACAAAATATAAGAAACAAACAAAGATCTGCTCCATTTCATATGCAACAAGTGTTCTACAAGAAACCGCTTTCTAYTGTTCTCAAGTGACAGCAGACTTCTAACCATTCGCTCAGCAGCAGTGCTTGACCCCTATTCTAATAGGGACGGTAGGGTAGCAGCATGGGGCAAGGCAGAGCGTAACTCTTGCTGAAGACTATCAACAGTCACCTCAACAGTAAACAGGCTAAACTGCGACTCATCACTAGCCGATTCATCAGAGTTCAACACATACCTTGTCACGGGCAAGACTTATCTGAGTTGCTTGAGGGAACACAGAATAACATCAAGTAGGCAGGAGAAAACTCCATCAGTGAACGGACCCTCACTTGTGCATATGTTTTTCCATTTACCTTCTTTTAACAAATGGGCTCTGACGCTCTTTTACAAAAGCTCTGTACACGCACCAATATTAACGCTTCAYTCACGCAAGCAGAATTTTCTTACTCTGGTTTTCCTTAAAAAAAAAAAATCTTTTCCTTAAAATTACACACACAAATACATATTTATCTTTCCTGATGTATGTTTGATTTTCTCCTTTCAGTACTGTGCCATGTGTACCAGGGTCAAAAGCCGAAGGCATGCATGCCAGAAAAGTAACTGAGGCAGATTTAGACTGGCACACAGTACAGATTTACATATATGTCAGAGATGAAGTGGCTGCCAAATCCCAACTCCTACTCTCTGAAATCATGTGCAAGACCTGCTATAGTGCTCCAGCCAACATTTCCAGCAGGCAGGGCGAGTATTCTCATCGAGCTGGAGCTCAGCATGAGACACAAGATATTGCCTGTCAATAAGAAAATATTTCTGAGAGCAGCGGCACCTCCCTTCACTCCTAGGGCTCCAAACTCAGCTTGAGATGGGGAACGTGTCAGTATGCATGAGGCTCTAACACAGGAAGGCACACACAGTTCACCAGATCATTCTTGGCAGACTCTTGCCCTCTAGTGCAGAGGGCTAGAGGACGTGCCCTCTGTAGAATGTAAGCATGGCACCGATTTTTCTAAGTAAGAAAGAGATTTTATTGTTCTTTCTGTGCTAAATTAAAACACTAAAATAAGCCCCAAATTACTGTCTGCTATAGAACACATTCACCAAAACACTCCTCTAACAACAAAATACTGCAGTAGATTTCAAAGCTCTGCATACAGATGGAAATACATATATACACACACACATATATACACACACACACACACTGTAACAGACATACCCTATTTGTGAAGTGACGTGAATGATTGTTGGCCAATCTAATATACTACTTCCCTACAAACTGCATGCAACTGGCATAAAACAACAAATGCATCTGTATCACAATCTATACGGTAAATTCAAGGGACAGGACTCTGCTATCATTCAGTTCATCAAAAGGAACGCATTTTTTGTCTGCCACAACGTTATCCCCTTCCTCCACTATCAAGCACAGTTTCTTCAGAAGTTAACTAGCAACTTACCTTGCTGGTAAGTAACAGCCAACACTATATTCATGACTATGCTACATCGTGGCACTTTTCCGCAGAGCTAGAGTGTTAAACAGTGCAATCGTGTTATTTTGATCATTGRACAGAAATCCTTAACTGCACCTATAGAAGCTTACTTTCTTACAAATCCCTGCATGCACGGATTTTTTTCCAGRGGCCTCCAGGTGCTCTCTTTCTCAGGGAGGTAATGTAATCATCAATTTAGSAGAACAGCGCAACTAGGGCTGGATCACAAGAGGGGAGAAAGAGGCTAGTGCGTTGGGACGGCAGTCTCTTGCCTTTAAAAGGGACAGAGCCGTTACAAAAAGCTGAGCAGCAGCAGAGGCAACGGAGTGTTACAAAGCTTCAAGGGAACTGGGCAGTCACAGGGAGYTGTACAGGGAGAAAAATAGGCGGTGGGTCAAGTTCTCAAATGCTACTACCTTCTCCTACTTCCTGCCTCTCAACATGCTTTCTTCTCAGGACTCCAAATGCACAGCGCTGCCACCTCTTACCACCTAGGAATGTCTAGATGAGTCAAAAACTCAGTCGTGCGCTTACAGAAGATAAGAGGAAAATTTTTCAAGAGACAAACAACAGAGACACAGTAAGCAGAGACACAAAAATATAAAGAGACAATGACTCTGTCTAAATATATGCATAAACGGAAGGAAACAAGATGAAAGCTATGTATTKGATGGAAAGAAGAGCTAATTAAGGGAAAACATGAAGTACATGTTGATGGTGCATTGGGATGGTCACAAAAAAACAATGCAGAAAAATCAATTCTGATTTTTCATATAGTAGAAAGAAATGGACAATCGATAACATTCAACTAAATTTGATCTTTCACAAGTACTTCATCACTGGTAGACCGAAGATACTATTACAATAGAGCTTTTAGTAGGATTCAGAGAATTAGACATGAACACACACATATACATGTGCGCACGTATGTAAAATGCTAAAAATAAAATAGTTTAACTTACATTACCAAAATCACGCAAGCAAAAATGAAACTGAACGGATTTCTGTTCCTAGGCATATTATTACATAACAATTCATTAAAAAAGGCTGACAAGTTTTACTGGAGCACCCAATAATAACTATTGGTAAAAACAGACCTTAGCTTTGGTTTGACATACAATTTCTCCTATTTGTTTCTTTTTATGAATCTATTTATGCAGTGTACACCAAGTGATGTGAACACCAACAGTTTTTATATACTCAGACTATGGAAGAAAATTCATGGTTTCAGAAAAATGTGATTTATCTTAAAAAAAATGTTGAGTTTGCAAAAATGCTTCAGTTCATAATAGGATATAATTTTCTAATCCATAATAGTATAATATTTCACCTGAAATACTACATCGACCATCCTCCAGAATGGTCARAAATATTTCTATTGTGAAAAGGCCAAATGTAACATGGTATTTTGAATGGCACGAGCTCCTAGCATCATGATCAGGCTTGTATAGAGAAAGCTTTTAACTCCCTCCTCCGCAATGAAGCAAACATCTTCCCTACTACCAGAATGCAAAGGCAACATAACGGAGCATGGTTTTGACGCAGCATACAGCTCGCAGGTGTCCTGTGAATGGTGTCTACACAAAATATAACCCAACCACTAAGTCAAAAAAAAAAAAAAAAAGAAAGAAAGAAAGAAAGAAATTTTTTTACCCTACCAAAACAACTTGTTCTATCAGTAAATGAAAAACAAGCTGGGAGGACAGAAGATCTCACTGTGGGGACACCTTTAAAAATATAGCTGGTAGGTTAGATTGAGAGGGCAAGCAACAAAAACACAGGACTACATCATGAGAGGAAGCTTTTACTGACAACATCTACCCTAAAAGCTTTGCATAGTCAGATCATTCATTCTTTAGCCAACACATCCAGCATTTTCTGTGACCAACATACAAAATTATCTTCATCAGTTTCTACCCTTATGATCATTTTTAAGGCCAGTGTTGTTCTCAGAACGCTGAACTACCCTGCTGTTGCAAGTATTTTAGAACCACTAATGGCAAGTGCACAGCCTGACATTGCACGGAGATCCTACCACTACAACGGAGTGATTCTCAGTCTTTAAACTGAAGCTCTAAGCAGTCTGRAACATCTACACAGAGAACTTCTGATCAGCTTTGCTGACCGCACTGAAAAGATTAGGATGTAGAATGGGAAAAGACTATTGAGGCARTTCTCCTCTCTAACAGTCTATATAGCGAGAGGACTTGTTTCCAGCTAGGAAAACATGTTTTTAGTATTTTTGTTTAAACAACAGTTTTCTTTTTTCATTTTTTTTAAACTAAAACCCACAATATTAAGGCAAAAGGAGAACAGAAACTGTTGGAAAAAAACAAAGTGATGAATTTAAGTAAAACAACAAAAACCAACACCTGAACAACAACTTGATGTGCTTATTATCATCACAGCAAGTGAACAGAAAGCTAAATGTCAAGCATTACTAGAGATATAGGTCAGCAATTTCTATTGTTAATGCCATTCAGCAGGTACTCGTGGCAGGAGGTAAAGTCACCTAATCACAATTTCAGTTGCTTAAAACAAATCAAACTGTTCCAATCTTTTGCCACTCGGCAGCTGTACCAAATGGCTGCTCAATATAATTCACCATAATGAAACAAAACAAAACAAAACAAAACAAAAATCTTACCATTGTGATGAGAAGCCTGTATTTCTCCAACATCGCCTGGTTGTCATGGCATCCTGCCAGCAACTGCCAAACCTCGGCCCTCAGCGCTTCGGGAACACCACTCTTGACCAGCGTAGATAATCCTTTCGGTCTCACAAAAAGATTATTATGCCTGAGAAAAAAAGACAATCATTTGCCTATCATACTTCAACCATGGGAGCAGTATACACGATTAATATATAAAATGTTTTCCAGCTTTCCAATGCTATTCTGAAAAGTAGAGTCACTAACTAATAGCATAAACATTTCTTTCACAAGTTACATAAATTAGTATTTGTCACATGGAAAGATAGAATGCTGAAAGAGTTTACAGTAATAACCAGTGGCAAAACACACTGATATCCAAAATTATTTCAGCTAGAATTAGAAATATTAATGAAATTTAAAAGAATAAACAATTGCAGAAATTGAAAAACTAATGCTTAATAGAGAACAACATAAAAAAGTTACTGACAAGTGCAAGGGATACTATAAAGTACAGATCAATTTGAACTGTTCTTGGGGCTCAGGCRAGCTGAAAATAAACTATTAAAAAGAAAACTGTGTCATTTGTGCAGGCAGTTCACTTTAAGTATTTTTTCAATATATAGTATAGATTAAAAGAAGCAAATGAAAAACAAGTTGTACAGAGAAAGAAATTTTGGAAAACAAAAAATGTTTTACAGTATTAACATGAAGACTGAAGTTCCAGTTTTATATGGAAAACTAAATTTGGCATTGAGCGTAAGACAGGCATTCAGCCTTGCTGTATTATGTTGCAAGTTCTACAAAGTAATAATACTTGCACACAACTTGGAAAAAATCCCAGCTTCCAAAATAAATTTGCTAATTAGTCTGAGCTAGCATTTTAATACCTCTTCACTACATACCAAGAAATGTGGGAAGATGCACGCAGGATGACTTTTTTAATAACACATAATTAATCCTACAAAAGTTCTCTATTAGAACTCTGGAAGGGTAACATAGGCTCAATATTGACACAGTCCTTGAGCCCATACTTTTAAGATAAAATTACTGCATATACACAATAATGCAGAATTTTCAGTCACACAGGTCTAAAAATCCTTTCTAAGAATCTAAACTGTTTACTGATCTACATTAAATGCCGCTTTGAATTATTACGGCAATTTTCAGCAGGAAGAATGTCTAATTGACTCTTTATTCATTATAATGTAGCAAGTGCTTGCAAGTATGTTGGTTTGGCTTGTTATCATTTTGACCACCGTTATGTTATTCAACTCTACTGGTAGGAGAGCAGTGAGAATGGCAGCTTAGTCGAATACTAGCAAGCTGCCATTACTCTAAATAACCTGTCATTTGACACTCAGCTTTATGTAAATGTTTAGAGTACTCACTCTTTGAAACAGGTCATTAAGATGTAAATAGTTTTCTGCTACTGTTCAAATTTAAAAGATGCTCTAAAGGACTTTCTTTCCTACACTCAGTTAGAGGAGGAGATCCCCATTGCCCCAAATGACTGGAAATTAAAAAAGAGTGGGTGATTATATAATGCCCTTATTCTTCTAAGTATAAAAATTATTTTAAATTTTGAATGTGTAGTGCTATACAAACGAGTTCAAAATTTATCAGTCAGCCAAATTAAAAGCCTGCCAGTCCCAGTTCTCTTTTTCAGTATATTTTACAATAGCTCACATTTAAATAATGGTCTTGTGATAGGATGAAGTTAGGGTAAAAACAATACCCAACAGAAATATTTGAAGGACTAGACAGTCTGAACAGTTATAAAATGATTAAATACACAATTAAGAATGAACATGAAAGGAATGTAAATGACAAAATACACCAGAAATCTAAAAGCAAGTTGTGAGATTATGAAATATTCATAATAAATTTCAAATAATATTAGTTTGATAATAAATGGATTGGTCATAGGTAYTTTATGAAAGGCAAAATGCCTTCTCTAAGGACTCAGCAAGTGGACACAATGAACAGCTAAAAAGGTAAGTTTCCATATAAACATGATACGGCATTTTTCAGTGCCACCAAGAAAACAATACAAGTAGCTTATGGCAACAGCTAACAGGGATGCATGTTCCATATGGAGATACCATCCTTATTTCCAAACATATTCACAACTGTGAATTAAGCATGCTACAGTGCACAGGATTTTACCAGAGTTCTCATATATTGAAAAAGCTTTACAGAAGAGGTAACACTTTAGCAACATCAGTCCATGCAGTAAAGCATAATTCTGTACCTTTTAATAAGCAACTCCTCAGTTTCTGAGTGTCTGTCTGGGAAACAGTTCAATTATTAATAATCCTTGCTCTATATTCTATAATAATGAACAAAAATGCATGCTTTTTCCCCCTACTGTAGAGGCCCAAGCACCTTACATTGCTGGATAACGTTGACATCTGCTTGGCCAGACTGCAACAAAAACAAGCTAAAAATAAAAGCTCGTCTTATCCTCAGCACATACAAAGTTGGCTCTTAGGAAGAAATCGGTCATTCATGGATGCTGACATCATTTATTTGTTATAAAGTACAGTAATTCTCCTGAGTAAACTTCAAAGACACCATTTTAAAAGGTCAAAGAGCAAGGATATAAAACAGCAACGCACAGAATATGTTCCAACTTGACAACCAAGTATTTCTGATCAACCACTGCTCTCGGCCATGACTTTTTTAAATACATCAGAAACAGTTATTGTTAAGAACGTAGCTCAACTAGCTCAGCTTGCAAGAATAAATTTAATTCTGACAGTATGTTAAATGGTACACCTTGTTATATAAATTAAAAGGTATTCCATTACCTTCCATGCGTTTACTGTATCATTTGCGTAAACCATCTTGTTCTGACTCCTGCTTATATTCTATCCTTTGAAGGAGACTTAAAGCAATGTTTCTGCTGAGTCAGTCCATTAGCTTACAGTGACATTTTAATTAAATGACAGGAAGCAATTAAAATGCAAGAAAATTTTCATCTCACACAAATCGGTACACCAGTACATCAGTCTCCAAGTAGAAATGTTAATTTTATTTATTTATTTTTAACAAGTGCACATATATTCTTTCAGCATATGTTATAATGTTCAGCACACTAGAAGAGTTAATTTTAATCCATTTTTGGTTTCTAAATTGTTACATTTTTCATCTGTTAACCTTTCCAGGTTTTGTTCCTAAAGTGTGATAAAACACTGTTCAAGAATGTAAGTACTTCATATATTTAAATTTATCTCAAAAGATTATATTGTGTGAGATGCTCCTAAAGAAAACAGGTTTGCTACTGCTGATCTTCAAGCTGGCTGGGATCTTTTTTTCATCGCTTTGACTGGGATGTTTTATCTACTAACTAATACCCTCAGTTAAGTGTCAGCATTTTTCTTAGGACTTCTGAATAGTTTCCTCAAAAAGTCTTAATTTTTTTGTTTCATTGAACAATGTGCTTAACCAACATGATGAAATAGTTACATAAAGCTTAAGAGGCAAAGTTGTGGGCAAACAACAAGTTCTATATTTCTGGATCCTTTTCATATTAGTTCAGATATTTCCCCAGGACCAAAGTTAAAACTAAAGGAATCAACTGAGAAGTGAGTAAAAAGTTGTATCTTCCCATGCAAATACAACAGAGATGGAAAAGATCTGCCACAGGCCTTTAAAGGACTTGGAATGGCTTCACTGATTGACCTTGAGGTGCCAGATGTAAAATTTCAAACAATTTATAAACTCTCTCTTGGGATGTCCTTTAGAATAAGCCTTGGAAATTTCTAAATAGCCCCAGAGCAGATATATCTGCAAGAATCTCAGCCTTTTCACATGAGGAAAAGGGATCAACCGACTTCCACACTTTTCCTCACCATCTTCTTACTCAGAAGGCCCATAGCCAGAATACTTGTATGATCATCTCATGAAGTATTTGTGCTTCCCCAATCAGATCTTAGCTAAGAATAAGGCAGGAGGGAAGGGGTCTGTCAAGCTCCACAAAATCTTGCGATATCACAGCTGACATAAGCTTTGCATGAACTCTCCATAAAATACGATGTCTGTGGCAAAGGGTTATTTTTCTCCAAAGCTACAAGTAGCCAGATAAAGGGAGAATTGCCTGAATATATCCTTAAAATGTTTCTCAGTTCTTTTTTTTTTTTTATGCGTTGTTGGGAAAAATGTCAAATTTCAGACTATGGACCTCTGATTATTTTAGTCTTGGTAGCAGAAGCTACTACTTACATAGAGAAATCTGAAGAAGCAGTTCTGGCATTTGCTAACAGTGTAAGGTCTCTTAGAGCTAATAAATACACAGATTTTTTCTCTCTCCACAAAGTATACACTGTTACTGAAGCAATTACATCACAGAAATAACACTGCTGAGAACATACTCTAGGCTTAAAAACATTCTTCATCTTACTCTCAAACAGAAACAGTTTAAGAGAGGATCATAACCTTTCAGGAATTCCTTAAGTGCTTACTTGTAGCATATCAAAGAGGAGAAGAGTGCTTCTAAACAAATCAATCAATTAAAAATAGACTTCAGCTAGCACAAATGGCGTAGACAGGGCAGACTGGAGTTGATCTGGAATTTACACTGTAGCACTAAGAGTCATTTGAGATTCATGAGGGCTTAACATCCAGCCCCAAAGACCATCAGTGGCCAGAAAATTCTGCACTTGAAGGCTCACACCAACAGCATGAGCAAGCTTTGACATATGTGGACATATGCTCAAAGAACGAAAGAAACAAGACTTTTGGAGAAGATGTGGGAGAGATTTRCCAAATAACTGCAAGTTATAAACAAGAGAATTTACCAGCCCTTATAATCTAGGTTTTTTAAAAAAAATCGTATGTCTCATATTTTAGTTTTTAAATAAAATGTATAAGCCAGAGAATTTCAAACCTCCTTCACAGGATCACACCCTCTTACAAAACAAAGGAAACTGTTACAATTTAAAATATAAATAAGAAAATGAAACATTACCATCTCCCAAGTAATTCTCCCCAGGAATACAAGATCTTCTCCGGACAATCCTTAGACACATCACCAGTGCCACTGGAGAGTTCATTATCACTCTCTGGAGAAAAAACAAAMAAAAAAAAAAAGACACACAAAGGGAAAAACAAAAGCATGTACAGATTTATCAAAGAGAACAGATATTAAAGAGGTATACGTATAATATACAAGCATCAGACAAATTCTTCTGACATACTGGTTTTAAAACTGAAAAACAGAGAGAAAGTATCAGCAGAACTGYAAGGAATGCTTGTTAGACTTCATTAAACAAGTGTAGTAATGAAACTACTGTAAAGATTAAGATAAGAAGAAGAGGCAAGAATTCACAGCACTGATAGAGAAAAAAGGGCTGGGATCTACAAAAGACCTCTGTGGGAAGAGATTCAAGGCAGTTAACTAACCATCTAATGAGATATCACTATGCACTGTAACACTAGCCGCACCCACTCTAGATCCCCTATAAAAACTCTTATAAAGCACAGTACATTACGTAACTTCTTTACAGYGTATCACTTACGTGCCATTCTGCTCTCATGTATTACTCTGATCTCAAGAAGGCTACTCACAGTTCAGAACTGTGAAATAATTTTTTACTGAACCAAATTTACGGAAGAGCTGAAAMATTTGACACTGTGACATTAAAGGTCATACTGCATGGAGCAGAAAATAACGCTTCAAACAGGAAAGAAATCTCATGAGTATTAAGGATGAATGTGTTAGAGGGCTATATGTCATTACATATGACTAATATACAAAAGGCTAGAAGGGATAATGAGAGTCTGGAACAGCGTGCTCAAATGAGGATTAACTATCCAATTTGAGAATATCTTATGAGTCTACACAGCTGCCCACAGTAAGCTGAATAGCCTAACTTTCTACAATAGCTTTTCACAYGAACATGCTTTTGCAGTTATTCAGGGCCTTTTCCATGTTTATCTGAATGAAGTACTGCTGAAAATTAAACATGAGTTAGTTTGTTGTTAGCTAGCTGCTCAGACAACACCAAATCTTAACAGTGCTGCAGTTCTCATCTCCTTTAGCAAGAATAAGAATCCCAAAAGATACCAACAGTCTATTATTCTAAAAGACATCTGAAGCTACAGACCGTTTACATCTCAAAACATTTGCGATTGCGCTTTCTTATGAGCCAGGCCATCTCAAGAAGCTAATTTAAACCAAAAAGAGGGGATTAAAGTCGCATCTGCTCCCCGAATCCCCTAAACGTTCTCSTCACCCTAGCTCTGTCAAATCTGGATGCTGACCTAATATCTTTACTTCTGCAGGTACTTCAAAAATTTCATGTCTAATTTTCTGTAGACAACTAGTTCAGGTAGAGCAGGATCTGCTTCAGTACCTTGTATGATTATGCTCACAGCCTTCATCACTGTCATTCTGACTCCAATTACATGTTTCTAATTCTTAATCTCAGCAAATGCCATATACACGTCGTTAACAAAAATACATGATCAGTCTTTGAATTTGACAACAAAATATGAGGACAAGGACAACATACATACCATATTTCAAGGACAATTAACACAGCAGACATGCTGCTCTGGGAGCAGAGGGAAACAACTACCAGATACATCTTTTTAATTCAAACTGAACATCAGATCAGTGAAATTTGTAGCTTTGGACCTGTTTGCATAGTTTAACAGGTTCCAAAATACAAGCCCTACATTTAAATATCTCTCCTTATAATTAAATATATATATATAAAAAAAATATTTAGTTTAACTATATAAATTTAAATAATAAATCTACAGGAAAAATGCTCGATTCCCTAGATGGGGTCCCCATCATTTTCATACATTCACTAGGTTCAGAGGTGGAAATAAGATTCCTCCCCCCCCCCAAAAAAAAACCCACACAAGCATTTTAACTGAAATTCAGTATCACTATAAAAGGATTCCCAAAGGAACCCTATTATGTTCCAGTGGAACAAATGTATTTGATGACCCAACTTGACAATATTTTTAGTAATCTCAAAATGAAAGGAAAATCTTCTCATTTACCACTCAGTCCTGTTAATAACTAAGAAGAGACAGACAGACAGTGAAGTTAAAACATTTAAATGCATTGCATTTTTTAAATTCCTCCTTCTCCTGATTTCTCCAACTGGATCTAAGAGATCAGTTAAAAATGCAGCCACCCTACTCCTCTTGAAAAACAAAGGAAAAAAATTTTTGAGAAAATCCTCTGTAGATAAGAAATTCAGAGAGACAGGGTGAACGTATGGTACATATTATGAATCTCAATAAACCTGACTCACATCCCAAAGTTATCATAAATCACAATTTCAAAAAGGTTTCACACGTTCAAGGTAAAGCAAGACAAACTGGCACAAAATTCTGAAAAGAGAGATTTAAACTACAGAGAGACATCGGAGAGACTAAGAAGCCACAGTGCATCTCCACATGAATTAGTGGTGAGAGTAGTACACACAAGCAAATCTTGCTAATTGAAACAAAATCAGATGAAGATCAATAAAATATATTCCAGCCAGATCAAAATGTTTAATAATGAAGCTACGTGGGGCACACTCAGGAAGAAAGCACACTGGTTACCTGATCCAAACTTTAGCTTGCCAAAGAATACTAACACTGACAAAACAAAAGTAAAATCCCTCTTTTCTCACGACAGTGGCAATCTATGCAAAATTCTTCAAAGTTCTTAAGGAGATCAGTGTTACATAGCATATGTATTCCAGGAAGCTATATCACCAAGCTGCAGCRCTTCAGCCCTGAAGATTCTTTCATCTGTAAGGCTTAGCAGTATTTGGAATGTATTATTCAGTTATATGTCAGAAAATTACAAGCCTTAATTAGAAATGCCATATGTTCCCTTTCAAAAGACACTAACGTCAAACTTCAAAATAGAACAGGGCAAAGGGTAGAGAATAAACAGATTTAAAAATCTCTGCTTTGTTTCCATTACAAAGATTATGTATGTTTTTTAAAACTGTGTGAGCACTTAAGTATAAATTAATTACTTAAGAAAACGAAAGGTAGTGGGAGGGATATTTAACTCCACATGTTCTTCTTTGCGGTGTGTTGTTACATATTTTCCCACACACTACAGGATCTTTATGCCAGCATTGTTAGCCAAAGAATGATCTTTGTCGTGCCAGATTCTGCAAGGGATGCCACAACTCCCTTACTCTAAACGTATCACGGGTTTCTCCCTTCCTCCTTGACACATGCCTTGCACTTTCAGAGCCCCTCAACCAGAAAGCAAAACTAACTCATCATCAGAATGGGAGGGGAACAGGCAAGCGAGCAAACTTAAGGGTTGGGGTTGTGAATATACGTACACAGAAACAGCCTTCAAGAATACTTACAAAGTAGTCTTGTCAGTCTTTCTCCTTGCACTGCCATCTCCAAACTCATGTTGCATATGGACAAA
Source organism: Rhea americana (assembly GCF_003343005.1). Classification (NCBI taxonomy): domain Eukaryota; kingdom Metazoa; phylum Chordata; class Aves; order Rheiformes; family Rheidae; genus Rhea; species Rhea americana. The sequence continues at coordinate 1,393,081 of NW_028185606.1, forward strand.
CTGAGCACCCCATAACACCACTCCCTAAGGTCAGAGTCTCTCATCAAAGAGCACCTGAAGGACCGCACTTCCACTGACAGAATCTGTCATCACCATAGAAACACTGAATAATTTAGGTTGGAAGAGATCTTTAGAGATCAGCTAGTTCAACCTCTTCCTCCAAGCAGGTTTAATCAGATCAGGTTGCTCAGGCACTTTCAAGGCGAGTCTCAAACACCACCATAATGGAGATTCCAGAACCTCTCTGGACAATCTGTTCCAGTAGTAAGGTCTCTTCTGAGCCATCCTTTTCCCGCCTGAACAAACACACTTCCCTCACCCTCACATTGTACATCACATGTTCCAGCCCTCTGACCAGTTTGGTGGCCTCCACTAGACTTGCTCTAGTACATCAATGCATTGGGGAGCCCAAACCTGGACAAAGGACTCCAAATTCAGTCTCATCAGTGCTGAACAGAGGGGCTTCTCTGGACCTGCTGGCTAGTTTCCTGCTAAAACAGCCCAGGATGTGCTTGGTCTTCTTTGCTGCAAGGGCACACTGCTGACTCATCTTCAACCTTCCTGTCTATGCGGACCTCCAGGTATTTTTCTGCAGAGCTCGTCCCCAGACAGTCACCTACAGCCTGTATTCTCCCATGGTGTTAATCTGCTTCAGATACAGGACTTTGCACTTGCCTTTACTGAACTCAACGAGTCAGTGCACTTCTCCAGCCAGTCCAGTCCCTCCGAATAGCAGCCCTGCCCTCCAGCATATAGATCACTCTGCCCAGTTCGGTGGGGTTAGTAAGCTTGCTGAGAGTGCACTCCCTCCTATCACCCAGATCATTAATAAAGGCAGTAARCAGTACTGGTCCTAATACTGATTGCCAAAGGATGTCATTAGTTACTGGCCACCAGCACRCTTTGCATCACTGATCATTATCTTCTCAGGTCAGCAGCGCAGCCAACTTTCCCATCACCTTACTGTAGCCAACCTACATCTCATCATTTAGTGATGAGGAAACTATGGGACACTGTGTTGGAGGTCTTGCTAAAGTCAAAGTACACAACAYCCACCATTCTACTCTCGACCACTGAGCCAGCCATCTTGTTTTAGAAGACCACCAGGTTAGTGACATTTTCAATCCACATTGGTTGTTCCCAGTCACATTCTTGTCCTTCATGTGTTTAGAAATGGCTTTCAGGAGGATTTCCTCCATCACCTCCCTATGAACTGAGGTTAGACGGACGGGCCTTTAAGTTACCTGGATCTTTCTACTGGCCCATCTTGAAGATGAATGTGACTTTTTTTCTTCTCCATTTGCATGGGATAAATATAGAGGAGAGAGCTTTAAATTAGCCTAGAGAGATACCACTGGGATGGAGGGAGGATCTCCAGATGATAATRTTTACATACAGGTCATCTGTTGTGTTAATATACCTATAGACAAACATAAATGTGCAGAAAAAAAAGGTCTCTTTCAAAAAATCTGTAGGGAAATTCAAGAACAAACTAAAAAAAGCATGAATCTGAGTGAAAAGAAGATTGGCAGCCTATTAGATATATATAATTTTGTGCCTACTCCATTTAGAAACACTCATTATATAAATTATTCATTATATGAGCAGACTATTCTGAAGAGAGCACAAAGAATTGTATTTTAAGTGGTCCAGCACTAACATTTATTATGTTGCAATACTCTATTGACTAGGCTCAATTATAACTTTTTTCCCCTTTTTAAAAAACAGAACTCATCTTGTAGAATTATGATTGTTGGCAAAAAAGACCTCTACCTTTCTATGAAAAATAAACTTAGGCTCATTATTCTTGGTAACCAATAATTTATGATGTTTTCTGATACGAYCTGTCTTCCACAGAAGAGAGGCACCTCTTTGGATTCAGTGTGATCCAGAATAGCCTAAAAAGCTATTTTTAATGGAAAACAAATAGAACTCTCAGAATTACTATAATTATCTTTGATATCAAAGAATAATAAAGGAAGTTTTGTTTGTTTTTATCATAAGACATTCATAATACATGAAGAGCCACACAAGACTACTCTATGCAGTAAAATGAGTTTACACATCTGGAGCACTGCAAGAGTGTAAGACAGACCTTAACTGTCTCCCGCAAAAAGCTGCAGACTGATTAAGACAARCTCCAGAAGGTTATTCAAGTTCTCACTTTCTGAGCTTGACTACACAGAACACAAGTCTTGGTCATCTAGTGCATCCTACAGATATTTGTCTAATCTGTCTCACAAACATCCAATTGCCTCTCTAGGTAATTTATTTCAAGGACTTCATTACAGTTACTCTCAGAATRTATCTCCGAGTTCTAATCTAACTCTTCCTTCCTGCAATTTATGCCAATTACTTTTTTTCCCTTAAACAAAGTAGACATGGAAAACAGTTTTAGCATATCTCATTTTTCARAAAGGTCTTTGTCTCTATCCTTTCTTTTCCAAAAGAACTGTTTACTTTCTCAAAGGACATATTCTGCAGACTTCTAATTATTTCTGATTTTTCCTCTAGTCCCCTCCAACTAGTCTCTATTTTTCTAGAAGAYTGATGCTCAGACGAAACACTGAGGCATCAAGTGAAGAAAGATTATGCAGGTAATAACTATTATGAACAAATACGGCATAGGAATGAAACACACACACACACAAGTGCGTGTCTGTATAGATAGATATGTGCATGTACAGACAGACACAAACACACACACACAGTCTTGGCCTTTTCTTATCCCTCATTTGTTTTGATAACACAAGGCTTTTGACTCCATGAATAGAGAGCATAGAAGAGACTTAGACGATACTCTCCAGCATTCACAGCAGCACTAACACATTCTACAAAGACTATTCTCAAATACTTTGAGAACAACAACCCGGGAAAAACTCAGAAGGCACAGAATTTCCTCACTGATCACATAAGCTGACAGAGTAACCAGCTATGTTTATTGGTATTTTCCATTCCGTACTTCGTAAGGCAGATTCCGGTTAGGAATTGTCAATCGCATCAGTATAAATTGACATACTAAAAATGTTTGAATGTTTTGGATCTCACTGCTTTTATAGAGAGGGAGGGGGCTGGCATGGGCCTTGTGTTGCTCTTTACTTAAAAGTACTTTGAACATTACTCCTCTCAACCACATATAACACCAACTATGTGTGTATACATGTGTGTGCATATATATATGTACAATTATATATATACACACACACACACATACACACACACACACACACACACACACACACACACACAACTTTTCCAATAGCTTCAGCTGTCCTTAAAGAAATCCACTAGATTAACTGAGGTATAAGATTATAACAATATCTTAGAAGTCAAATTAATTTATCAGCTAACAAAAAGGGCAAATAAAAGCAGAAAACTATASTGTTGGTTCAAAGAGTTCAAACATAAACAAGTGAAGTAGATACTAAAATGAGTAGAAATGCATGAATATTATAGCAGGAAAAGTGAACAGGTGGAGTTTGAGTACTGATGTGAAGAAAAAAGGATTTTTAATGAGTTTCAATTGAGGAGCTGTTACAAGTGAAAAAGAAGAGGTGGAACTGAAAAATAACATAGTTGGAGCAGCCTGAGCAGGGCAGCAATGCTTGTAGGAGAAGGAAATTAGGTCATGAAGGTAGGTGGGAATAGAATTGGAATATTTCAGAAATGAGAAGTTTGATTTTTATGTAGGAGAAGAAGGAAAATCAAGGGGGAGATGAAGTTGGCAGCATATTATCAGAGCAACAAGATATAGATGTTACTGACATGGAATCATTCCCTATACACTAGATGAAAGGGGATCGTGAGAAAGGCCACAAAAAAGCAAGTTGCCATTTATAAGGTAACAGGAAATTATAGAGCATGAACTGAAGTTTTGGCAGGAAAGACAAGAGAGAAGCAAAGTTTAAGTAATGAAATTAATTCYAGTGTTAAATAATGCAGAGTTTCAGTAAGATCCAACTTTTCTATGCACTACAAAATATTTTGATGAAGACAAAAAAATTCAAAATGCATTTCAAATGATACTTATGAAATTATGATCCTCAAAGTTTGCATCAGGATACTGTGTAAATACTTTATATTTTTTTAATTTAGAGAACAATAGGTACAGAAAATTATGGCTTTATGAATGTGAACAAAGAAAACATGCATTGAATTCTGCTCACAAGAAACTTGATTATAAGTTATATATTTAACCTGAAGAAAAATAATTAATTCAACAGCTACTGAAACATATATAAAGAAACTAAAAAGAGAGACCTAAGTTCTTCACTAAACAGAGTAAATTAGTATTAGAAAAAACAGTGCTTTTGTTCTTATTTCTTTTTACAAATTGTAAGAAAGTATGCATTTGTCACTTAAAATAATATTCTAACAAAAACTAATGCTGACAAATTCCAAAATTCTGATTACCTTTCACATTGTTTGCAAATTTAATCACCTTGATCCCCAAAACCTGTATACCCGACACCATTGAAAAGAAGATGGAGTAGTATGGGATTAGATGATGTCTGTCTTTCACTTCTGGTCACACTCACACTACGTACAATAATGGCTTTCACAAATGTTAGAAAGAAGTCTACGTGCAAAATTTCTCAAAGAATCTACATGTCCACTAGAAAATACACAGGAGATTGAAACAATCCYGTTGGGCAAGTTGGAAGTGGTTTGCCAAACTTACTTTTTCTTCCTTTTTAACACAATAAAGATTTCTGAATTTAAAATTCACCTCACTCCTATGTCATATAGTTTCTACAAAGTGCACAAAGAGATGATTCTAACCCTCTTGCAATGAGCACATCGGGGCCCACCATGACATATCTAAATTTGGTGTACAAGTGCTTAAAGCTGAGTAAAGGAGTGCAGGAAATTATTACTTCAGTTCAGTAGTTTTGCTCCCACACGGATGACAAAGCCAACTAAATGCTGCACAGTGGAGGTATTCTTGTAAACATAAACATCTTCCAAATGCACTGTGCTGTCTGAAAACTGACATCTTTGAGAACATGCAAGGAAACCAAATTTGAGGTGCTGTCATAACTCTACGACAACCCAATTCTTTATTCCATATTACTAATTTATAAATCTGTAGATTTTTATTGCCATATTTGATATAACCAAATACAAAAGTCAACATCATAAACACATTAGAACTGTGCATTGCCCAGTATTTACTTAAGTGCCAAGGTAGCRTTCAAGTCACTTCAGTTATAAAATACTTCAAGATTAGACAAAATTCTAGAAAGTCAATTACCAAAATTAAGATAAGACAAGAGTCTCAGTCTGAGGTCAACAATTATTAATAGAAAGTTGGTAGAAATGGTTGAGAAAAATATTTTTAGTCACCTTTCTAGACAGGTTTTTAGATAAGCTTTTTTTTTTTTTTTTTTTTTTTNTTTTTTTTAAACTGTTGTGAAACATGAAATTACATGAACATAATAGTGGCACCCGAAGGTACCCCCCCACACACCATCAAAACCCTGGCTCTCATGACTGAAAGCTGAGAAGATCCTCTAGCAATAAGAACTTCTAATTCCTAATACGCCAATAGGATAACAAATCCTTTTTCAAATTACTTTCAAACTATTGCATTGTTTATAGGTAGAAAAGGAAGAAAAGGTAGTTACAAAAATAAAGTATACAAACCACTCAAAATAATCAGTGACATGCTTCTGGACAAGATGCAAACACCAATTTATTCTCACTTATTATAGAAAAATGTCTATTTTGTACCACAAACTGAAGTGYGCTCAAGGAACTGAGAACTCCATGAATTTGAAAGTAGTCTTTTCCCTCCATTCTGCAGGAGCAATAGCCATAAGAATAAAACTAAGGAGACAACAGACTTCCACGGACCATGAGCCACAGAGCAGGATCACCTGCATGGAATTATATGTTGCCTTGAACATCAGAAAGTCACCCACAGCAACAGATTTTACCAAAGAAAGAACTCGTATGTAGAACGTGCTCCCCAACAGACACAGCTTGCAGAAGGGTCTTGGGGATGCGGAAGAGGCAGAGGGAGGAGCGTAACTGCACAGAGCAAGTCACACTCGTCTCTCGGGGGCCAGCCTGCACGCCCACACCACAAGCAAATGCGGGGATCTGGGTTACAAGCCAGGAAAGAATCTGAGCCCCTATCTGGGATCCTTGCCTGTATTTGCTTTATAAATTAAGACTGGAAACAACAYTAAAATTCTCAGATTCCTTGCAATTTCATTATGATTCATACCAGAATTGCAACCCATAAAAGTGCTTCARACTGAAAACATTCAAAACATTTGCCTTTCTAAAGGGGAAGGCCATGCTTGCATGAATGATTTTAAACATATCTATAAATATCAATAGAAATTCCATCATCCAGGGCAAATTAAAAAAAAAAGGCCTTCTGCGCTCAAATTTTTTATATACTAAAGAAGGGATCGTATTCTTTCTGGCAGCACAATATTAGCTGCAGAAGCCAATTCATTGCGTTTTTAATAATAAAGGTTAATTTGTAAGGTATTAAAATAATATGACTGCAGAAGCCAATTCATTGCGTTTTTAATAATAAAGGTTAATTTGTAAGGTATTAAAATAATATGACATTAGAGACTGGAGACTCATCAAGAATATTTTCTTTTCATTTGAAAGCTATACATCTGCATTCTTCAGAAGTACTTACATTTTAAATAATCATCTCCTATGGAATTGCAAAAAAGGTTTCTGCCTAAAGATAGCACAAGGTAGCTATYAGCAGCAAGCCCTCATGAATTTAGGATCCACTAAATTTTTGTTCATATTTATGGCAACAACAAAAGTACTCCAATACAGTTTTAATTAATTTTGTTTAGTAGGATATAGGATCCAGCAACATTGCTTTGTTTCACATTTTCACAAATAAACAGTTCTTATGAACTACATAAAACTATTTTTAATTTGGATAAAAATGCATAGTTGATATTTCCACACCACTAATGTTATTCTTCTCACTCAGTCATCCTCATTTGCTCACATATTTCCAGATCATAACCCCCTATTTTATCACAGGGTACTCTTAACAGCTATTACTGACTCCCAAAATACCACCTCCTCTACTCTTGCCTTCCTTTGCTTTTCCATTCCCGAGAACAGCCTCTACCCACTCACATTTGACCCAGCATCCTAATATAGTCTTACTGATCATCTCCGATCGTTCACTATTGCCCACTCCTCACCTACTCTACCCACACAGTTTTTTTGTGCTGTCCAATCCATTGCACACTCCGATTTCTCCGACGCCTTCAGGGTCCTCTACCCTTTCAATTTCATTTTTCATTGTAAAATTTCACCATTTCCACACTGAATTTCTGTATCTCATGTATTAATTTTTCTAATATTTGTTCCTGAAGAGTTAAAACAGCTAGAGAAAACACAGACAGAAATCTTTACACTCTTAATGTTTGTTACACTTTATACCTTCCACTGACCCTTCTTCCTTCTACAGTTTAATATTTATATAGGATTTCTGCTTATTAAAAGCCAGCAACTAAGCATCAAACACATTTCAATGGGGTTCTTCTGGTTTAAGTCTACTGCTTATGGATCAGTATCGGTTGTGCTGCCCACCAGATTCCTGTTCACTTCCCCAATGTCAGAGAGGTAGTATCTAATTATCATCAAGAAATCTATTGTTTTGGCAAAATAAAGGCACAAACCTGGACAGTACTGCATTCCTGGAAGACATCTGACAGTGTTCTAGTTGCATTCTGCAACTCACTTTCAGAAACTTTTTCTGGAGACTTGGTAGACATGTTCTCTTTTGCTTACAAATTAATTTTAAAAAAATAGATACTGGAACAAATATTTTTGAAAAATATAAATATTTATTTAGTAAGTGCAATTAAAAATTGTCTTCCATTGCAATGTGTTAATAAACTGTTTGGTTTTCTTTCTAAGCATTTTCTCCTATTATGAATTACCTAGTTTTGGAACATCTGCTAAACAAACCATGTTTAATCTGTAGGTAATGACTTGGAACAAGAGCTAGTAGGCAGACATTYGGGACCCTACAAAACTTCAGAAAAAAAGATTTACAATCAGCTTGCAGACTGTGGAAACAGAGGCAATATTTTGTGTTTTTAAACAGAATTGCTCCTATTTACAATGATCCTTAACATCCTAACTGTATTCTGATTTGAAAAGAAAACCAAATAGACTTACAAAGTAGYCTCTTGAAATGTTAGATTACAAAAAAAAAAATGTTAAAATATATAAACAGCCAAAGAAAGGTCACAGTTCACATATGCTCTAAGCAAGCTCTGCTGCTAAAAAGTCAAGCTGTTCTTCACCTTCTCATTTGTCGCTGTTATATAGGTCTGTAAACTCCTTGTGAATGCTGCTGCTGTAAAGTAATTTTCTCCAATCCTTACACATATGTACAACCAGATGCTTCATCCTTCCATAGCATCACACTACAGTCAAAATGCTTTGTGCARTTTTTTATTGTTCGAATAATGCAATAAGGAAATAATCTCTAATTCAACCAATAGCGCTCCACACCTGTTGCAAGCTTTTACTCAAAATTAAGCGCACTTTTCTCCTTACTGCTAGAAATTGATACATAAATTCATTTTATTTGAAATCTATCCAGGAAGTGTAAGAACTTCCTCATTATATATTTGAATCTCTTTTTAAATTATAGCTTGAATGTAAGAGAAAGCTGCTTACCAAGGAGCATACTTTAAATTTTAAGTTTGACAAAAAAATCATTAATACTAATTATATTTTTAAAAATACTATCTTCAAGGCAGGGAACCTTAGATGACTGAGTAGCCAGAAATATCTACTACAACATTAATAATTTAAAAAAAGATTTGAGGTTGATCTGAAAGATCTGTAAGTAATTCTGCACAATCCTTACAAAGATCTTTGTCTTTTATATAGCTGTCCGGGTGAAAAAATAAAGTTAAAATGAAAAAAAGAAAAAAGCTACAAATGTATTTAGGGAAAATATGATCTCAATTTTCTTTCTTGTGGGAAACATCTTTATTCACACACTCATGACATAAGACAGCTCACTGAGGTGTGTGCATATAGACACACAGGCATACAATATATAAAGCACATAAAAATCAGGCAAAGGTGAAAATGAGACATGCATTCTTACAGTATTACACAAATTAAATTCCATTATATTGTGCTTTTGAGGTAAGTTAGGTAATATTGTATAGGAATGTAGAATATATCTGAGAACACAGGAAAAAAAATAAAGGGAACAGATGATCCTCAATATCTGTAAATGGGAACACTAACCTCTAGTCTAAGAAACAGAAAAATCCTTATAATGCAATCTGCCCCAAGTATGGTAGAAAGCAGAAAAAACTGTATGGCCAAGTAACTACATCCCTAACACTAAAGAAAAAAGAAAGCCTTCTTCCAAGGCTAAGACAAAACTTTTTTTTTTTCCCCTCCACGATCATAATTAGTACCCTGAAAAAGAAGAAAAAAGAAGAGAGAAAGAAAGAGATTTATTTAGAACAACTGGTAGTGACTCATTTAACCTCCAGATCCACTAGGATAGATAACTTCTAAGCCGATAACTCTTAATGTAGTTTCCATGAGAACAGGGTAACATCATGATATTTTTAATGTCTTCTCTTAGAAAGCAGTCTACATTTAAAATATGGAAACTGCATTAGAAAGCGAAGAGTTAAAGTTCAGTTCATACCTCAATGGAATACTTTTACCCTATAATAAAATAAGGCTATTCTACAACAGTACCAAGAGGACAATATCCACATATTACTAATTGTGCTACATTCATTAATTCTGGAGCAGTGCTTTACTGTTCTGAGCAAGAAGCAAGATGAAATCGTATGTAAGTGATTACTTAACCTTATTTAATCAAATAAGCTACAAACCATCTTCTTACTATGCAACTCAAATATCCAGCATGGAAAAAAATATCCACAAATGTCTGAAAACTTAACCACAAAACCAAAAGGTCAGATCTGAAATAATTATTACTATAAACAGTAAAGTACTCCCAAATATCAATTCAAGATAAAAGCTCCCTTTAGAGAAAATGACATTTTTACTATTCGTAAGTGACACTGGATGCAAGGGAAGGACGACAGTGACAGTCACCCCCCTTCCTACTCCATCCTAAGAAGTTGTGGAAGGTTTCCAGTTCAGCAACAATGACTTGGCTGTGTGTTCTGTAGAGCCCAGTATCACCTGGGATTCAGTTATTTTTATTTGTAACTGGAAGAGAGTAATCATACACATCTACTTTGACTGTAATCAGAGGGTCTGAATTTATACTGCACAAACTAATATCCAACTACTTACCCGTAAGTAGGAATCAAGGAGCTTTTCTGCTGTAATCAGCAAGGAGGTTTTTTTGGKTTTTTTGTTTTGTTTTGTTTTGTTTGTTTGTTTGTTTGTTTTAGCACTGACAGAACAGAGCAGAAAATCTGAAGGATAACTTCATAAAACTGTCACATTTTGGTAGGTCAGACATCCAGATCAAATTTGGCATGTACAAAGCATGCTCTGAAAGCTACAGGTTAACCCTCAAAGTTAAAAAAAAGATTACAGGAAGCCAAAAATCTTCAAAAAACAATGAGAAAGAGCTTGAGGAACTGTTTGCTTTGGAAGAAGCAGGCAAATACTGTGCAGCCATGAACAGCAACAGTCCTCATCATCAACTAAATTTATTTATTTGTTTGTTTATTCTTACCCTCTTCTGCCTCATCCTCCTGCGATGATATTGGTCCTCCTCCACTTGTTGGGCTGGCCAGTTCTTCCTCTCTGGCAGACTCTCTTTGTAAACTGACAACTTCATAAATCGCATCTCCAGCGCTTGTGTGGCTTTTCCCTTCGGACTAAAACAAAATATGTATATATATATATATTAGGTCCCTCTATTGACAGGCAGAGTTCTGACGATATGCCAAAAAACAATTTATTGCCTCCTTCCTTTTTCAGCATCAGTAACAGATGCTTCTCTACTGGAACTGGTATCTTGCTCAGATAACCCAGATCAAAACATCCTGCCAAGGACTCTGCACGTTAGAACTCTGAACTGTGCCGAACACATATATTAATTTCTGACCCACAGTCCAGTACACTATATTTGTGCAATGACTGTGACCATTATCACCACAATTTCGCRTCGTCAGGCAAACTACAACACAAGATCCTTTGTCCTGTGTAGAGAAGTCACCTATCTTTAAAGCTTAGACTTTTTGTATCAATCTACTTTCAGGTCCCTGAAAGCCAATTAACTCAACTGCTTTCCCCACAAGTTCATAAGTAGCTGATCCAAATGTCATTTGCAAAGTTATTGCCCAAGGATTAAGAGTGCCCTGAGACATAGCCTTTCAAAGGTATCTGCAGGAACATTACTGCAGTAATGATTGTCCATCTGATAATTGGCTGAATAAAGACCTTTTACACATCTTCAGAGAGACCTACAAAGACATCCTCCTATCCATAATCAGGGCCTAATCTCACAGAAAAATTACAACGATTAAGTGTTCCATTCCTAAAAATCTGCAGAACAGTTCCTTGTAATTTTACAGCAGGAAGAAGTGCTTGCATGCATCTCTTTGGGGAGGGGAGCTGCGTGCATGTCAGTTGTTACATTATAAAGGATGAAAAAGAAAAAAGAAAGCATCCATGTTATTCAAAATTAAAAATAGTATAGTTTTAAGTAATTTAAAGAAAAGCTTGACTTATTTAAGTATCAAGCAATGGAGAATATAATCTGTTCAAATGTACTTTCTTTAAATTTACAAATGTAGCTATTTTCTACATCTGCATATGATAACAACTGTTTTTCTCAGTTTTTCTCAAATTCTAAGTTACTACATTAATCTCTAGAAGAACTACAGAAACAACATTGGATGAGATTTATTTACTCACTTAAATGTTAAACATAACTGCACTTTTGCCATGTATCACGAACATTGGTTTTTTTCAGACCCATTAATGTACCCCACAGGGAGATGACAATTAAAAGTATTTACTTTAGGCTCAATAAAATTAAATCACTCTTCTTTGGCTTCATTAGACAAAGAGGATAGCTCACTCTATTCCAAAGTCAGCCTCAACTGTTCATTTTTTGAACTAATACAAGATAAGTGTTTGCAGAAAGTAGGTCAACACTTACTGCATGAGGGTGCAACTGTACATCATTCCAGAATGGTAATGCGAAAATGCACATACTTTACATACCTCACTCAGTACCAAAACCAAAAGTGTCTTTAGCATTCAATTCAGCAGAAAACTATTCAATAAACATTACCAAATGAGATTGATATATTAATCTCCAGGGCTGGCACACATAACAAATGTATGTTAATCATAAAAACACAGGACTGGGAAAGCTAATAGAGAGAAAATACACCACTATGAATTAACTTTCGTCTTAACTGCACCTCCCCTGTGCAGAATCAAGTGTTATTTGTATAACTCAGCTTTTAAGTTAAACTCTAAGGGACTGATAAACTGGGATATTTTGKGAGAAATTAGCTGCTAAAAATACTGGTTGCTAGAAATACTTTACTAGTATTAAAATATTTCATGAGGTTATGATTACTGACATGAAATTACACACACAGTGTTAATGTAGTAAATAATTGCCAGCAGTAATTCTTTTACTATCACCTTTCACAAAGACCTGGGGCAGTGAAGGAAAACAGGTTAAATAAAGCAAGGCAAGAATTTACTACCAGCAACCACCACACGGCAMATTTATAATTTATCCATGCATCAGGATTTACCTTTTCAGATAAAGTATCTTCCAAATTTCTCTTTCTGGAAACATTAAAAAAAAATCTACCTTCTCAGACACTTTGAAACAACAATAGTGATAGTCTGACTCTTGAACAATTGTAAAAGGCTTTTTTGTCTTTAACCAATTAGATGCTTCCATCCACCTAGTCTCAAATTTCTATGCCTTTGAACCTCAGTAGCCAGTACTCCCTTTTGTTAGATATAAGCTGGTTTTACAGTGAACAACAGAAAAAGCCATTCCCTGATTTTACTAGTCAAATGGACTTGTTTTARATATCTGCACACAAGTTAGACTGCATGAAATTATAAAGTCTTCAATTGGTTCGTACAGACAAATGATTGCAAGTCATTCCAATTCACAGTTTATAGAGGCAGTGAACGTTTTCTATTTGCTATGTATTGAAACATTGCAGAAATGATTGGTAAAAAAATGGTGCTCAGGGTTCTTGTTAATTTTTCTGGAGTCAAATTCAGATAGACAACCCTAGCACTCTCAGCAACTATTTAAAAAATAAACAAACAAACAAACAAACAAAACAACCCACAATACCTGTTTTAGCTTCATGTAAAAAGTTTCTGTGAAAGTTTTTCTGCTGAAATACCAGAAACGTTCGTTAGCAGGATACACACGCACAAGAGTCTCCAGCAAAAACCGGACTGGCTCTACCACTTCAGTAACAACCATATCCACTGCAACAGTCATGAATACACGTTTATCTAAAACACAAAAGTCATGTACAGAAAAAGTAGTCAACAAGTTTCTCAGAATGATAAACAGAAATGATAGAAGTAAACTTCTGTTGAAACTGAAACCTATTAAATCATTGATTCTCTTGCACTCATTTTACTTGTCTGAGTTCTATATTCTATGTGCCTGCATAGATAAGAGTATGAATTAACCAATACACCAAGTAACTCTAATAACTTTCTAAAACAAAGAGAATCTATAAGAGCAAAAGCAAAATGTCACATGCATAAAACAGCATTAAAAGACATGATTCTTATCACACAAAAGGAAATTGCACAGGATAAGGTTACATTTAAAGGCATAAACTTTACATTTGAGGAAATGGATATGTATAACAAACCTGTACCAAAGATCTCCCACATCATTGCCTGTCCTAAAACCTCTCAAAAKGCTAAGAAACACTTTGCATCATTTTTGATGTTCGAATTCATACCCTGTCAGTTACAAAGACTCAAAAGTCTTCAACACTCCCAGCCCCACACTCTGGGTCAGACAGTCCTCATCAGAGCAGTACACAGTGCTATTTTTAAAGTAAAGCATGGATCAGTAATCCTGATCTATAGTATCTTCACCTTTCTGACACTGAGCCATAACTCAAAGTTTTTCAAGTAGTGCAGAATGCAGGATTAGCTGACCAGAAGATCTCACTCAAATAATTCAAGAGCATTTGGCAAGTTTGCAGTGCAAGAAAAAGATCACTGCTTCCAGAAGCATTTATCAGTGAGAAAGGTAGTAACTATCATTACAATTGATATCTTTCTTGCAGAAAGCACAGCTTTCTAAAATAAACATTCAGAATCACACATTAGGAATCCCCAAGCTTTCTTGTCTGATCAGACCAAAGAGGCAAATGGGCATTTAAAATATATATATATATGTGTGTGTGTGTGTGTATATATATATATATGCATGTGTGTACATATATATACACACACATAAACACAGAGCCATATCTTTAAACATAAACTAGGTCAAGCAGCACAGGAGAGTTTTGCCTACATGCTACAAGGAATGAAAAGATTTGAAAATCCAACAGCAAAAAGGGTGACAGTAACATGTACTTGGATAAGCTTTTAAGTAGCCTCTGCCTTGGGATAGGAAACTAACTCCAGCTTTGCATCCTAACCTTACATCACTACTGCTACATACTCAAGTACTTCAATACACCACTTCCACCCACCTCAAATTGAAGGGGATGAAGTGCTATTTGTAAACAATTCACATGAAAGCTGAAAGAAAGAACAGCAATGCTCACGATTTATACTGCTTTGCTGAGTATAAAAACACTTTCTGAGTGGAAAACACTTTCTGCATGCTTAGGACCAAAAATTTTGATAACTGAGGAGCACATACGTAAACCCCAAACACTGATCTACTGGCACCAAATCAACAACACATCACTCAATGAACAGTTATTCACGTTTTTACTTTGCGTATGTTTATGCAGGAAAGTTCTGATCCCGATCACGAACTCTTGGGACATTGTGGTACAGGTACTCAGACATACACACTATGATCCCCAGGAGAACATGCATATATCAAACCTATGCCAGGTAAAATAAATTTACAAATTACATGAGGTTACCTTTAGGAGTTTCCTCATTAAGTACTACAAACGTTGGCACGTTAGGATTCCACATTCCAGTAATTACATAAGCCTTCCCATCAGAACTCTTTCCCATGGATTCCTAAAAATAAAAACATTTTGGACTTTATTAGTTTTATTAGTCATGCTCAGAGATCTAAAACATCGATTGTTCGGAGACTAAAAAATTCAAAGATTGTGTTCACTCTATAAAAGAGCACAACCTGAACAGAGAATATGATCCTAACACATTGCAAAAGGATATAGGGGAAGGTAATAAATAAATAAATACATAAAAAGGCCTATAGTAGGTAAGGAGCTGAAGACAAGATAGCATTAACATGCTTTCTTTCAATGCTTATTATAATAGAGGTCTTCGGGGGGGGGGGGCAGGGGGGAAATGTCAGCCATTCTACTTTTTACTTTATGAGCATCTGAGGGGGCTGTTAGCAGAGATCAGTTGTAAGAGACTTCCTTGATAAAATTAAACTAGCCATGAAGTATTAATAGAAAGGGTCCAGAATAAAACCTTAACAGCCCACAGATCATGCTGCTGTTTTTTTCTTTACTCTGAAATTATACATCTGCTAGATTTTTCCCTATCTGCTAGATTTTATGGACTGGAATAAAAGTTCCTAAGTCAGTAGGAACCTGTGATTTAAGAGTCAGATTACAGGGCAATATGCAAACAAAGTCAAAAGAGCCACATATGATAAAGTTAATTACACCAGTGTGTGTAGATTTAATTAAAATAACATTATGCTATACATCTCTTATTTGCAGAAATCTTTCTTATAGACCTGCTAGGAACAATCAGAGTATGGAACTTACATGCAGGGACTATTACTACTATGAGCCAAGTATACATTTCCCCGACTTCTCTAGGAGAATTCCCATGGATGCAGCAGGTCTGTATGGTAGTCTCCTCATAGATAAGAGACTGACAGTCCTACTCTACAATCCAGTTCATAATATATTTAAATATTAGTAACTGAGCATTCCAAATTGAAATGGAGAGGAAGATATGAAAGGAAAATGCACATTTAAATGTGTATGTTATATCCAAGAAATGAATTGATCAGCTAAAACATCCACTAGCTAAATGTACACACTTAGACATGGATTTGAATATGCAGCATGTACAATAAAAGAGTATTTATTCCTACCGCAGAAGCCAATTCACTGTGCTCCATAATGCATTATAATTTACTCTAATTTTCTAATCAAATAACAAAACTGGAAAATCAGAAGTCATGTCAACAAATAGAAATGGATCAAAAGAAGCTACTGATTACATACAAATATACCTGTATTTGCATATTCTATATGTGACAAAAGAACTAAAAATGATAGCTAGAAACATTAATATGAATAAAAAAATAGACTAGGCCAAATTTAGCTAACTGTACAGCTACAGCTGGCTTAAGTCAAGCACTTCTCAACCTGAAAATGGTTTTATTCTTATCCATAGTATGAAAGTAAAATGATATTATTACAGAAAGTATCAAAGTATCTTGTAGTTCTTTTACATGCATCTCATTGCAAGAAATTAAGATAAAAAAGGCAATAAATACTTCAAGTTCTAGCAACAGCTTCAATTCAAAGTATTGCGAAATTTTCAGCATCTTAGAAAAATAAGGCATCTACTCTGATGTCCAAATATAAAAACAATAATATATTTTAAAAATCTTAGGCAATACCTTTAACACAATATAGCTAACATTTACTTGCAACAACTAACCATTAGCTGACCTAATCACTGTCCTCACTCATTCAACACAAACTAGATATCACAGCTTTTGACATTAGGAACATTTTGCCCATTATATCTAACAAATCCATTTCTAGTTTTAGAATATGAGAGTTTTCAGTCACATCTATCTAATGGATTATTAGAATTCAACATTACCATGTCCAGTAAATACATGTCACTGTTCTTCACATTTCGTCCAGGGCTTAGTAGCATGCCAAAGCATCTGTGAAGTTTTTTTAAAAAAATTAAAAGATATCAGCTTTTCAAAATACAAAAATATTTTCTTTATCATAATAGCACAGCTTCCTACTGCTTTTAGAGAAAAATCTTCCCTAAGATTTTGTTAATGCTTTATCATATACATTCAGGAAACCCCACAATATATATCATAGAAATGACAATGAAATTGTTTTCCAGAATAAAGATTTCAGAAATTGGCATCTCAGCTGTGAACCATCAAATATTCTTGAAGATGACTTAAATATTTAGTTTAAAAATACCAACTCTTACACACGAGACATTGGCAAGAAGAATTTCACCCTCATTAGTCTATTTTTAAAAACTGTTTTTATATAATTATATGAAAAGTTACAATTTTCATATATTGTATYCCCCATAATGTCAATAGTCCTTAAAAATACCATCTGTTAAAAAATTAAAGAAAAAGAGTCAAAAGACTAAAAATTAAGATTGAAAGGAAATATTGTATACATTTCTGTATTTCACAGATGCAAGGATCTTCACAATAGAGGATGCTGCACTGTGGATCTGTGAGATGGTAAACCTAGGTTTAGCATGTCAAGGAACAGATCAAAAATGCCACTGCCCCATGATGCAGAGTGCTAATCCAGGATAAACTGTCAGATTTAATTTTGCCCAGACAGATTTTATCCCACCTCCCTTACTTTMAGTGTACACCAAGAAGCGATGTGTTAACCACAATAAGCAGGCTACACAGCTTCCTTGCACTCTTTCCACAAGACCACAGATCACTTTTCTTCTCTTTAGACACAGGTTATGCTTTCTGCTTAGGTTTTAACAACATTTTGACAATCAGTAGTTATCTCGGTCTATGTGTTTGTTTATACTTACTCATCATGTAATGGAAATTATAGCCCTCTATAATGCTTTATTGCTCTCATTCTATTAAGGGATACAAAATAGCACAAATATATTCAAATTACAAACTAGACATTCCAATAGGAAACTCTACCATTCCCCATCTTTTAAAATGCTCATATATAAAACAGAATACAACAGCTTCTACATGAGAGCTTGCAACCTCAACAGAAGACACAAAGGAAGTTTTATGCCCACTTAACAATACTATGAGATTAGTTTGCCAGAGATGGCAACCAAGCTAGGCTCTCAAATTCCAGTTATTTAACAAGAAATTTTTCCTGATATTTTTAAGAGTGAAAGAAAAAAAAAAAAAAAGTCCAAAACATTCTCAAGCAAAACTTTCAGACTATGAATAACCGAAGGCACAAATCCAATGCCAAAATTTCTAAAACCATCTTCATCTTTCTCTCCTGTGAGCATGCTCCTTTATGAAAAAGAAACACTCAACAGAAATATGTATTTATAACATAAGCTGTAAGTCTTTACTCACAGACTTCTTTTCTCATTTCAGATCTAATGTCTTTAGAATTTGAAAGAATTTTATCACAAAAATGTTATGAAAAGCTCTGGGCCATATTCCAGAGGGGTTGCTGTTGAGAGAATCTTCCTTCCACACAGCTCAAGTCTCTAGTAGCCAGAGGCAGCACCATTTATCACTGACTCACAGAACAATATAAACTGGGAGGGATTTCTATAGGTGATCTGGCCCAACCCTCCACTCAAAGGAGGATCAATGTCAGTCATATTTTTCCAGGACCCCATCAAGTCCTGTGCATCTCCAAGAGCAGATGCCACAACCTTTCCGGGCAACTTGTTCCAGTGCTCAACTCCCCTCACAGGGATAAAACTGACTCCAATTCTATCATTCTGCATCTCCAAGAAGAGTCTGGCTCCATCTTCTTTACACCCTCCCATTAGCAGCAATTAGGCAACAATAAGGGACCCCATTCCCACCTTCCCTAGGCTTGAACAAAACCAGTTCTGTCATCTGGGCAACTCAGATATCTAAATGAAAACTTCTATTTCTCAGCAAACAGAGACTGTAAGACATCATTTGAACATTCACAGGACAGAAATGAAGAAAGAGTAGTTTCACATCTTTCAGGCAGGCATGCACAATGTATCATGGACATAGATGCAAAATCAATTGCTATTTGAATGATGCTGTACTAATTGTAGAACAGAGTCTTAACATAAGCAATTATTATGCCACGTAGTGAGTTTGTCCCTATTACATTTGGGCTTATGATTTTCTTTTTCCTCCTCATTATACTTAAGACAAACATACAGGTTCACATATGCACAGACACTACAAATCGAACAGCAGGCTGTACCTTTATCAATCCCAAATATAGACATTCATGAAAAAACAGGGTTAGGCATAGTTTTTATTATAGCATACGAATACGCAGTTTTACTTTGAATTCTCATTAAGGGAACAGAGAAGAATACCAAATCCTTAGCCCAATTCAAAAGTGCACTGAGTTAGAAGGGAGTAGATTTGGTCTGTGCATAAGCAAAGATGTCAGCTCCCTCTCCCCGTATTTCAAAGTCTGCCCACCCAGTATTTGCTGCTGCAAAGCTGGCCATTAGACAGCTTCAAGCGTGGGAGCACACCGTCATGGTTTTCATTCCAAGAACCAGGCGTTAGTCATTCAACAACTTGAGATACCATCACAAGAAGCACTGCTAAGCTGTGAATGGGTATTTTATAGCCTGAGATGCTCACAGATTTTATTTTTATCAGTGYTAGGAGAAGGCAAAAAATTTACCCAGCGTTCGTTACTCTAGCCTGCCAGAATTTTCTTCTTAAACTCTGCAAACAGCAGAGACTTGATAATTCACAGTGCAGGGCTGAAGTGAAACCAACCTAAACATGACTCAAACCCAAGAGACAAGGAAAAAAACCTGTTTCTTTACCTGCTTTAACCTAGATAAAAAATAGACAAGCTGCAGGCCAGGAAGACCACAAGGCAGGAAGGGCCACAATAACTCAGCTGGGGGTAACCTACTCCAGCAGCCCATTGCAGCCATAGTCCTTACCTGAACACAGCAGCAGAGTGGAGGTGTTCACAAGTTTTTCAAGTGATACCAGGTTTACCTGTCTCAGATGATCAATAAAGATTCTGCAGCTCTTTAGACTAAATATCAAATCCCTTTGAGGTTTCTCTAGTAACTCATTTTCATTAGAATTTCACTCACAATTCCTTCTGACAATGCATTAAATAGCTTAGAAAACGGCTACCCGATGTAACCTAAATTGATCTTGTATTCCATTTTTAAATTATAATATTATGCCATGTAAGTACACAAAATGACTTACAAGCCCATGCATGTCATATCAATTAAGTAACTTTAATCAACACAGCTTGCAGTGATAAAAATAACACCCAAATTGAATCATCCTAAACATCATTAAAATAAAAGCCAATTTCTAATGAAGGCTGTTTTACTTACAGACAAAAATAGTCCATCATACTTGCCCAGGTCCCCCCCAGGGAAAATGCTGTATAACATCCAACATTGGGTTTTGTTATGTAATTTAACATTACCAATTCAATTACAAATGCTTAACACACACAGAACTTATCATTTGGGGACTCAATTTTCAAGCTAAAGTCATTTTTTTAAACCAAAAATAGATTGAATATAGGACTGTTTTGTAAGTCAATGAATAACAAAAAAATGCAATTTTACAAACCAAAATCACTTTGATAAAATAAATTTTGCTGTATTTCTCATCTGAAATTTTAGCTTCATTTTGAAAGAAGGGCTTGAAAGCAAGTGAAGAGAGAAATCTTAGTTTGGATTGTTTGATTCTCTTGTTTTCCTGAATTCTCTGTTCACTAAAATTGAAGTCACATATTGTTATTCTTTTGATAAGATTGCCATCTGGTGGTATTTCCTATTTTTAAAATTCAGCTATTGAGAGAAAATTTTCTAATTTAAACCAATACAGTATCTACTACTACTATGGTAACAAAGGGTCTAGTATTAATGAACAGATTAACTGCTATTCTTCAGGTGCATGGCCTGTTTCTAGTTCACATAATATTCCGTTCAGCAGAATTCCCCCTCATTTCATTTTCAGGAAAGAAAAAAAAAACAAACAAAACCACAACTGAACACTTCTGTGATAGTCAGAACTGTTTGTTGATTTTACCAGCTACTTCATTCTGACCATCTGAAAAACAGCACTAAGGCATGATTCAGCGATGGCTATTCCAAGGCCAGAACCATACAGCTTCTAATAAAGAAAAAAGTGGGAGTGATCTGACTACCTCGTAATGCACAACCGCAATTCTGTCTGAAATTTCAGTACTCGGAAATGAGGTCAGAAATGTCTTCCACACCAAAGTTCTAAATACGTTATTTGTAAATAAGCCTCAAAGAAAGAAAAAAAACATAGGGTCCAAACTTGAAGATGAACAAGTTCTCCCAACTCTGTCTAGGACACATTAATCTCCCACACTGATCTAGAATCCAACATAACTTTTACAAACAGAGTTTTGGGTCAGAAGGAGCAAACATTTTCTTTTTGTTGATTTTGAGAGCCAAGCTGCAAATACTTCCTGATTCAAGTAATCACTTTTTTCCCAGCAACTTGTTTTTCAGGCTTGCTCTCCGCGTTCCTTTCTGTCACATAACTTGCAAAGCTGGAAAAGAGTACATCGAATACTATTCTCTCCAAAACTTAACCTACATTATTTTTATATCAATCTTACCTCTCAATGGCCAGTTCTTTATTTGAGAGTTGCTGGACTGTAATCACTACTTTCTTCTCAATTCCCTGTTTAAGCTTGAAATAAAATTTCTCTCTATCCTTTGGCACAGGGCTAAAAGAAAAAACAAAAAAAATTTCCTTAGCACAGGTATAGATGATTAGCCGTTAATACAGAGGAGACAGCAGTAACCTGCTAAAATGCTGTTTCTCAGTTCACTTTAGAGCCCTTCTCTTCCTTCGTTCATACCAAGTTAATAAGCTAGCACCGAAGGAAAAAAAAAAAAAAAAAAAAAAAGACTACAAGCTCATACTTAGGGCTCTAAACGTGTGGGCGATTTATCTGGCCCACATATCCAAAGTGTAAGTTTTCTTTTTTATTGTTTTCTTTTAATCTTTGCATTCACAAAGTTATTTGCTCCAGTTTATAACAAATACTGATTTTGACATGATAGAAAACAAAAGATATGCCAGATACGAAGCAAAAAAATAACAACACTTTCACAGAATTAACTCTTACTATGCATTTAACAGTTAGGTAAAGGCTATCTTTCAAGTAAGACGATTTTGTTTCTCTGTCCTCTCTAATGGTTTGAAAAGTTTAGTTTCCTACACTGTTAGTAAATTTGGAATTTATAGCTTAACAAAACAAAACAAAAAGAAAAAGAGAAAGAGAAAAATAAAGTGTATTTATTCAGGAAAACTGGTTTGAGAAAAGCTTGCAATTGACTTCCGATCACTTTTTTTCATTTATACAGGCCTACCTTGACTATCCCTATCAAAAATATGTTTTAAAAAGTTAATATGAAAAACAGATGCTTGGTTTTTTTTAATCTTTTTACTGAAAACATACAAAGAGAAAACAACTGAAGGAAAAGTAAGGTAAYAGCTTCCTGTTTATGAGAGTCACCTAAAGAAAAGCCAAATCAGTTTCACCTCCAGTTAGTTGTGCATTCTGCACATAGATACATGCTTGTTTCAGAAAGATTTCTACTTTTCACTCTCCACTCAGATTACCTAAAATTTCCTTTTCCATCATCTTCTTTAACTTCTAAAGAAACACTGAAAGTGTACACATCACTGTCTGGAGTAGGAAGAACAAAGTCCTTAACATGATCAGATGCTTGTTTGGAAGCACGTTTGAATGCTGTTGAGAAACTATATAAAATTCTGCTAACCTGCAGAAAAGCAAAAGCATAGTATTATCATCATAAGTATATATATATATATTTTTTTTAAGTATAGTGTTGCAACATGTTATCTTAAGGAATAAATTCTTAAGTATATGGAAGTTTTTGAAGGTCAAGTTACAATAATTTGCCTCTTCTGCTGAAAAACAACAGCAAGTGTTTTTTTTTTTTTTGTTTTGTTTTTTTTTGGTTTCTTTGTTAAATAACTCAAAGCATTCAGGTCAGGTTTAATAACTAGATAAATTCAGTAACACTTCCTATCTTCATTCAAGTCACATTCACTTCCAATATAATGCTTAGTAAGTTAATACTTATTCAGAAATGGCAATGCAAATCATCACAGAATCCAAAATTTTCAAGTTTGTATTTAACACTACAACTTACAGTTTGCTGTTGCAGATGTTGGCAACCAATGTTTCTCCTTTTTCAGTTTCTATTTGACTATCCTACAAAATCCTTTTCTCTTAAAATACCATTTAGTTCTTTCCTAAATATCTAGGGCAATCTGAGCAAATGTCAGATGATCCTATGCAAGTCTCAAGGTCTATCCTGCAATGTTAGTCCAAATTCCACTGAACGGAGGATCAAAAAACCAAATTATTTGTCTTAAATTTAGGTTTCTAAATCTTTCCTTTACAGTGTATTTTTGTATTTAACTTAGATATTAAAATAATTTTTTAGGTTTTTTAAATTACATTAATATTCATATATGACCAGCTGCACATTCTGTGAAATCCATTATGTGTGTGTCAAATTATATAATCTTTCAAGGTAATATATACCATTGTCATGTCTGGAATAACTTTTTTTAAAAAAAAAAAATCCCTTCTATTCTTTTTGACAAGTAATCAGAATAAAACATTTCAGACTTACTGCCTCTTTAATCTCACAAGAGAAAACATGAATCTGGAACTCTTCTGTTCCACAGCTGCTTTCAGTAAATGCAAAACAGTCGCTCTCTGAACTCCCATTTTGTCCACGCACACAAAACAATACTTTGTAGATTGGAAAAGAGGCTATCTCCACATTGCTTGATTGATCTATTATCCTGTCAAGAGAAGGAACAGCACAAAAAAGAAAAAAAACAGTCAAAACAAACAGATCTACCTAACAGATTTTTATGCAATTAGATAAATAAGTATCTAAATTAGATAAGTATCTAAATTAGATAATCAAGTATCTAAAACTCTAGCTGCTACTAAATTCAAGTATACAAGACGGACAGTAGGGACAGACAGGCAGGGCTTTCCAAATTTAAGATGTGAATATGTTTGGTTGCAACACTGTCATAATTATTTTTATATTCCATAGGAAGAAAATAGTACCTCCAGTTATATCATACAATAATACTGAACATCACTGCTCTGCAATCTTTTATAAAAAAAGATAGTAGAAATGTGGAACCACAGCAACTGTGAAAAATGCAATTTCCATACAAAGAAAAAAATTCAGTATTTTAAAAGGGTTAAAATCCTTATTTAAGAAAGTATTATTTATCCAGAATTCAAAGCACTATATAGCTTAATAACAGCTTGTTATCACATTAAGGTGAATATTTACTGCAACAGCTTTGTTTAAAGTGCCAAAGATGAGTAATCCAGTCTGACATCAACTTCAGAACTATTGATTTATTTTGCTCTATCCTTTGAGCTATTTTAAGCTACACTGTAGGAAATAATACAGAAAATTATATCTACCTTTTCAAATGGATATCAAAAGATATTTGAAGGTATTTCCTAGCTCCCTAAATCATCTTCGTAACCTCACAAAATTTTAAAAGACGAGCATGTCTATATCAAATACATTTAACTCCCTTGAAACTCCCCAGGTACCACATACTTTTGTCTGAAATTTAATCAAATTCTGAAAAGCATTTCATCATGCTGGAAAATCCTAGCACTGAAAAGTATACACAATCAACCTAAATAACAAAAATTATAGCACATTTCTTAAAGAAACAAATACAAGTAAACTGTATTAACAATTAAAAAATAAACCTAAAAGCAACAGTGATAAGAAAAGATCAKAGAGACAACAATCTGTGTGTAGTTCTATTAAGATGTAATTGCTACATTAAGGAAAAAAACGCCCCACCAGCTACATAACATTCAGAGTTTGCATACGGCACATCACGCTCCGCGTCACGCAGCGGGTGTATCTGTACTCAACCAAYCAAACTAGATCACTTTTGTCTCATTGACGCTGGCAGAGTAGTTGCACAAGCCTTTCCCACCTAAATGCCACCTACGCAGATCTAAACAATGAATTTCAAAGAACAGTTACAGCTGTGCATTTCACCTCTGCGCTTTGGCTACATTCACACCAAGTGTGACTAAGTCCCAGTTATCTGGAACAGAATCCAGTGAGCCCCCAAAATGCTTCAGCGTACTGTAACGTTGGTGGGACGTGTCAATGAGCTTTGACAGAGCGTATTATCTCACGGGCAAATTCACCTTTACAGTTCCATGAAGATTCTTGCACAGTCCTTCACTTCATAAGGCCCTAAGCAATTAAAGATCAAAGGGACTTGCAAACTTCCATTCACAAGAAAACAACTTTCTTGAATGGCTGTGTTGTTTATGTAAACAGATACAGCACAGTTAGCATGACAGTTACCATCCTAAAGACATGCAGTGTAATTTCCTAATTCAAATGAAATATTGTCATAACCACAGATGAAATCCTAAACTAAGTTCAAAGAGCAATATATGTGCTTGGAAAAAAGCTCCTTTTGTCTTTCTGGCAAGCTGACAGTCACCATAAAGGCCATTACTGAAAAAAGACAAATAAGGAACATCTTCAAAGTTCAAACAGCTGATTCATCAAGAAACTAAGGACAAGATTTAGATTAGACTGAGAATCCAGATCTCTCACCAAAATATTATAGGAAAGGGAAGAAACCTAATCAGGTTCTTCAGAAATCTCAGTGCTAGAATGAAAGAATCTTCAATATTGAGATACTCTCTAATTCTGGATGCAAGACTTCTGCCAGATGCACCATTAGTGCAGTCTAAGATCCCTGGACTCTCTCATCACTAATTAAGAGCCCCTTCTCACAGGGGACAAGTAAGTGTTCTGTAGTATCTAGAGACAATCAGCATATGCACCATGAAGTAGACTCAGGAGAGACTTGGGTTTAGCATAGAAATGTCTGGAAATAGAGACTAGCATCTCAAGCCCTGAAGAACAATGAGAGCGGGCCTAAAWGTGAAACTCCCTCACCTAACTCAAAGCCAGCTGAATCACTACTGTCTGAACTTATTTACCTTGCAGGTGATCATAGACTCGTTGTGGGAGAACACATATCAGCCCTTCCTTTCCAGAATATCAGGAATGACCCAACAAGGTCTGTGAGAATATGTGGCCCTACAGCTAGCAGACAGGCTCTTGCTGATACTCAATACAGAGAAACTGATCCTCAGAGTAGCTCCACACTCAAAAGATGACTGTGAGCCTCACACCTCATTTTCAGAATTCATCAGTTTGAAATGGCTCAAATCAATCCTTCGGCATTTAAGGGCTTCAAGTGGGTAACCACAAACAAGCAAATGCAATGCTTGATACAGAACTTCCACTTTTACGCTTCCCCAAAAAAGGCAAACTATTTTACTGTACTTCACTCTATTTCACTTTATTGAGAAGTAGTATTACTACCATGTTCTGTATCATTATCGATTAACAATGATCCGAATATGCAGATAGAAGGTCTGATAACACTTCTCTCTGCTTTGAGCTCCAGGAGACTGCAGTTTTGAGGTACCTGGCGGTCTAGCTATCAATGAGATGTCAACTCATGTGAATGAACTCCTCAGACAACAGGCATCTGTTACCACATTTGAATGAAGAAGCAAGTAGAAAGATATTCTTTTATTGACATTGTATGACAACCACTATCACCCACTACACATTGCAATATGTTAACTTGAGCATGTTTTTTGTTGCATTACAGGAGCTTCTCAAAATTAATTGCCTTCAGAAAGAACTTTAGGTGTAAATCCAACTACTTCATTTCATTGTGGGAAAACAAAGCCAGAATTTGACCTTCGTGTGTCCAAGAAGAAAAAAGAAAAAAAAAGAAAAAAAAAAAGTTACCTTACAGAGCCTTCTGGAATATTTGGAACATAAAGTGTCACAGATAAAGGAGCTTGGCTTGAGGACTTCATAGTTGCCATTGCACGTAATGCTTCTGGTTCATTTCGAGGGGCAGACACCTTCATGCAACCTAAATAAGCCAGTTTGTTAAACAATACGCTGTCCTCCTCTGGGGGCTCAGTAGGGGAAGAGGGCCTTGGTGCAGAGATTTCTGAAAATGAAGAAACCATTTATTTAACTATTTATTTCTTCACATTATTTTCTGAATGAATTCAACAGCAAAGTCATCTACTTTTCCTTAGCAATGAACTGGACTTCTCTTGAGGATGGACATAGGGCTAAAGAGTCTATAACAGTCCAGCTCCAACAACACTTAACACCTTTAATATTAATATGAAGTCTATTCTAATGCATGTTTCCACGTATTACATACGGGCAAATTGCTATTTTTTTTTAAGCAGTGTCAGAATATATTTTTTTCCTGAAATTCAATTCTTCAGATGTTCTTTATTTTGGTTTGCTTATATCTACTTCAAATTCACATTAATAGTTTGCACAACGATGCCTTTTTAATTCTCTTTTCTCCAACATCTTTGTAGTTTCTCTAGAATCATTAAATATGGTTCACTTTTCTGCAACAGACACACTAAATGTACGAAATCATCAATGAGCTAGAAAAAATAAAAGGGGTATCTGTTTGCTCCTCTGCTCAGCAGAAGAGAAGCATTCTTTCTCCACTATCACACTAATATGGACAGGGGTGATTTGAGGGCAAGGGACATGTTTTCTTCTGTGTTTTTAAAGGCATCCTGACATTCTGAGAAGTGGGAGGAGAGGCAGAAGTTATGAAAAATTCTRAAGTATGGAAACACAAAATAATTTGGGTTGAAAGGGACCTTTGGARGTCACTTGGCTTAAAACTCCCGATGAAAGACAGATCAGGTTAGATTTGGACCAGTTTCATAGTGGGATCAAGTTGCTCAGGGCCCTGACCAGATGTGTTCTGAGTATCTCTGAAGAAGGACATTCAAAATCTCTCTGAGCAATCTGCACTCTATTATTTCTATTTCCTATGACTGTAACTAATATTTATGTAATATTCAATTTGTAAATGTTGCCTAATTTTTATTAGGGAGCAAGAAAAAAAAAGTCCTTACAAGTATTTCTTTGTTCATTCATGTTAAGAGTAGTGTTCTGTTTTAAGCACATCAGTCTGTAGAAATCACATCAAATAAGAAGTCAGTAAAGTTCTCAGGTCATTCTAAAATATAACATACATGTAATTAAAAGAAGGATGTTTCCATGATTAGTAAGCTATGCAGCTCATTCTGAAATAGAAAACTTTCTTCTAACTTCACAAATAAACACTACGGGAAACATCTGATATGATATCACAGAACTGCTCTGCATACTACTGGGGGAAAAAAGTAACCTAATTTAAGGTCAACAGACAGGGCCACAGTCTTGTATTTTAGTAGGAAAAAAGAAAGAAAGCAACAATAAGAATTTTTCATTCTCATATCGAAAAGTGACTTGAAAGACCTAAACCCTTTGGTAAATTATTCCTTTCTTATACCATGTCTCTGTGTTATTAAAAACGCTCCAGGAAAGCACAACTGAAATATCTCGTCTCAAGCTTCATTTATAGTGCAGTTCAGCAAGCTACCTGAAACTTAGTCTCACCTAGGGCTTGAGACAAAATGAATATTTTCTTGACCAAAACAACAGAAGAGCACAGGGTCTCTCAACCTAATAACAAATCTATTCCTGTCAGTAATCCTATCCTGATCTGAAAAGGAGAGGAGGCCCTACGTTATCTCAGTATCRTTTCGGAATGGAGTCCCAGAAAGCCTTATATTCATTTTAAGATTAATTTGAAATTGCATAAAAGGGAAAAGCTACCACTTCTGGGAAGGAGAGGGCCCTTTACCAGTACCTGAAGTAGAAGGGTCTAAAACAAGGTGCAGTGATGGCTGATTTATCTGACTTGCTGACATATCTCCAGTCGCATGGCTGCAGGCATCACCACAACCTTCCCGGTCAGCAGTACCATTGCTCTGCTCTTTTTCAGAATCCCTCAGTATCTCTTCCATCGCCTTCTCCAACTGTTCATCGCCATTCGAAAATACCTGTAAGAGCACAGAGATGACATTTTTAGAAGCTATTTAAACGAATGTTACTTTTAAAACGCGTAGTCTTAATCCTCATAAAAGTTCAGTAATTCTGCTAAGCAACAGAACACACTAATTATCTATAAGATTATATCATAATATAACTGAGACGTGCTCATATTATTAAAAAGAACCAACCACAAGGCCTCCAAGATCCACTGAACATTTGCAGATCATGACTCATTATCTTTTCCTATTTAACTATGTAATATTACTAAAATTAGAAAAGAAGTTGCCATATTAGTAAGCAACAACTAGTAATAAAATTGAGTATTTTTTAAATTACCTATTAAATTCAAAATGGCAACAAAAAACTTAACGCTTACTTTTAATGTCAACTTTTCAGGCATGCAGTATTAAAAAATAACCTCAACACAATGACAAAAAAGCTGTGCTGTTCTTGGGTAGTTTAAATAACCAAAATAAAAATAACTACAAGTAGGGATACTTTAATAACAAATAATACACAATATATATAAATTTGTACACATGTATATAATGTATACATATATATTTAAATACATAATTAAAAAAAATAGATGCCTGTTCACTAGTGAGGTAGGTTCCCCGCCCCCCCAAGATTAAATGGGAATAAGAGAAACAGAATTCTCCAAGAAATCAGATCTCTTCAGTAAGATCATGAAAATAGAGTTTTGTTCCTCTTGGCAATTCAGTATTTCAACCAGCTCGTGCCTCTGTGCCTAATCCTCATATCTCCTGAGGTTCAGCTCACTGGTCTTTAAGTGCTCATAGAGAATAACAGCCAAAAGAATAAAATGCCCCTGACTATCAACTTTACAGACTTATCTAATTCTTACATAGTTTTCCATMTGTAGAACCAGTGTTTCACAAGATGATTGATTATCTTAGTATTCCAGATGGATAAATTGAGGCACAGAGAGGATGAGATACCTGGCCACAGCTGTGTTCTTCCTCGTAAGTCAGATAACACGACAATAGTAAAACCAGACATTTGCATTCTAGTCTCACATGCCAGTCTGCTGCCCTTCCCATTGGTCAACATTGACTAGTCAACAGTAACTCTTCTGTATTACAGAGGACATTAGATATATCTCAAAGTTTAGCACAAAAGCACAATGGAGCCCAAGATCTCAGGATCAACAAAACTCTGTCAAATATAATCCATAGTCTCATCCCAGTACATAACAGACATGTTCTCACCATCAGCCCAATAACCACCTAAAAAACTACAGACCTCCTTTAAAAATCTCAGATGTCTCTTCAGATTCTGCATTCAAAATGGAGAGCAAGAGACTTTGTTACACTTTGTCTTACAGAAAATTCTACTTTCTCAGCCACATTTGATGTATTTCAGTTGTTTCACCTATTCTCCCACAGATAGGAGGGGAGMAAGTGTCAGGAAAGTGTAAGGAAGCAGTCAGATATGTTCCCTAGAAAATATACAGCCTTAGAATCATAGAATCAGTAAGGTTGGAAGGGACCTCCGGAGATCATCTAGTCCAAACTCCCTGCTCAAGCAGGGTCACCTAGAGCATGGTAGACAGGGTTGCAGCCAGGCAGGCCTTGAAGATCTCCAGAGAAGGAGACTCCACAACCTCTCTGGGCAACCTGTTCCAGTGCTCCGTCACTCTCACAGGGAAGAAATTCCCCCTCATGGTCAGGCAGAACTTCCTGTTCTTCAATTTCTGCCCATGGCCTCTTGTCCTGTCACATGGGACAACTGAAAAGAGTTTGTCCCCGTCCCCCTGACACTCTCCCTTCAGGTACTTATTATACACATTGATAAGATCCCCCCTCAGTCTTCTCCTCCCCAGGCTGAAGAGGCCCAGCTCTCGCAGCCGGTCCTCATAAGGGCAGATGCTCCAGCCCTCTGATCATCTTCGTAGCCCTGTGCTGGACTCTCTCCAGTAGCTCCATGTCTCTCTTGTACTGGGGAGCCCAGAACTGGACGCAGTACTCGAGATGAGGCCTCCCCAGGGCTGCGTAGAGGGGCAGGATCACCTCCCTCGACCTGCTGGCAACGCTCTTCCTAATGCACCCCAGGAGACTATGTTGGCCACAAGGGCACATTGCTGGCTCATGGTCAATCTGTCATTCACCAGCACTCCCAAGTCCTTCTTTGCTTCTACCAAGTCCTACTATTTCAGACAAAAAAAAAATGGAATGGCCAATACAAAACTGCATCATGGATTCTACCCCCAACTCACACATTTCTTTCCAGATATGATTACTAAAGCAGCAGCTAATGTTTACATGCAAACAGAAATCATCAGTTCAGCAATTATTTAGAGATGGACAAAGTTTTATTTTAATTTATTTATTTATAGGCAAAGTGTTTATTTTCATGGCAAGGGGTGCTAATTCCTGCTGTTCCAAATGAATCAAGAATCAATAAATCAGCCACTGCAACTGAGACGGAGAGCTCAACYAGTTAGCTGTTACCCAAATGTTAAGATATTTAGGTATTTGGAGGTAGAAAACTTTCAGAAAAAGTCTTAGTCACATCTAAAATAGCACTTATGCAAGAAAACTAAACTAAAACAGATAGGTATAGACCACACTGAGTCTTTTCTATGCAGCCTGTTACATTCTTTTACGAAAACAACATTCAGACTCTCTGAACCTACAGTAAGGAATATTTCTTAAGCTTTAATCTGTAGTCGATCTTTCAAACAGAGTTTTTAAATCCCTTTTTTAATGCATAAATCCACTGAATACTGACAAAGTTGACTACTGAAGAAGTTACTATAAGAACAACTGCCACATTTGGCCAAACAGATTTGCTTTGTCCGAGCTGTTAATTTCACTGGTAATGAGCAATGACAAAAATTACTGTCCAAGAGTCTTCTCAAGCACGCACAAATATCTTTAAATATTCAAAAGAAGTTGCAACCTTTTGCTCAAGAGGAATCTTAATAGGTATTTAAAACAAAGTAGTAGTAAACCTTTAGCTGAGGTTTTTCATCTTTTCCAGAAGAGTCCTCTGACTGCTGATGAACCAGGACAAATTCTTCGTTAATTAATGTGGATACAGTTTCAGGAACTCTACTGGCTTTGCTAAATGAAGTTTTGACTTCCATGTCAGGTCTGTAGTCTCGTCCTGCCACATCAACCTAACAAAGAAGCAAAAATATTAAAGCACATGTTTTGAAACTGTAAATATGTTAATAGGTGTGRAGTTAATGTCAAGTAATAGTTAACACTGTATGAATATATAGTATTTACTGATACTTCTCAAACCTTGTTATCACTGATGTAAGATTTTTTTAAAAATAGCAAGTATGATTTTTTTAGAATATCTATTTAAAAATCCCGTGATTTAACAACAGACCACTACACTTGTGTATTTTTCAGCAAATTATCACACAAATGGAAGTCTATCTCAGAGCTTCTGCTTCCCGCTTTTGATCCTCCAAAGCCTGCTCCCTCTACCGCTCCAATTCCTGCCTGTACAGCTATATTTTGTAACTACATTGTGATGGACCTAGCGTGAAGATGCAGACTATATCAAGACTAATCTTCCAAAAACTGCACAGCAAAGTGCATGCTATACATATGAAAATATAGTTAGCAATGGATTATGTAAAAGAGTTTTTCTTACTGTTTTTTCTCTGTATGTGAATAAGGTCAGCAGAGGTGATACTAAACCACAAATACACATTCCTTAGCAGGTTTGKTTCAAATCATCTACAGCAGTTAATCACGCTAATATTTTTTTTTTCCAAAAGGGACTATGAATATTGCGGAAATCCAGAAGAGCAAGTTTTCTCTTGTCTACACAGATGCTAAAGAATATTATACTCAAACAAACAAAATAGTCAAAATACTAGGTTTATACATACCAAATTCATAAAAAAAAATACAAAACCAATACCATTCCTAATGCTTCAAAACAATAACGGCTACTGTAGAAATCTACTAAGTAAASAGAGTATCGCCTACATTAATTCCAAACATCTTCACTAATTTCTTAGGGAATGAAGAACACTGTGTGCTAGATACTGCTTTTTAGATTGATCTGCGTTTTTGTTTTGTATGTTTAAAAAAAGAGAGAGAAAAAAAATGTATTTTCAGATACTCTTGATGAATAGCACACACTTTTAGATATGGTATAGTTTCCTGAGAAATACCAGCCTAACTGAGGGCTGCAAGTCAGTGTGCTAAGCTACATCATGTACAAGGGAGAGGAAAACAAACTGCACATCCTAGTGCCCTTTTTTGCAAGGCTGAACACACCATCTTTACCTTAAAGCTGGACACAAGCAACCCAGAACACTGTTCAGGCTCAAATATTTAAAACTTGCCAGACCCAGAGTTTCAATTCTGCATAGTCACCTGGAAAACGTCCAAAGAGGAGAAGGTCAACCAAATTTCTATCACGACTGGTGAACAAGGACAAGCTTAGCTTCACATTGCCTTTCACAGTAGTGCTAAGGCAGAAAAAAAGCTGTGCCTGCTTCTCAGTTAAAGCTGTAAAATACTAAAGTGATCAAGAAAAGACTACAAATTTGTATTTACTTATAGAGAACAACAACAAAACCAGTACTCAAAAAAAAATAAAAAATAAAAAATAAAACTTGCAAGCCCTTGACCATTCTGAACAGGCATTATTTAAAGACAAAAGCCACCAGAGGCAATTGTCTGGCAGCTTTAGACTAAAAAAATGTGTGTGGGAAACAGACTGCCTTCACTACAAAAAATATTTTGTAGAATTCTGGTAACCACGATCAGTATGTTTTTGCTCTTTCAAAGATTTGGGCTGTTATGAACATTTATACATGCAACTCTACTGAAAGATATTTTCCCTCTCCTAGTCAAAATTTTACCTCTTAATCCAGTGAAGGCATTATACACAGAAATGCTAGAATAACTAAAGAACTCAAATTCTTCAGATAACTGATTTGTATATAATGAAAGCCTTGTTATAAGGTTGACATTAGAAAAAAAATAACTACAGCTATAACATTTAGATGAGGATTATAAATTTGGATTAGCAGTTTAGCTCTGATGTCTTTCACATCTCCAGACTGAAGTCTCACAAGTATGAATATTTCTCAGACAGATCATGCAATGTGAGCTCCACCCAAGCCTAGGTTATGGATTCACTGATGAAATAAGTTTTGTTCCAGTGCTTTTAAGTATCTTTCCTTTAAAGGTCTTTCCAGTAGGAAAAAAACAGTCCTTATATACCATATTTTAGATGTTACAAACACAGTTTATTAACTCCAGATCCTTTTTAAAAATGTCATGTTGTGAAATATTACACAAGAGCTTACATAGTATTTGCAATACACAGATAGTCAAGTTTAAAATCAATAGAAATTACAAAGTAAATCCTCAGTGTAAAAGTGAAGGTCCACTGTTACGGAATTCTTTGAAGGCAATGAAAGAACATAAAATGATGCTGCCCAAATGCAGCATATGCTGAGTAATCATTACCTTTGCAAATTTACACCACCAGGGGAGAAAACAGCGAAGAGGAAAAATCCTGCTGGCCACATCGACAGCAAAGATCCAGTTTTTCAGAAGTTTCCTCCCCTTCCACCCCTAGATCTACTGCTGGGCTTCATGAAGASAGTGAGGAAGAGCCCTCACAACTCCTTCTAGAATATTTGCAGAAAGAAGGGATCACAAGAAAAGCTATTTTGACAAAGTTTTATCTCAGTCTATTTAAGCTTCATTCAGTGATTTTTTCTTTTTTTTTTTTGCACATACCTGTGGGAGAATGATTTTAAAAGAGAAAGGCAAACTGCTTACATTAGCATATCACTAATTTTTTCTGTAAGAAAATGAGGACTGACAGGCACACTGTAAACTAGGAAAAGCTTCTGTAGCAGTATTTTAACAATAAAATCAGAGAAAATGTACATTTTTAAAATGTAAGTAAAAAAAATGGTAACAGAGCCAGAGAAATATGCTGAACTACAAAATACCTGTTCTTGCCCTATGTGGATTAAGGCAGCTTAATCCTATTTCTTAAGTTTTAATCAGAAAGACTAAGAAAATTTTATAAACACTAGCCAACTACAAGGAGTTTCTCATTCAATTCAGGCACTTAAAAGCATACTATACACATTCGTGTGATCACATCTGAGTTGCAATGCCTTCAGTGTTCCTAAGTGTACTTCAAGCTTGTCTTTGAGATCTGCTTAACTACCACATCAGRTGAACATACATACATTTTTCAGCCATAACTATTGCTAGCTGAATAAATTAATCGGTCCCAGACCAGCTAACTCCAGCCTGTCATTACTGCCTACTGCAACTCGCCATCAGTGCTATTCATGTGAATACTCCCTGTCCCATTTCAGTCAAAACAAAGGGCATTAGTTTCAGTTTGGTAGTCAAATTTACTTTAATTAGGATGAGTTATAAAACATGCACACAAACAGGTCAGACATTCAGAAAGTTAACTCTTCAACCAGAAGAGTAACCCTCTATATTTGTTGGTCGCACAGGTGCAGTTACAAGAACAAGCCTGAAAATGCACCATGTCTTCTGCTAAGACAACCTCTTGACATCTACACTAGAGAACTTGCCATAGGAAAACTAAAAGCAGTATTCTAGATTGTTCACGGAAAAAATGTGTATTACAAAGATGAAAGTCTCAGCGAATATACTCCTCATTTCCTCCCCCATTCTAGTCACATGCTATTTAGAAAGCAAAAGCGTATAGCAGTACTTACGTGTCATAGCTACGTAATGCAGTACGACCAAGCTTTGATCAAAAGCAGTTTTTAAACACCGTAGACAAACTCAATTTCAAAGATCACGAACAAGACATATTTTAAATTCAACAGCTTGAATAAGGTTAACATCAGAGTTTACGATTACAACTGGGAGTCTCAAGGAGTTTCAAGATTATCAAGATTTATACCATATTAAGTAGTAAGCTACTCAGAGGGGAAAAAAAGTTTCCATTTTATTATGTAAAATATTTAAAGCTTGAATACTTCAACTAAGCACTTACAAAGAAAAGCAGYAAAAAGAGAACAAAAATCTCTTTTGAATGAATCATACATTAAGGTTATTTGAGGAAGGGAAGGAGATGAACATTTGAGGGGTTTTTAATCCTTTTTTAACAAGAAAAAACACAAGTGCATTCTGGACTTCTCAGTCACCTCTGTTAGTAAACTAACGGTTACGATAGTTCCCTTTCATCTTTAACTTTATTCCTATTGAGGACATACTCCTTTTCACTCATTATTCGGCAATGACTTGTAAATCCACAAAGGACAGGTGTCACCAAATAGACTGGAGCAAAATCAAAGAACAGACCCTCTATTATTAAACTCATAAACAAGCTTCAGTTTTAGATCCTCCTTCCAGAGAAAGGGTCAAAAATTAAGAGTGTAAGAATATATTCTCGATTGCTTTGGTCAGAACACAGTAGACAGTTGTATAGACTGAAGTCATATTAAGTTTATTTTTGTATAAATTAGCAGCAATCTATCCTGCAGCTGCATGCAGTCTCAGAATACTGATGAAACAGGTCCAGCAAATTTTGCTTTATTAGTTTAAAAACTTATTGGCAGGGCAGTAACCATCAGAGAGGCAGTCAGGGACATGCCAGCCAGCAAACTAAGTGGCTTAGTTCAAGCTGTTGGGCAGCTGAGTTGCAAATGAATGACCACAGCTGCA
Source organism: Rhea americana (assembly GCF_003343005.1). Classification (NCBI taxonomy): domain Eukaryota; kingdom Metazoa; phylum Chordata; class Aves; order Rheiformes; family Rheidae; genus Rhea; species Rhea americana. The sequence continues at coordinate 1,429,848 of NW_028185606.1, forward strand.
ATGTTCTGTTCTGCCAGCACTTCTCCCAGGATAACAACCTCAGACCAGATGGTAACGTCCTAAATTGCCAGAGCCAACAGTTGGAGGGGCCCTTCCAACACCTTCAGAAAGATGAAAACAAAATTTGCTTTGCAGTTCTAAAGTTTGCTTTGCCATAGGAAATACTGGAAGAATGCATTACTACCACAAAAAAAAGTCTTATTTGCAAAAGCAGCATCTTGACCTCATCACGAATTCAATCACAAATCACACTTCCCTATAGTAGGGCTTTTTTTTTCCTCCTCACTTTGATCAGCTATACCCCCCAGACAAAAACTCAGAAACCCAGGAACAAATACACATGAGGAAGTTTTCCCAAACTCAAGTAAACAAAGCCAAATATACAATAAAAGGAGTAATATGGGGGGGGGGGAAGGTAAAGATTTTGAAAAAAGCTTTCTGACAAACAGATTTTCAGACTAAGGGATTCTGGGGATACAGAGTAATTAATCAGACTGACCTACCTTTAAAAATAGAAAAAAGCAAACAAACAAACAAAAAAAACCCCTACTTCCTCTGAAAAATACCTTAAGTCRTATTGATACTACAATGACTGAAGGGAAGTTGTTGCTTTTCTCTGCAAGCTTTATTGCATAGTTTTGCACCAGTCACTTCATCTTTCTGTACTTCAAWTCCCTATGTTTTGCTTATATAAAATTCTATATAGATGTGAGCTAAACTCACTTTGACTACAGGCCTTTTGGGAGCAGAGACCGGACCTTACTATCCACATGTAGGGGGCTTAGCAACAGGAGCCCAAACATGATTTGCGCAAATGAATATATTTTGCAATTAAGTTCTCATTTGTGTTTAGCTGTGACCAAAGCTGTTATAGTTTCAACTAGAACATTTTCTTGTAAGTGTCATAGCGCTTAACTAGTTTACGATGGGAGGGGAATAGGGGGGAAATAATTAATAAAACAGGAATGGCTAATATAAGAAAGCATCTCCCACAGCAAAGACTTTGGCCCACCTAGCAGCTCCTGCAGGTACAGTCCAGCAGGGCACCACAGGTTCACCGCAATTCCCTGAAGTAACAACAGTGGTGGAAGCTGAAGAAGAGCAATTTCAGAGCATACGTGCAGAGTCATCACTGTATCAGATAAGGGGAACCAGGATGGAAATGCTTTTATTCCTCCTCTCCCTAACTCTTCCATGCATTTCCTAGTGAATCCAAACACATACCTCACGCACAGAAAAGCATATACCTACACAGCGACACATGCCCACAGGGTTTCTGCGCAGGGAAGCTCGAGACAGGGCGCTACTGGCTACACAGCCACTGTCACGGGAGAAAAAGAATCAAAAGAACCAAAGGAAGGACCAACCACTTTCCAGCCGGTAAGATGCAAAAGTTTCCCCATTAAACAAGACTCCAATAGGAAGCATCAGTTTTCACRTAAACCACATTTCTGAGGCAGTCACAAGACATTTTTTGGTTTTGTTCCAGTCTGTGATAAATGCATTTTTCAAAGTTACTGCCCAAGTTCACTTTTGGTTCAGAAAAACATGATTTTTTCTTTTAATTTTGTTTCAGTACTATAACCTAAGACAGACAAGAAGTTTTCATAAAATGTAGAGCTGTGAAGTAAATTGAAAAAGTCAATTAAAAAATAATCAAGATTAATGTTGATATTTCAATTATTAGTAAGCAATAATAAAAGCTTCCTGTGCTCTTTCAGGGCAATTAAAAGGAGGTTCTGCATTAAGGATGAGCTTCCATAGCTATATAGTTTGCCTGATAATCACAAACCACAAACAAGATATTGGTAAAGAAGTTCTATTTTCCTCAGATTCTTCAAGGGAATCTCTGGGAACTTTCTGAGGTGAAGGTCCAATATTCCTATATTCAATGTGCAAATTTATATTGAAAAAACATAGTCTCTATTCCTTTCTTTGATCCACACAAGACAACGCAAAATAACCAAGCATTAAGTTAATCTGAAATCCCAGATGGTATCTTACCATATTTATATACTGTCCTACTCAGATACGTCATTTACTGATATGATTTGCATCACATGCTGACTTACTGCTTAGGAAACCGGAAACTGAACACACACTGACAGAGCTTTACATGCAGAAATAACTGGGTGTCTTGATCGCTAGATTTTATATCTTATAGAAAAACGTGTCAAAACTTTGTATTACCATCTTTCTCATCCCCATGAGCTTGCTAATGCTAGTAAAAGAAACATACTTCCTCCAGAAAGCTAATCAATGCTTCAAATACACAGAGCTTTAGCTTTTCAATGTTTTTTTTGACTCAAAAACTAAATGACCTTATAAATTTCTTTATTATATGTATGTTGTATATTGTATGTTCATATGTGTATGAAGCAGCACAGCTAATCATATTCCCCAAACCCTTTTCTTGCAGGATTTRCTTCCATGTGTGCATCTACCCAATCAATAGAAATTTCATAAATTTTGTTTAATCTCACTGACATCAACAGCACCAGAATTTCATCCTTAATCTCAATTTCTCTTTAGTGTAATCTTTATGGAAGAAATATCTATTATTTGCACTAACTACTGATTTATTATCCATGAATTCTTTCCAGTGTCTGATCTCTGGCAGCAAAAGCTTATGTAAAGCACACATTTTGTGGCTGAGGGGGAGGTGGAAGCATTTACTTAGCTTAACAGTATTGTTTTCTGAAAGAAAAACAAATTAACACGAAGAGATGACTGCTTTATCAGTTTACTTTAAGAAATTCTAATTCTTGTGGTTTCCAGTGTTAAGAACCAAACCATAAAAAAGTAGTATAATTAAAAAGTAATCACATAGCTTACTTTGGCAACACTGTCACCCCCATGAACACAAACTTCTACCATGTATGGCAACAGCAAATAATTGGTCCATTTGTGGACAGCAGACTGTTTAATTGTTGTACTGGGTGCCTAGATACAGAGATTCTGCAGACTGTTTTTACACATCAGTCTTATGCCCGAGGAGTAACAATTTAAGAAAAACAGAATCAAGAGAAAACGACATATACAAGAAAACGTCTGTTCTCCGTCAAGAACACAGTACATCCCTACCACATTGAAAGAATGCTAACTAGCACTTTTTACCAGGCCACATCATAATAAACACCTTAGCACACATTAAGGAGAGAAAAAGGTTTCCTGACTTGAAGCTTTAGACTATCTTTAAGACAGTGAACCAGTTACACATTATAAAGATGCATAGTTTGGAGTCATTTGGGGAAAACACTGTTCTTATTCATCCCATCTCTAAGATCATTAGGGTGAAGAGCCCTTCTAAAGGAAGGAAAGGCACACGGCACTGCAGTATGAGTCAGGCACGGAAGCACCTGACGCTTACAGCCAGGCCCCTAACCCTCTCCGCAGCAGAGATTATCCATCACTGCAAGACAAAGGTGAAGGAAGAGAAGCAAATTTAAAAACAAAACAAACCCACATATCTGAACTCGTAAAATTCATAGGCTAGGGGCCATCATGAATACTAGATGAAGTATCAGTCTAGGTTTAAAAAAGACTATCACAGTAAGTTGCTAATTACAAAAAGTAGCCCTCACTCAAGCCCTCACTCAATATAAGTACTTTTGCTCAAATAATAATAATAATAAAGGACCATTCAAGACAAGCTACACCCCAGACAATACAGATTTGAAATAAGGTTTGAGGGGGTTCTGTTTTTAAATAAAGAAGCAAACAATTATTCAGGCCTAAGATTTGTTCACACACAAAAGTTAAAGACATGAGAAACATCAGTGAAAGAACAGAACTATCACACTAGCATATGCCTCCTACTGACACATTAATTTAATCCATACTGCTTATACATTTAATCTACGCAAACTAATCCAATTAAAGTGCTCAATCAACTTAAGAAAATCCATTCTTTTTCTGCCAACTGAAAAAAAAGACACACACACACACACACAAAAAAAAAAAAAAAAAAAAACTTTCTCCTCCCCCATCCTTTTCCACAAACTACTCCTTTTAAAAAAGTGTAACTAAGAGGGCTTTCCCTCTTTCTGAAGACGTTATCAGTGCTTATGCTTACCTTACTAAGAAAGCAACACACGTATATGTCAACTTCCAGCAAACGAGCTCACTAGAGGGGCTACGAGAACCTCACACAACTAGTTTGAGCAGAGTAGCTCATTCTGCTGGAGGATAAAACAAGGCCAACAGGGCAAGTAAGGTAACTCTGTAGCAAGCCTTCCCACTGCTTTCCTCTCACCACCAGAGCACTACCACTCAGCTTTGTTAGTCATTGCTTCATTTAACTTTGGAAAATATGAACTAACAGCAAAGAGTATCTAATTTTTCCTCAGATGATGTTTGACAAGGCAGAACTTATGTTTCTTTTATTGCTCACTGCCACATGATGCTTACACAGGCAGCACTCAAATTCAATCCGAGCGATAGCTGATTTTACTTAAGAATATATTTTTATTCCAGAGGAAAGCAGTAACATAGAAAAAATGCTTGTTTAAAAGAGACTATTTCATGTTTTAATCATTAACAGGAAGTATAACAGTATCTGCCTAATTYTGCTTATTAACAATCTTTCTGTTAAGTAGACTGAATGCTTCAACTGGGTATTTTCTCCACAAGCTATTATTTGCAATAAAAATTATATGACACAATGCAAAAGAGACCATATGGAGAAGCAGCATGATATAATGCAGTAGTGATCCTGGACACCAACCGTTCTCCTTTCCAAGCCAGTGTTTTTTARAGAGTCACCTCCGACACTACCGAAACACAAGAGGAATCTTGTCTCATTGCCTGGCATGGACTTCAGTGGTAGTAAAATCTTTATTCTTCACAGAGGCAGAATTGTAAGCTATGACAACGTYCTCTCAAGATTTGCAACTTGCCTTTAGGGAATATGAGGTTTAACAGATTTAATTTGTAATGCTCTTGACCACAGAAGCTACCTTTATACCATTAACCACAGACAACGTAGTCACTATTCTCTTAACGTTTCTCAAAAACAGTTAAACTGTGGTTAATCTAGTGTTGCACAGGGGGATAGACCAGAAGACGTTTCATGATCTCTTCCATCTTCTTTACTTATTTTCCTTAAATCTTTCTTCTTTCATTCTAACAGTTGTCAAATGTAATCATGAGGGTTGTAAGTTAATAGCCACACCAGRCATTTATTTGTATTATTCAGTCACAAATCTTCCAAAACTGCAAAGACTATGAGTTTTGATTTGACAGCCACCTAGACTATTACTGCTTTTGCATCAAAATCATCTAATTTGAATGGTAAGTTCATACAGAAGAAAAACATCCTTTACAATAGAAAATGTTAAGCTTCTCACTGAAAACAAAATTTCCATAGATTTTGCACCTTAAATCCCTTAAGATACAAGCTAAGATCTTAAATTTTTACCTGCAAATTTAAATATTCAGATATAATATGGAAAGATGAAGAGAGAAATCATAGTTATTTTAAAGACAGCTTAACTTAAGGAAAGAATGCTTTAAAGTCATATGATCCTGCACCTGAAAAATCACATTAAAAAGATGTTTCTGTTGTACCACCTGAAGTTATCTTCAAATTCTAACCTAGGCATGGTCAAACTCTGAAGTGTCCAAATCCGTCACATATACATAACACGTACTGACAGAGGGCTTCTGTCAGAGAATGTTCTGTTTGTGTACGAGCTGGATTTTCAGAGGATGTTCTTCATAAGGTTCCCTTCCAAAATATTTTTCATCCCAAGCCCTAGAAAGCTCAGGTATTACTCAGTATTTCTTCCACAGACTACCCGTAAAGAGGAGTGAGAAAGGGCAGGGAATATGCATACGTGCCCTTTTTCCAAGGCACAATTTCTCTTCTTTCATCTCAGAAACACATAATAATTCACATTTATTTCCCTCCTAAGGGACTAAAGAAAACACTGACTTGAAGAAAGATTAAAACTCAAGCAGTCAAAAGGCAGAAATGATCTTTTAATCATTTACATTCTTGTTATAAAAATGCCTTTAAATTGCTAGTAAGTACATCTCACAGTATCACACAGAAAACTTTCATAAAAAGGCACCTTTAATCAGCGATGACAAGATAGGAAGACTCCCAGTAAGTAAATTAATCTGGGGCTGCCAAAGAATTGGTTTTGATTTTTGCAGCTTTTCTACAGTAATCAAATCTTAAGTAGATACACTTTACAGGGTAAATTTTACGTGAAAGATCTCAGGACAAAAAGACTTCTAATATTTTTCCTATAATGAAACTAACCATTACTGTGCTCAAAGAAATAAATTTCAAAACATTTATGTATGAATAAACTTAGACTCTCAGGCAGATCACCTTTAATTATCTAGATATTATGCATTGTACTTATTCAATTTAATGATTCTCGTGGGTTACGTTTGGTGCAAGTCTCTGGCTCAGCTAGGCCAGTCTGCAACATAACAGGGTAAAATCTCGTTGGAGAGAAGATGTCTTAAATAACAAAACAGTTGTTCATACCAACAACAAGAAGAAAGATCTTGCAAAAACTCTATTACAGTACTTTTGTTAGTTTTCATGATGCCAGCATCCTGTCTTACATTCTCCCAACAACTATGAACAATCATATTTGCCTGCTGGAATCTTCAGTGCTATATTGAAAAAGTTCTGTGCCTGCATAAAAGTAAAAATCTTAAGGAGTCAAAAAAGCTGAGTCTCTAATTACTATACCTTAAAATAAATAAATAAATAAAAATCCATCTCTCAAAGTCTAAGATAGCTTCCCAAATATAAGCATACCGTACTATGGGTTTCAGCACAATTGATACATGGTTATAGTAAAATGCAGATATAAAAGCTTACTATCAATATTTACAGACTAAATACAACCTCTATTAAACTTCTTCACTTCTGGAAGCAAATGGAGGAAGTTAAAGGCAACTAATTTAACACACAAAATTCACAGCTGTTTGAAGAACAAAAGATCACGCTCCAGTAAATAATACATAATCATACAGTTCCCATACCAGTATTTTCAACATCCTACCTTGGTCTCCATTAAGGGGAAGTTTTAACTTATGAAATTCCTAAACACAGTACAAGCTATCGAAACAGCAAATACAGAATTGAGAGTCTATAAGGCTGCAGCAGCTAACAAATGTGGGCTATTTCAAGCAAATTCAGAGACAAAGTTTTAGAACAGGTAAAGCTAACACCACCAGGGAAAAGGCAAAGCAAAGGGCAAAACAAGAGCTTACCTAACAAGTATTTTATTTATGTTGATGCTGATATTTATACTTGAAACTAACACTTTCATTTTTAAGTCATGCTTTACTTCTGATAATTACAAAGGTAAAATTAAGAGGTGCCAGGACACACAGATTTTTTTTTTTTTTTTTATGAATTGGTTATACGAGAGATATAACCGTTCAAAAGCATCTCAGCAATGTATTTGTCTATAATCTCAGCACAGCCACCTTCTACACTTCCGATTCAACTATATAATGAAAGGAGGACAGTAACCTTTCTGATCTCCATAAACTTGTTTTGGCAAGATGTGGTGCAAGATATATTCATAAGCATCATTCATGTCTTTCCAAGCCCACAAAAGTCATTAACCCATAGAACAAGTAAACCATTTTCAGTACAGGGAATCCATATGCATGGATGACCGCAACAGATCTGTGTCTGGAATACAAACAAAAAAAAATTTTTTTTTTTTTTTTTGAGTAGGAAGTGTGTGTCTTAAGGTACACAAAACTGACACGATCTAAAAGTTCAGCTATCCTTGAATTAAAAGTACAGCTACTTAACTCAGTTCGGTACCCTGAAAACACAGAGGTTTAAGATATTAATCACAGGAAATGTGATGATTCAGAGAAGCCTAAAATATTAAGTAGTAACTGGAGACAATTACTTTTTATAACAGAGGATAAAGGTATTATATCTTTCAACCTGTTAAAAGCAATCAATCTGTATTTGGAATGTTTTAACAACTCAAGGCAATTTCTTCTTTCACTGTTTTCATAATGTTATGCATCACAATAGCATTAAAATATGCCATATGAAAATTTGTTTATGACCTTCCCTTCAAGGATGTTTATAATATTTATTTATTCTTTTAAAGAATGTAAAAGCACACTTACAGGGATTTCAAGATGATTGTGATCACATAATTAAGCTGCAATGAAAGAGCAGACACTGAAGAAATCCAGAAAGGCCCAACATACGCTAGTATGCCATAGAAGTATGCAATTAYGTTGTCCATGTCAAGAATTAGCAAGATATCAACAGGTGGCTTAACAGAAGATTTTAGATACAGGACATCTTCTCTCAGAGGGGAAAAAAWWAAWWAAWWAARKTTWWAAAAAAAATTWAAAAAAAAGAGAGAGAGAAAGCACAGTGAACTAATGGTATGCAGGACAAAATGGTAATTATCTGCAAAGCCAGCCAAGAGAAAAAACAAGGAAAAGTGTAACTTCAAGACTGCTCCATAACTACTAAGTAAGCGTACTCAGCAGTATTCCTCCCTGGAAACTTCTATCACACAGTTACACCCTGCAATACACTATCTGCCACATAGATACATGCTTTTATTCCTTCTTTACCGTGACATCTAAGAGACATTCTGACAGTTGTACCTGCCTGCCAAAAAGAGCTGGTAGGTCACGGTAAGTTACTCAAAACTGATTCCTTACATTAAAAGCATTACTACTGCAGAAGTTTCATAGAAAGTACTGAGAAAGGATTTTGTTATCTATCACCTTCACCTCCATTCCATTCTTCACCCATGTTTCTCACTTAATACATGATGTTGAGCGAGTCATTACAATCTTCCATTCCCCTTAGTCCACTAGGGGCATGGAAATCAAACTCAGCTTCTCAGTAAATAGCCTTCAACATCTGTTCTTAGGTTCATTCATTGACTGTATTCCTGGTTCTTAAAATATATATGTATATATTTTCCCTTCTCTGCCCTTTGGCCTTTTTCCTTTTCTTTTTCCTACTGAGAAAATGTGTGGGAGACACTAACAAGAACTTGAACAGCAAAGCCATGGAGTTGTCCACTAGCGTTAGCAACAAACTCCACTGTGTGAGTTTGGCAGTAGACTAACATACAATGAAAGATCACATTCAAGAGGCTAAAGCAAAGACTKCAATTTTACCATTAACTAGAGGGTTTACTGAGGGTACTTTTGCATGGAAATGTAACTGCACTTGAATATCCTTCCACTATCTGCATATATTAGAAATTAAGACAGATCTCCCAAACATAAAAAAAAAAAATATCTTTCTAGACCAACTGGATACAAAAAACTTAAGACAAGCAAGAGAAGCCAGACCAGTTAACTGGCTTGCTCGAGTTTATAACCACAACTTTCCCTTGGTACTATTAGGTCAATGAAAACACATCAACACAAATCGAAAACCTTACATGAGTTAAGAAACTGCAGACAATCTCAAACACATGCAGAGTTTAAACCAAGAACCTCGTTTCAAATTGCTCGCAAGGAACATAATTCACCAACTCTCACAACTAACTCACTTTTTTCAAATAACTGAAAAACATAAAAGGTAACAGCTGAAACACTGAATGAATACATAAAACAACTCAAATCTACCCTGCTACATATATTTAAAATGGTCCAGTCTTCAAAATCGTTTTACTCCAGTGATTTGTAAAATGGATTTATGCATCAACAGAAAAACATAAAATTAATTCCAAATTAAAGCACTAACACATCGATTGTAGTAAGTTAAATATTAATTCAATCAGCTTGCTGCTAAGTATCAACATCCTTTTGTGTGTATGTGTATGCATTCTAAATAAAAGGACATGCATTGAAACTGTATATTTCTACCTGAAATTAATTATGTGAAAACTATTTAAGATGTGGCTCCTATTTCTCACTGTTGTATCTCATCTGCACCGCAGCACAAGTTGAGCTGTACATTTTAGAAAGGACTTGCTCCCTTATCACAAGGGCTCAATAATACTTACTCCTTGTTCCTATGAAGAATTGATACCTTTCATTCAAATGTTTTATGCTGAGGTTTGAAATTATTATTTTTTCTTTATTGTTGGTTAAAAATCATTCTAAGATGTATACATTTCTAGATATGAAAGGGTAAAATGAAATAGTCTTGATCTCTGCTTCAGAAGTACACAAAAGTTGGAAGCAGGGTCAGGCTACCCAAGAAGAATACAGTGACACAGCCTGTGCATATAGGGATGGCATTAGGGAAACCAACACTCAGCGGGAGCTAAAGCTAAGCGATGAAGGGCAAGAGGAAAGGGCTCGAAGAAAGGGCTCCTCAACGAGTAGCAGAAGGAAAGCTAAGCAGGAAGTTAGCCCTCTGCTCAGTGGGGCAGGAGACCTAGTGACAAAGGAAACTGAAAACTCAACACCTTTTCTTCCCCAGTTTTCACTGGCAAAGACCTCCCTCAAGTCTCCCAAGTACCTAAGTAGCAGACTCTTTAGGAGTGAAGGATTACCTACAGAAGAAAAAGATGGAGTTCAGGAGCATTTCAACAAACTGAAGGCACACAAGTCCATTGGACCAGAAGGGATGCAACTGAGAGTCCTGAGGGAGCTGGCCCATGTCACTGAGAGGTTGATTCTTTTCACTTTTTTAAAATTCATGAGACTGAAGAAGATTCCTATGACTGGAAAACAGGTGAACATCACACCTACATTCAAGCAAGGCAAGAAGAAGGATCCAGGAAAACTACAGGCCAGTCAGCCTAACCTCAGTCCATGAGAGGACTGAGGAGTAAATCCTCCCAGAAGCTATTTCTGAGCCTGTTCTGAGGAACAAGAAGTTGATTGGGAACAGGTAGCTTGGATTTACCAATGACAAATCATGCCTGATCAACCCAACAGCTTTCTACAATGAGATGAGTGGCTCAGTGGATGATGGATGAGCAGTGGACACTGTCTACTTTGATTTTAACAAGGTCTTCGACACAGTCTCTCAAAGTCTTTCTGTAGACAAACTGGTAAGACAGGGACTAAGGGACAAGGTGTTTGGAAGACTGACTGGACTGCTGAGCTCAAAGGATACCCATCAGCAGTACCAAGTCCAATAGGCAGCCAGTTACAATAGCATCTCTCAGGTATCAATACTGGGGCCAGCAGCATTTAAAGTAGTTATTAACGACTGACATGATGGAAAAAAGCAAAATTGCTAACACCATCACACTGGACAGAGTTGTCAATACACCAGAAAGCAAGGCTGCTATTCAGAAAGTCCTGCACAGACTAAGGGAACACACTGACAGGAATCCCACGAAGTTCAACAAAGCCAAATGTAGAGTCCCGAATCTGGGACAGAATAACCCCATGTGACAACAGAGGCTAGACACTAACCAGACATTAAGTATCTTTTAAAGAAAAGTACCTGGAGGTCCAAGTGGACAGAAAGGTTGAAAATGAGTCAGCAGTGTGCCCTTGCAGCAAAGAAGGCCAAGCACATCCTGGGCTGTTTTAGCAGGACCCTATCCAGGGAAGTGCTACTTCCCCTCTATTCAGCGCTCGTGARACTGCATTTGGAGTCCTGTGTCCAGGTTTGGGCTCCTCAGTGCAAGACATTAATGTATCAGAGCAAGTCCAGCAGAGGTCACCAAGCTGGTCAGAGGGCTGGAGCACATGATGTACAGTGTGAGGCTGAGGGTACTGGGTTTGATCAGCCTGGAAAAGAGAAGGCTCAGAGGTGACCTTATTGCTGTTAGTTATCTAATGGAAGGGTGTAGAAAAGGCAGAGCCAGACTCTTCTGGATGGTGCACAGTGACAAGAGGTAACAGACAAGAGGGACTAGGTTGCCCAGAGAGATGTTAAGGTCCAGAACAACCTTATCCAAGTCAGTTCTGCTTTAAGCACAACTTTGCTTTATGCAGGGGCTGGATTAGATGACCTTCAGGAGGCCCTTTCAACCTACATTATCCTATCATTCTATTTCATAAAATTTAATTCAGCAATTCTTGTATTATCTATTACTTCCTATCCATACAGGAGATTTTAGTTGTCCTATGCTTATAATAAGCATGCATTCAACAAGGTACCCAATGTAAACATCCCTTATCCACTTGCCAATAGAACTTCTTTCCTTTGTATTGTTTTGCTTCCAGTAAGTCCCCCATCACGAGGGAACGTACACCTTCAACATCAGAACAGTTTTGTGCTTTTAAGCTCATTTGGTCTGAGAAACAAACCTTTTCTGATATCCTCACTAATGTCTCAGGGAGGATAAGATCAGGAATGTAAAGGGCAGTCTTACTCCCATCTTACTTTATGGCAAAAATTTTAACATTTCCTATGTCTACTTAGAAACATTAGAAAGACCTCTGTCCTTGCTGTTCTTTCCAAAAACAGGAAAAGACCTGCGAAAGGAACAATATATCCAGTTTTCCCACAAGGATCTTACTCATCTTTCACAGTAATCAATTTAACTAAGCATGCTTTGGAAACTGATTTATTGATGTATCATTTACAAATATTCATACATAAGAAAAGAAAAGAAAAGAAAAGAAAAGAAAAGAAAAGAAAAGAAAAGAAAAGAAAAGAAAAGAAAAGAAAAGAAAAGAAAAGAAAAGAAAAGAANAAGAAAAGAAAAGAAAAGAAAAGAAAAGAAAAGAAAAGAAAAGAAAAGAAAAGAAAAGAAAAGAAAAGAAAAGAAAAGAAAAGAAAAGAAAAGAAGAAACTACTTTTTCTTTCTCGATGTTACAGTGTTCCCTCTTGGGACACTTCTAATATGAAATTAAGTAAATGCCTTAAAAATCCATAGAGGTATTTTCTAATACTCTACACAGATGTTCTGTTTCTTTTTTAAATAAAAAAAAAGTGAACAAATAAATTTCAATCTCTTTTCAAATACTTTACGCTTTGTTTATGAACCATGACGCTGTCAAAGAAAAGAAAGTCATGTCAATGATCCAGGTTACAGTAATGGCTCCTTTAATAGTTGTGCCAGTATAACAGAGAGTAAGATGAAGGCAAGAAAAACTGTCAAAAAGCATGAGTTTCAAAAACCTCCTCTTAGGAAAACATACCCGAGAACATCTTAAATTTCATGGAGTTATCCTTTTAATGGAGATTAATGTCAATATGTGAAACATACATTTCAATTTCTGCTTACCAGCTGTAATAAGAAGGTCAAGATTAAAATTCATAAAGAGAAACTGAGAGCTATTACAGAAGAGATGAGTACACCTCGTAGTCAAAAGAGAAATGAAGGGCTAACATTGTGATTTGACAGAATTTTGTACCTCTTTCTTTGACTCTTTTGAACTTGGTATAGCAGTACTCTCAATATGGTGTATCAGTGTTTTGAGTTCATAAATATAATTACAATTAGTGTAGCTTGGAACAGCCTTCCAGTTACAGCAATGGTAATAAAAATTACAGTTGATTCCACCTGAAGTAGATCATAATAAATTTATAAGAGCTTCTATCTAACAAAACACCCAGACAGTTCCTTGCAATCAATGAATCAAAATCTACGTAGAAGAAGAGAAGATAAGCAAAAGAAAGAATAAGAGAAAACCAAAGATACTACCATGGACAAACAGGGAGGAAAAAAATGGAAATAGAGCTGGCCCCATAAGAAAGTAGTAGCCCATTTAACRTTGCTGAGAACAGAAATACAGAGAAATGATACCATGGCCTTACGATCAACAGAAGCCAGTACTGACAGCAAAAGAAGAGCTTCTACCACCCTATCATTTGCTCCCTTCACAAGTGGCATAAGCTAATCAAATATACAGGGTAGCTTTTAGCAATAAAGCCTTCTCACATTAAAATACACTGATCGTAAAACCATGACCCAAATAAGCGTACCACCCATTGTGGTTTGTATGACTGTAACAGGACTAGCGTTAAGCTCTCCTCTCTACCAACATACTTCTTCCTCCTTCAGATTGAGACAGTGTGACCCAGCACCAGGCAAGTAAACCAGTTCAGGAAGTTGTTCTAACTGAAAAGTAACTCAGAGTGGGGGGAAAAAATAAAGAAATAAATAGTACCACTTTTTGAYTAGGTTAGTTCTCTTAAACTCACTTCCCGGCTGCGTAGGTCCTGTTGATGACACAAGGGAAGGAGCAGCTACAACTCAGATTGGCCTCTATGACACTTGTAGAGCGCACCAGGAGGCTAGGTTCCACAGAAAGCCACATTATGTCCTGTGTCTTTCTGCAATCCTCTTAGCATCACTAAATCTTAACCTGTGAATTATTGTTTAAAGGAGTGGATACTATTTTTAACCAAGCATTATTACATATAGCAGTAACTATCTTAAAGAAAATGCTGCAGAGAAAGGTACTTCAGATAATTCTCAGATCTAGCTTCAGTTGTTACAACGCTGGAATTAATCAGTACTTGCAACACACAACTATATTTGTACTACATTTAAGTTTAAAGTGCAAACTAACCTCTTCTTAGTATCATTAGTACCACATTATCCATATAATCAAACAATATTGGCTACAGTCCTACCTGAACCTAGACACACATTTAATTTGCGAAACTAGTTTTATATACCCAGTAACTTCGCACACAGTTTGGAGCATTAGTCAATCTGAGGGACGCTCAGGATTTAGCCTACATCAAAGGGATTCAGTCAGGCAAGGCCACACTACCTGGCATGGATTCACAGGGAGAACATGTTGCCTATAACACCAAGAACTCTTCTGGGAGACAGGAAATACAACTGCCCTTTACCAAAGTTTTATTAGAAAAGTCACCAACGTGACTGAGAGACTACAGCTTTGACAGTAAAAGCCAGAAGCTGTTTACCTCAGTGAACTACTATTTTTTTTTCCYGGGTTTGCTTGTTTTTAGGAAGAGTTAACACTCAAAATCTTTTTTTCCTCTCTCTAAACAGAAGARCAAATGCACGCAAAATCCCAGGCTAAGAAACACTGTAAGTTATGATTAATTTATCAGGTAATCAAAAACAAGCAATCTTAGCAACATCGCTTTGTAAGAGAGGCAGCGAGAGCAAAGTACCTGCTGCGCTTCAGAAACCCAAGCGAGCAGAGCCGCCAGGTCCCTTTCATTCAGAGTGCCATAGCCTCTTCAGATGCTTTCAGCGAGTTCTGAAGTGCTCTTCCCGAAAACGGCAATTTTTGTAGTAGGCTGCTGCGACAGAGGGCCTAACTGCGGAAGGAACTTTAAAAAAAAAAGAAAAGAAAAGAAAAAGAAAAAAAAACGGAGGAGCCTCAGCCGTGTAAACCGCACCAATTCAGGCCACTACTTTRCTAGTTTGGGCTTTTGGGAGGCGACTCCGCTTTTCCTCAGAGGGGGGAGGAAGGCAGGAGAACGCTTCCGCAAGCTTGACTCTTGCTCAAGGCGACAGCAACTTTATTGTTTTTAAATACCCCACTTCCCTCCCGCTCCGCTCCTCCAGAAGCGGCGCTCCCGCAGCGCCCAGCCGCGCACACCCGCGCCCGCAGCGCGCCCCCAACAGCGCCGC
>NW_028185606.1:1445777-1452756 GCF_003343005.1 Rhea americana
CGGCGGGGAGGCCTCGGGCCGGCCCGCGCGCCCCCGCCCCGATGCGGCTGGGCTTCCTCGAGGCGCGGAGTCGGTCTGTGACTATCCAAGCTCAGCTTCGCCTCGCGAGAACCGTCTCTTTTCAGCCCCTTAGAAACGATCCAGCTTGCAGAAATGCTGACTCGTAAACATGGCCAAAATCTTCACTAGGGCAATAATGAAAGTGACCTACAAATCATGGTGATCTTTAAAAGATTATTTTTTTTCTTTTAGTTTGCCTTTTGATTTGGAACCTCGTCTCCCTTAGCTTTAGATTGTCTTTGTTTATCAGCAGTGTTTACGTGTGGCTAAATAAATATTTAATRTTTAAATAGTAAATAATTGTGTATGTTTAAATGGAAAAATATCAGCATTGTTTATGTTTAAATAGAGGAAGGTTGTCCTGTTGGTTTATTTTCTCTTTTTTTGCCTTGTGTGTGATACAAATTACATTTAAATTAACCACATAATTTATAACAGCTTGCCTGTGTTCTTTCCAGTTCAGATGCGGATCAGCAAAACGTTAAGGAATGTCAGACCAGGGTGTTAAATTGCTATTTCCCTGCGTGAACGACAGTGGGCTGCGTCCGGTTAACCTGGCACAGCAGGATTCCTCGTCTTGGCACTCCTTTTGTACATTGTTTTCTTGTCACKGGCCTCGTCACAAATTTCATGTCACAAATATTCTGATTATTTTTAACCAGACCTTAGAGCTCTGGTAAAGCAGAAGAGCCTGTAGAAGCGAGGAAAACTAAGAGAGAGAAGGTAGAAGATTATAATGAATATTAGCATTATCAGAGGAATAACATGAAAAAAAACGTTATTCTGCCATTGAAGTTAGATGCTGCAGATTTATGCAGAAATATGGATAACAGAAGGAACTGAAAGTCATATTTCATAATAAAAATGATGAGTTAATGTCATTAATAATAACCAACARTAACATACCGAAACCAAATCATAGGATCTTGACTTCAGCAAGGCTTTTGATGTCACATCACCTAATATTCTCTGTAAGCAGGCTAGGAGAGCATAGGCTATGTGAAACTTATCTGAGGGGTTAGAAAACAGCACTCAAAACTAACCAGTGATTCACAATCAAATCAGATGATAGTAGCAAGTGAGGTCTCCAAACACTTATGTCCTGAACCCTGTACTGCTTAATTTTAATCTTTTGATGGACTAGGATAGAGAATGTTTTTATTATATTTTTGGAGGATATCCTGTTCAGGGGAGAGCTGCAATCATTTTGAAAGACAATTAGAATTGAACAAATCATGAGCTGAAACACAGATCTGAAGCAAATAGGATGTAATTCAATATGGTGAGAAACAGTGTTATGAATAGCTGGGAATAATTGACTACAAAAATATAAGTTGGAGACAAAGTGGCTAAGCAGTTGCTCTACAAGAAGTCATCCTGAGTCATAGCAGTTCACAAATAGAAAAAGTCAAGAGTGTTTTGCTGTTGTAAAAAGATATGCCAGCTTTACTGAAATGTAGAAGACAACTGCCAAACACAAGCAAAGCAATTCTAACTCCACAGAGTTTAAAAAGGCTTTCACTGAAGAACTCCTCTCAGTTTTGGGTACCTCCTTTCAATCAGAGCTTTGTGGATAATGTGAAGAGCTATCAGAAGTCTAGAGAACTTGACCTAYGAAGAATGACTGAAAAAAACCTGTAGTTGTATACTCCAGAAAAGAAAAAAAAAWGAGAAGTTTCTTGACGCTGATTGCATATGTTAAAGGCTTCCACAGAAGGAAATGGTATTTTTTTTTTCTCCAGGAGTACTGGGGATCAAGTCAGGGGAGTGAGATGAAACCAAATCAAGGGAGACTTAGACAAGATACTAAGCAAAAATTCCTAAATGGTTATTGGCTGCCTATTGGAGAATTTTTAGAAATCATGAAATTAATGTACCTTGGAAATGATGTAAATATATTGAACTTTCTTTCAAGCTCAGAGGATCATCTGTTGAGGTCTTCTGAAGATGTATTTTGTATGGTTGTGAAGAAGACCTGACCTGCACAATGATAATAGGAAGATCTAGACATCAGAAAGGTGAACTTAATTTTTTCAGAAGTTAACCTGATTGGTACTTCATAGGAGCAACTGTAAGTCTCTAGAACAGACTAAGCATCCTTTTATTTTTTTAACTGAAGGACTTGCAATGTCTACTTTCACCTTCTTACAATGTTGAAGCCGTATTTATTAAATAATCATTGTTTTMTCAGCATCTGAAAAGTCAACAGATTAATGTACGGCCTAGAAAAAATGGAGAATTTGACAAAAAGAAAGCAGTCCATATATGAGAAAAGTGAACACACACATAAGCCCAAATTATTAGGTACTCTGAGAATGGAAATTATTTTTTGCTATGTCAAGCTAAAATACTTAGTAAGACTACTTTTTTTATATATATATACCCAAATCTTTAGGGCCTTAAGTCAACCACTGTTTCAATAAACATATTGTGAGATGTGATAAAAATCCTGAGGACGTATAGCATCCATATTCTAGGAAAAAATAATTATTATTTTAACATTCACCAAGACAAAAATCAAAGCTAGTCCTCTCCTGCATTATCCACTACGGGGAGCTGAAGGGTAACATTGCTGGACAGATGGTGATAAAGGAATGCAGTCTAGCATGTATTAATTCCCAGAACCTGACCTCTACTGGGTTCACATATAAACATCTGTCTTGACAGAGGGGAATTCCATTTAACCTTAGCTGAAGGATGATAATGGGAAGGCAAGGTCATCTAGTATGTGCCCAGGGAGGGCATCTCTCCCATCCCATTCTTCTGCCACTGCTAGAGACCTATCTGAGACTGACACCAGGGAAGTATTGGGTTTTAATGCCTTGAAAGATCTGAAAGTGGGCTGGAAGAAGCGTTCCTATTTTGGAGGTAAATAAGCTTATCACCCTAAAAAAGGAGGAAATTACTTAGCAATAAAATCATCAAATTTGTTTGAGGCAGGAATGCTGTGAAAACATGTTTAGGCACGTATTTTAGAATATACTAGTGTGTAATTTTTATGGAAGGAATAAGCCCAGCAATCTTTTATATGTTTGGATGATTCTTGTTAAATCAGAGTTTCTGAAATAAATACGAAACTTCAGAGAGTACTTTAAAGTGATCCTGCTGTCATCTTTTTCTTCTGCAGCTTAGGCACTAGCTTTATCACAGCTAGCTTTATCACAGGAACCTTGCTTCAGGCCTTTACAGTATGCTTGAGCACACTAGCCTAAGGTACTGATCTTCTACAGCTACAGTAAGTAAGTTTTAAAACCAAGAAAAAGCAAGTGCCGCCTTCTATAGAACTAGTAGTGCTAGAAGTGTTTAGGGAAAGCTCATGCCATTACTTTTTTCTAGGGAGATTTGATACCCTTAAAATCATCTGGTTAATGCCAAACATTATATGCTAGAGATAAACCTCAGTAAAATTATCTTCCAACAGGCAATTAATTAATGCTTATACTTTATGGGAAGTATATCACATTTTGAGTGTTTGTTGAGACTTTCTAGATAAAAAATATGGAGAAATTTAGTTGCTAGTTGTTTAGAAATTAAAGGCAGCCAGCACATCCAAAATCTTCTAACTAAATGGTGGCACAGCCATAAATAGACATACCATTTAATTATGTCCAGATATACAAGAATAGAATATAGATAATCTATTTTATAATGTGGTTGTTGGGTTCCCATATTTGGTGGTTCAATACTACCGAAATGAGTTTACAAGTTATTTCTGACAGAGCAAATCAATATGAACCTAATAGTGGTTGCAGCTGAAGCAATAACTTATTTTCAGCAGTAATTAGTAAGTGGGAGAAAACACAGAGATAATATTGCTGCTAACATTCTTTAAGATGAAGACATAGCCTTTGTGTCAAGTTATAGCTACAGACTACTTCCCATTTTTCACTTCTGGCTATTTCCAAAAACAGTATTATTCTATTTTACGGTCAGTTGAGATATAAACTACCCACAGTCACTCAGAACTGAAACTCAGTACAATTGTACTGAGTACAAATGAAATTCAGTACAATTACAATTTTTTTGAGGTTTAAATGGGATATAGTGTATAAAAACTATGTAATACAGTTTTAATTTAATTAAAATATCATCTCTGATGAGATTTGAAAAATTAGCAGTATTCTTTTTGTAGAAATCAAACAATTATTTGCTATTCTTACATATTAGTGCTATATTTTAATGGGATTTGATATGATTTTCTTTCTTGCATAGTGCAGCTTTGCAAATGCAGGGCTTAATTTCCATGTTCCTTTTGTATGATCCATTAGCAATGCAATTACTTCTTAGAGAATTAACACTTTTTAGAGCTAGATATCATACTCTAAAAGAAATAAAATGGCCTATAGTGAATTATAGACAAAAGAAAAGAAAAGATTTTGGTAACTTAACCAAAATACGCATCCGGAGGAGTAGAGGGGAAGGAGATCATGATTAAAAAGCAGCTTGAATAGTAAGGGTGTTATTACAATTTCATGAATTATACACAATTCAGGAGTTGAAAACCACTTGAAAATTAAGTCTGGAAGGACTCCTGTGGTATATATATACACATAACCCTGTAACATAACTTTAATTACAAGTGCGGAATGCTTTCTGCTGCGATTCTAAACATGGCCTGTGCATGTCTCATGAGAAGCAACGTCTCGCCTCTCTCTAGGCTGAGCAGAAGACTTTTCTAGCTATTAGTTTCCTGATTTGAATAAGGTTTCCTTTTACTTCTAAATTTCACACAAAATAAATTTTTTGCGGTCTCTCTGCCAATTACGTGACTTTTGCAAGTATGCGAAGGCGTTGCGTGGGTCCCTTCTGTGTTTCAGGAAAGAGTGACTGGGTCATTACTCGTGTTCTTGGCCTTGTCCTGTGACACCTGAAACCAAAGTCAGGCTTCAAATGGCATTGCTAAATGGGACTGCTCAGCTCTGTGACTGGTTAGTAGTATGATGGGAAAAAGTTTTCTCCTTTTTCTGGAACAGAATAGACATCAGGGAAGCTCCCTCCTTCTGAGAAAAGTAGATTTGATATTTTAATTAGCATTGAGCTCAGATTTGGTGGAAGAGTCTGAGAGAAGAGGCTATTTTTACACTTAAAGTATCTCAGGGTAATTCTTTTTATGAAATGGAGGGGGAGAAGTAGGTCACCTTGATGGAAAAGCTAATAAGGAATATATTGATCTTCCGAATGCCAGCAAAGACATAGAAGTGGAGATAATGCTGGGTCACGTAAGCTGTGACTTCATTATGTATGTAATATAAAGTCACTCTATAATTTATATAATGTACATAATTTACATAATTTACAGAGGTCTTACCGTCATGACTGTTAATCTTTCTCTTTCTTGCTTATAGTATTATGAAAAAGCAAGAACAGAGTATAAATTTGTACCAGAGTTACCAAACTACTAAACAGAAAGTGGAGAATCTGTGTCTCTTTTTCCTTATGCCTAACTGTTGTATGCATTATGCATAATGTACAACTTAACATCAGAGGTGATCACTCTKTGTGTTGTAGCCACAGCATACCTGGTCATTATGTCTCAATTAATGTAGACTCTAAGTACACTTTGCCTGAGTTGCTCAGGTGAGTATAGCTCTGTATGAAAAGAAAAGTGAAATCTTTTACAGAATCAACAGTATATTTTTCATAGTGCTTACATAATTCAAATAGTTACATTTCATGCTGCTGAGTTGTAAAATCCTTATCAGGTTTTAAAGATAAGAAACAAAATTAGGTAAGCACAAAGATGTGCAACAGAAACATGCTACCATTACCTCACCAAGTGTCTTGGTGTTTATATACATACACCAAGTGTTTGTATATATAGATTTTTTCATATATAAACACGCACCTATACCTACATACACGCTACGTGTATTGCAAAGTCATTATTCTCTGACCTAAATATCTAGAACTGTTCTGTTGCTACATGTATATTCTTTTGGTTTTAAAAATCAAGTGATTTATTTCCATATATCCAAATGTGTTGCCCTCCTTAGAAAATGCAAGACATGCCTAAAAGTTACCTTAAACCAGTGCTTCTTRGTCTTAGCATTAGCACAGCTTATATAATTTAAAGTCTTTTTTTTTTAATGCAATTGTTAGGCTGTACTAGGGAAACYCTACAAAGGTATAAGGGCTGAGAAAGGAAGTCTGCCTTTATATGGTGCAAAATGCACTGGGAAAAAAAAGGGGAAAAAAAGTCTTCCATATTGTCAGCATGGCTCTACCCAAAAGTAGCTGCACCTGTTATTATGAGAATCCCTGACCTTCAAAGCAATGCCTTCATCTGGAATGAGGAGTTCTTAAGAATATTGGGGTTTTCTGAGGAAAGCAGCCATCAATCGGCTGTTGATAAGATTCTGATATCTAAACAGAAAGCTGAGCAGACAGGGCTGTGGAACTCAAGGTTAGCAGAATGCTAAACTCCTTCAAGCTTCAGAGAAAAGCTGAAAAATGAAGACCAGCCCAGCTGTTCCACTCYGATGAAGTAACAGATACCTGTGTCAGAAAATTTTCAAAAATTMATGAAGGAATAATTTACTATGCTGTGCTGCAGCTCCATATTTAGTATTCATATAGTTTGTATCATTGAATATTGAAAGGTTAGCTTTTTAGAATTTTTATATTTAAGTCCTAGGATTCTCCTTTGGATTTGTGAGCTAGAGAAATGTGGGGCAAAGCCAGTGTCTTTCAATCTTTTCTTCCTGACACTTGTGAGTTGTAGCTGTACCATCTGAAAAATTAATGAATGAATATGTCTGCTCCCAACTGTTTTTTTCAGTATTTGTCTCACCTATGTGGAGTAAAGACAGTTTTATCTTGTCTATTTAATATGCAGGTAACTGAATTTATGCATGTGTGCTTCATATGGAAGGCAACCTAAGGAGAAGGGGGTCTTTTGTGTACGAAAATAGAGGACACT
>NW_028185606.1:1452761-1459740 GCF_003343005.1 Rhea americana
TTTTTTTTTTTTTTTTTTTTTTTTCCAGAGCGCTATGCGCTAATCGAAATATTGATAAGAAAAGCTGCTGCTTGGGAGAGACAGTGATAAACTACAACATAAACAACTTTCCAGTATCACACTTCTGAACTGAAATTAAACTGTGGTCAAGTTGAAAAGAGCTGGGACAGCAGTGAAGGATAAATAACTCTCCTTTCTGACTTCTGTTACTTTCACACACAGGTAGTATGTGTCTGCCTATCAGAGGCATCAAGTACTGGAGACAAATAGATTGGAGATGCTGCGGCCTTATGTATGAGAAATTTCTCCACCAGTATTGGAAAGGGTGTGCATAATCCAGTATAAAATACAGTAATAGTGGTTAAATTTCTCCTTGGTGCACCTTGGCAGAATTAAGGTGAATAGGAAAATAATACGGTTGCATATGATTTCTGACGTTTGACTTTAGGAGGTATRCCATTGTTTACATTGCTTCTCAACATATTTTGGCTTTGTTAACAGGCCAAAAGTTTTGCCCATCCTRTATCTCCCCTCTGTCTCAATGAGTATATGATAAATCTACGAAGCTGGTGTTTCTCAATTGAATTAAGTGATCTGAATGTCTTAAAACTGTATTTAAAATGTAGGCTGCATCTGTACTCACATTTGCAATGCTGCAGAGCATTTTCTTATCCTTTGATAGTTGTTTCTTTAGCAATTACAGCAGTAACCTATGTGGAAAAATAGCACCTAAAGCAAACTAGCCAAACCACAAATAGTGTTTTTTCCTGTCTGGTGATGAGAGCTAATTCCACTATTTATTTATTGTTTTTCATTGAACTTCCTGATTCCTAGTTAAAAATAAATTCAATAGTTTACTACACTAACAGTCAGCTAAGTTAAAAAAAATCTTCACCGTTAGGAGTAGCCTCTTGATGTGAAATGATGTAATTTTCAATAACAAATAACCAAACCCTGTAGTGGTAAAATACCTAAAAATGACAGCTTACCAAAAATAGATTAATGTATATAATAGGAACAAACTATGCTGTACATTTGCATTTCAGAAATTTCTGTTTCCTGCTGAAATTTAAATGCTGGCATACTGTGTGACTGCTTTTTACCAGTACACTAACTAATGTGAGATAGGAAACTGAGGATAATACTGTGTTGARAAGAAATTTTAAACTGAGAGAGGCAATGCTTAGCAAACAGATCAGTGTCTGATAGAATTTGTCTATGCAAGTGGACATAGTATGTAGAATCTGATAAAAAAATTTAAGGAAGTTACCATATGGTTGTGACCTGAGAAAAATCCTCTCAGACTACCTAAACAAATTTGACGTGTTGACCATGCAAATAATCTTTTTGTAAACTGTAAATCAAGCATGTACTACAGCTATATGTTATTAAATGTATTTTAATTTATAGGTCTCTTCTCAAAAACCATCAAGAGGTGAAATTTCAAAAAATGGCTCTGCAATTACTTAAACAATATACTTCAAAAATTGCTAGAATTGAGATCTGAATAAGAAGCTATTACAGATATTAGATATCCATGCTAATATAAAAAATTGCTTTATGCAGTCATTCTTGCTTTGGGATTAGCTCAGGCTTACTTGGTCCTTTATTTTATTTTCATGAGAGACTGACAGGCATGTTTGCTGGAAGATGCATTTGGGAAGTCTTGTATCAGATGTTCTCAAACAAAACCAGTACAAAACGTGAGTCTTTATTAGTGATACAAAGCAAGGAAAACTCCTGGAAATAGTCAGCATGTCTTCTTTTTACTGTAAAAATGTGATGTGTCAATAGAGATTTTTTAATTTTACTAGAAGTAAGTTGGAAATTTGATTGGAAAAATTACTCAGATAGCAGTTTAGTCATACTGTAGTTGCTGTAACTTACACAAATGTGGAGAATGCAGTGTTGTCTAGTGGTTGGAAAAAGAGACCAAGTCTTGCTGGTCTTGAGCTGGGTTTCATTCCTCATCTTGTCATTGCACAGATTAACCACTATGCTTTAGCTTCCCTATCTGCAAAGAGAGAATAAGGCTGTGGTTTTACATGCAGCTAAAACAGATGTACTGACTTGCTGTTACCAGAAGTAGAAAATCCATCTGCGTTGACCGTACTGTCCCGCCCATCACTCCTTCCRCCCCTCTTCTCCCCCCAGTTTTTCAGAGCATGAGGAATCTGCCAGGAAAGAAAAAGAATTATGTTGCTAAGTTGGTTCTTAAGTTGGTTCTTGGTGTTGTACCCATACAGGAACTGGATTCCTAGAAACCCTTGTAAAATGTAATTTTTCTAATCTTCCTTTATCATCACAACTCATATTCTTTTCCTAGGCTAAATAAAAAGCTGTTATAAAATGTGATGCAACAGTTTTATAGAGAAAGACAAGAGAACAAATTTCGACGTAAAGCCACTGGAGGAAGGGAAAAGAAATAAAGGCTTGTGCTTCTGCTTTCTACTGAGATAGAATTAAAAAAAAAAATCAAAGAACTAAACTGCAAGATAAATAGGTGGTAGCATCTGGCAGTTGGCATAGAGTGTGGTCCCTCTCCAGGGGTTCAGGAGCTGAATGGATGGTTATTTCAGCAGAGGGCACCAGAACAACAGAAGTATGTTGTAGTGACTTTGACTTGCTCTACTCAGGAAATATTAAAACTCTTGATATCCCTATAGCCTAGAAGTGAGTCTGCATTCTTGTAATGCTGTAATTTCTTGTATTTTATAATACTTTAAGTTTTTTGTCATGTTTAGAATGAAGATGTTGCTGAATGACACTGGAAGCTCTAGGATTAAAACAAACTAAGCAACTGCTGTATAAGCAGAATGCAATAAGGATTACTATGAGAATCCATGATGCATRCTACTGTATCAGGATATAGCATCTCTAGAAGACATCAGTCAGTGGGACAAGGAGRATAAAAAGATGGGACAGCTGAGTGACACTTCTAATGAGGAATTATTGGAAAGAGGTTTCTTTTCTTTCCTGACCTTCCTTCATTTTTTACAGCAATGGAAGCAACAGGGCATGTTTATATAGATTTTAATTCCTAGTAGCCTGAAAACACAAACGTTAATAACTAGTGATACTCTGCACATCTGTTACGAATAGCATCAGAGAATTGCAAAAGTTTTTACAAAATTTTGAACAAATTGATAGGATTTCATGAGTTATATAGTATTATCTAGCTTGTGTAAACTGAATGTTAGAGAGAAACATTCCTGGAGTAATATTAATTTACGATTTTGCCCTTCACATTCCTTCATGTCATTCAGGCTTCTCTTGTTTAAATGAAACCTAGGTTGGTATTTTGAACAGCTTTATTGCTATCATCCTCTTATTATTTCAGAATAATCATATAACTAGCTCTAAAAGTTGCATCTGAATTAAATGGGCTTTGATGATATTCAGCATACTCTTTAATGAATATTGGTTTCTTTTGTAATGATTATGTTGGATGGATATGCTTCAATCTTTTGTCTGTTGAAATTTATAAAAAGTGCAGGAACTTTAGGTTTGTTGATGTGTATGGAAAAGCATGAAAAAGTGTGAAGAAGACAGGGTCCTGATTTTCTTTTTTGCTATCCTTTATTTCATACGATACATGCAAGAATCTTGGCTGTGTGAAATAATGAGGGCATTTTATAAAATGCATGCAGCCAGTTGGAAAAATATTTAATTCTTGCCTTTCATTCTGATATTAACAGGTTTCAAAATGAAAAGTTTTCCATTATCATCAGCCTTACAGCTCATGAAGATACTGAAACAGTAAACTGAAAGGTTGCCAATGCATTAAAAATCTTTCTGAAGAAGGCTATTTTGTTACCAAACTAACATTTAGCTGGCAAAAAGTAATATAAAAATTGCATCATCAAATGATACAATTTTACAATTATACTAATACTTTACCTAATTCTCTCAGTCATATAGGCTAATATAGAGATTCATTTCTAATGTATAATTTGAAGAACATCAGTAGGTTGGCCACTGATATGAACTGTCCTACATTAGTCCCTTTCGGAAGGGAAAAGGAAAGAAAGGAATGGAGACTGAGACATCATGTTGTAGAATCAAAACTAATTATTACAGGCTTTAAGGACATACAGGAAAGAGCCATGCAAATAGTTGGAGATAATATGAGCAGATTTAATAATAAGCTGAAATGAGATAGGAAAATAGCAGCCCCAAACTGCAAACAGCAAAAGCTTTTTGTGCTTCATATGACAAAGCAGTCTATCATGCAGGAAAGAAATGGCTGTTTCCTCTTTAAATTTTAGGCATTTCCAATACCTTTCTGTGTTGGATGACTGGAGAAAATAGACATTAAAAATAATCTAGGAGTCCAGTGGGATCAGTTCTTGAGAAAAGAGGGAACAGGCTCATCTTCTGAACATTCAAAATTCAGAATAAAGAATAATGACTTGGAAAGTGTAACTCTGATGGAGGTCTAAAATGAGTTTTGAGATTTAGAGTATCCATCCCAGCCACGTTACTTAATGAAAAGCATAGCTCATTCCAGACCCCACTTCTCTGAACAATGTAGTACTGTGGTAAATTCTGTTGTAATACTAAAAAGTTGTGTTAAGAAATAAATACTGGAGATTGACTGATTATGGTAATAGGATACTGGAGATGGTAATAGAATTAAATGCTTRATGCCGAGGGAAAGCATACGCTACCTGAAACTGAAAACTTTTCAATAGGAATAGGAATAGGAAGTGGTTGAAGTCTCCAGGCTGGAATATTTAAAAACAGACTGAACAGAACTCCAGAATGAGGTACTTTGTACAATCATCTGACAGACTAGGAAGTAATCAGATGTCCTCAACCTTGGCCATTTCTAGTTCCTGTGACTTCTAACATTTTCACTCCAAGCACTCCAAGCTCCAAGCTTCTACACTGGAAAGGACTAGTAACTTCAGTAAGGTTCRCATTCCCAGAATAACATTCAGGAGAGGAACCTTCAAAAGATGGCAAWTGTCAACAGAAGATTTTCTGGGATATCTACAGTTTTAAATTATAGTAATAGGATGAGGTTCATATTTCAACTGATCTAGGATATTGTGTTGTGAGGAGATACTGCTTAGTATTTACTTCCAGGAAGAAGGGCTAATTAAATAGGAGTATGGGGATTCATTTTTTTTTTAATAAACTATGCTGCAACTTGCTGACTGGTTATATGAAAGACTATGTTTCAGGACAAAGAATCATACATATTTGTAGAGTCTTTAAGAACTAGTGGTCTTAATGTTTAATTGGGGCATTTTAGGAAGTAGTAAGATGACAATATAATGATTTAAAAAAAGTACTAAAATGTGATTGTCCCTGACTACTGAATCAGGCTAAGTTTGTTATTTCTGATTAAATCATTCCTTCAGATATCGTATTTAATTGCATAATGATGGTTCTGAGGCTTCAGATGCTTACAAACATGGATTGTGTTAGATTTCTGTTCTCTGTAAAGCAGACTTTTAAATCTTGTATGTTAATGTCTTTAAAATAACAATAAAACAGCCATAATGCTTAAGATTCACACTGCCATGTTAAACTTCCCCATTTGCACTTCTTTTGTAATTCACAGTATGAGTTGTTAATGCTGAAAGATAGGAGCTATTCACAAAGGTTTGTCTCCCTCCACTCTCTAGTCAACAGAGAAGGAGAGACAAAGAGACAGCTAATGGGTAATTTAGAGCACCGAACTTAGGCCCTGGGTGGCAATTTCATTTAGAAATGAGCCTCCCAAGGTTAAAGGTGGCTTTTGTACATATCCTGCTTGAAGTYTGGGGTGTTGGTAAGATCCCAGCTGTCTGCAAATATGGTAAGAAAACCCTGGTGTCAGAATTTAACTTAATAGCTTTTCTTAATACTGTTTTATCGAAGCACTGATTCTTGTCAAGCACTAAGCTGTGTTGTTGTGGTGGAGCAGCCTTAATAGTAGACACATTTCTTTAGCAGAATTGATAGAAATAAAAAGTTTACCTTCTCGGGCTCCATTGCTTGTAAACAAGTTAACATGAAAATCAAAACAACCTGCAACCAATACATGAGTCAGAAGTAACAGCTGAAGATCAAACTTCCCCTATGTAAACTTTCCCTTTTGCTTAGGAGTTTAGCTCTGGTTTTCATCTCCGGGTTTCTGTCTGCATGTCACGACCCAGCTTCCTTTTGCAGGTTGCTGTCTCAAGCTGCTGGCTCTGGACCTGGTTATTTCTGACCTTGCACTGCGCTGTTTCAATGGTATATCAAGGTCACATAGTCCTCTGCTGTTTGGGTGTTGAACTGATTAACACAGTGCATGTTCGTTACAGTACCGTACATAAAGTGTTTAGAAATGCAGTGATTCCACATCCAGCATCCTGCACAGGCCTCCGCTGGAAGGGTTTAATACTTCTAAGCCTCTCACACTGGGGAATAACAAGAAAAAAAGAAATTRGCATATGATTCTGTAACACTTCACAGGGAGAAAAACATTAAAAARGTGCTATGAGTGCCTTTAAAAACACCGAACTCGCCGAAGCACCAAGGCGTACAGAAGCCGTGCAAAGCAGACCACGCGCTGGGCTTTGAGTCCTGCCGAGTCCGAGGCGTCCTCGCCTGGCCGCAGGTACTGACGCCTCTAGCTGGGCCTATGAACGATCAACTAACTGCGGGGTAGCACGGGACCGCCGAACCCGCTCTTTTGCTTGTCAAATTTGTAAATAACTTTTGCGCAAACGGCTTAAAATCTGGCACCTCGGCTGCCGTTTTCATGAAACGCGCCTCGAACTGATGTCACCCCGAGGCTCCCGGCCGTTCAACACTCGCTCCTCCAGCCCCTCGAAGGCCCGCAGCAGCCAGCCAGGTCGTTAACGTTTTAAAACTTCACTTGGAAAAGGAAAACTGGCTCCGGCTGGGGCCCCCGCGGCGCCTCCCCCGTGCCCGAGATGGCGGCGGGAGCTCCAGGCGAAGGGAGCGCCGGGGGGCCGCGTCCCGCCGCCGCGGAACATGG
>NW_028185606.1:1460255-1475127 GCF_003343005.1 Rhea americana
GCCGGCGAGGCGGCGGGGAGGGGGCAGGCGGTTGCTGCGCTGCGGCCTGCTGTGCTTCCAGCGGGCCCTGCGTGCTGGCGAGACGGGGGTCAAACCTGGCGGGGTCGAGCGCGGAAGGAGGGGGGAATAATAACAGTAATCATAATAATTAAAAATAAAACAAAGGCGAGGCGGTGGGGCGGCCTTGGGCGCCCTTTGTCCGGCCGTACCGCCGGCCCGGGCTGCTCCAGGTGCAGGGCGCGCTGTTGCCGGGGCTCAGCCGGGGTTTGCCCCCAAAAGCCCAAAGTGCTATTAAAAGAAAAAGGGGGGGGGAAAGAAAGAAAAAAGTAGCTATTTTTTAATTATCTTTTTTCTGGGAACTCGAAACATATAATTTTCTCCACATGCATATGTATGTCTCCAACAGTAGCTTTCTTTTTCTCTCCAATAGTAGCTTTTTCTTTTTCTTTCTTTTCTTTCTTTTGTTTCTCTCTCTCTTTTTTTTCCCTTAACAATTTCAGTCAAGTATCAATGAAAAATCTTGTCTCCCCTCTCAGGTAGYGGTTACTGGTTTTAGGGCGTTTTAGGGCGTTTTTCTTAGATTGCAAATGGCTACCCCCCAAAAAATAAATTAAAAACAAAAAAGAAGAAAAAAGATCAAAAAAAAAGAAGATTAGAAGGGCCAAGGTAACCTGGACAGTAATGATGCTGCTTTAATTGCTGTGACTGTTTTTATCTTCTAGTGACTCTCCTTAGAATAGAAATGCAGTTGTTAACTTCTGTGTTTATGCTGTAGCCCTAGAGACTTATTACCTAGTGCAGCAATGCTATGAAACAGGGAAATTAGTCTCTTCCTATATTTACTACTTCTTCTTCTTTTTTTTTTTTTTTTAATTCCCTCCCCTCCCCCCGGCATGTAGGGTTTTGGGGAGAGTCTACTTTGTAGTCTGCCAACCATAAATTTCTGTGTTTCATAGTTACATAAATAACGAGGTGCTCATAGGAGGAGTGCATGCTTTATTGACGGCTGCTAAGCTAACTCCACCAATAGAGCCATAAACCGCGTCTTTCTTTAGCCCATTAATGTGTGGTGTTGATGTGAAATTATGGTTTCCGCTAACATAAATAGAAACAGGCTTTATCAGCTAGGCGCTCTTTCTTTTCCCTGCAATCGCTACAGCTCTGCTTGCCTGTCYTAGGAAAGGCTCTGTCAGAGCAGACAACCTGACAGGTTGGTTTGGGGGAATTCAGAAACACAAGTACTGTCTATTTTGACAACCAGAGATTTGAGTGGTGTGCTTGTCAATCACTTTCGAGCAGGATTAACATTAATGGAGAGGAGTGGGAAGTTATTTGCATTTTGGATTTTTTTTGTCAATTTTGTATCCAAACTAGCTTAATTTAAAGCAAAATATGTTACAAAGTTATAGTGAGACTGTTGTAGGCTGATAGTGATTTTTTTCAAATCTGRTATCTATATAAATCTTTCAAAATGAATTGATAAGTTGAGTTTGTGTTCCAATGAACATGTGAATGCATGAACTCAGCAACTATTTTGTTAATATGTCACAGMTGAATTTAAATTAAGAGTATCTTAAGACGTGTATGTTATTACGAGTGGTCATGCTTAAGCAGACTTGAACAGAAATTAGCAGATTGGCTTTCAGGAACCTCTGCCATGTTGCCAGTGATTGATGCCGGTTTCCATCCAGATTGCTGTCAATCTCAATGAATCTCAGCTTCTGAATGCTAAATTTAACAAACGTATATTTGAAAGAAAGTAATTCAATACGTTATGCGGTTTGGAGATCTTGGGTAGAATCTGATGCTGGCAGAGCCTGATGGACTGCTTTCTTTTAGGATCTCTATCTCCTAACTAATCAGTGCTTTAAAGGGGTGCTTTATGAAACTTAAGGAGTTAACTCTTCCTATTCTATAATGTGAAATAATATGAAATGTAATTACCTTTTTTGTTTGGTTGCTTTTTTGTTCTTTACCTGAGAATTGTATAGCTTGCATGTGGGATATCCGGAACAAATATTTCATCCCTCTGAAAGCACTAGTAGAACTGCAGCTTTCAAATAGTATGAAACATAAAACTGAATTAAAAGAATGCACTTGCACTTAGTCTTCCAAACAAATGTGCCCAACTTTTCAAATAGCCATGCAGAAGCTACTCTAAGATACCTTTCAAGCAGACAATCCTTCATGAGAACTTGTGTTAATTTTTTTGCAAGGCCTGTTCACTGTTTAATTTTCCCCATGGGATTCACTAAATCATTTTGCAGATGAAACTGAGTGTGATTTTTGTGGTTTTTCTTTCCTCACTAAATCAGATGGCGGTTTGCTGGAGCATCCCAAATAATATTGGCTCTTAGGCAAAAATAAAAAATTTAACTCAAGGTACCTGAGAGATAAGCCATAGGGGAAACTGTAGTTTGAAGTTAATGTCTTGGATTGTATTCTGTAATGAATATGAAGCCGTTACCATATAGGAGCAAAGGTATAACRTGATTTTATTATGAAAGGTCAATATATAAATGTTTTGTGCCAGTTGAAACTTCATTGTCACCTTCAAGGTTAGTTCGCTGTGGRCTATATTACAGTAATACAGTCTGAAGTCTATATAGTTGTGATATCTGGGAAAGAAAACCACAACTATTTACTCGTGTTACGTTACTTTCCTTTCTGTGTATAAATATTCCACAGTGCATGCTGAACTGGGGCAGTTTCTGTAGTTGTTAGTTTGGCCACTTGCTTTTCTCAAGAAGTGCTTATGACGATGCTATCTYTTGCATCGGTTTCATTTTCTTGGTTACTAGTGTACCAACAGTTGAAATGGCTTTAATTTTCAAAGGGGTAACAGATTTCTAATGATTTTTTTTTTAATTTGTGGAAATGCATAATTGAGGGCAAGATGCAGTGATACTAGCTCTGCCAGATTGTTGTTGTTTTATGTCTTTTTTTTCTGACATAAAAAGATCGTCTGGTTAGAGTGCTTGAGGGAATAGGTTTCTTGCTACAGCAYGGCAGTAACTTGTCTGGTACTAGCTAATGCGGGAACTCTTTTTTTTTGTGCTTCATATATCAAGATTTGTAGATAACTTGTTGCAGAGTGGTGTTATCAGAAACAGTACTGGTCGCACAGCTCTGGATGTTGGAAATTRTAGAGAGGTATGTTTCATACAAGTATTTGTCTGGAGACTCCTTTCCCATACAGTGAGAAAGAAAGTGAGGACATGAGGTTTAGGGAACTTCTGGCAGGCAGAGGTGGCTTATTATACACATCTGCAACATCTTGCAGAAATGTTATGCRGCGGACTTTCAATAGTTTGTGGTAAGGCTGGCAGAATACCAAGAGCTGGGATTTCTATTACCTTTGAGAAAGCAGCTCTTGGCTMTGGCTCAACCTGGAACTTGGTGTGAGCAAGCAACTGTTGCCTTCTGCAGATGAAAGATAGGGCCCATCATCTGATAAGCAGCATCTCCTGAGCACTGGCTATTAATAGTTGAAAAATCTGAGGACTTTAACATGAATTCATGTGGAAGAAGGAGCTGCACATCCTCTACAGATTTCTTATCTGCAACATTCTGCTCAGCATATTATTTTTCAAAAAGAAAACAGAATCTCAGGAAGCATAAGGGTCACATGTAGAATGAGACAGAAAATGTCTTTATAGGTGAAGGCACACAGTCAATTGATACAGTGTTTTATGCAATRTTAGCTGCACTAGTTAAAAAACGGGGCTTACTAGTATTGCAGAGAAAAATCTTCACATGGGAGATGGAGGAGAAGAGAAGAGGCAGGAAAACAGAATTCTTCTGGTAGATGGAAGAATTCAATTTTTTGTGTCTTGCTGCACAAGAAATGGAGAGAGACGCAGTTAAGCTGAAAAACAATGCAGTTGTAGCTGAAGAAAGGAAATAATCTTTAATTTGATTTTTCACAAATTTGATTACTGTGTAATTTGAGACAGAGCACAGAAAAGGGCATTCATGTCAAAGATGGATCATATTGCGGTAAGGTGCACTGAAAAGTCTTGAATTCAGCATTTGGAAAACTGGAGAGTTCATTGACAATTATTCATTTCAGCTTTGCAGCTATGATGTGACGTGTTCTGCTTGGTGGTAGACCCCCCCCCCCAATTTCCTGCAAAAAATGTTGCAAAATTTGTTTGTTTGTTTTTCCTCTTTCTCATAAAGCATTATTGCCCAATCACAAAAATGTTTGGAATTATGTGGTGGTGGTGGGGAATATTACAAAAGTGTCATTCTAACATAAGATATGTGATTGTCCTTAAGCTRTTCCTTGTGCTTTGTTTCTTCAGTAGTCTTGTAGCTCTAGTAACCTATATATATGCTAATGTTGGAGAATCTTGGTCTTGCAGATGGTCCTTTTTCTTTCTTTCTTTTTTTTAAAAAAAAAGTAAACAAAAAACTGGTTCTTTTTATCCCTTTATGCCCGTTTAATAGATATTTTTAAAATGATGTTTTTTAAATGCTCTTTAAAAATAGTATGTTAAGGTTAACTTACAAAATCTAGGCTTTCCAAACTTTGTTATTTTTCAGCGTGTTTTCCTGTTTATCAGACCCTGTCAGGATAAGCTTTGAAGGCTGAGGTAAGATTGGTTTTGAA
This sequence comes from Rhea americana, assembly GCF_003343005.1. NCBI lineage: Eukaryota > Metazoa > Chordata > Aves > Rheiformes > Rheidae > Rhea > Rhea americana. Next base: position 1,464,871 of record NW_028185606.1, read on the forward strand.
TCTGTTGTTCRTTACAAACTTCTGGTTGATCAGCTGATGGAACAACAGTGCTTTTGGTCTGGTTCTAAAGGGCTTCTCAGAACTTCCTCTTGAAATTGTTTATAGCAATGCCTTCAGTTAAAGTGGTGAGCACGTTGGAAGGTCTGTCATTTCCCCAACTTTTATCCTCCTTTTTCCTTTTGAAAGGAAACCAATCTCTTTATTATATATCAAAGGTCTTTAGGGACCTGCAAGCTAATTATTTTTGATAAATTGTGTCAGGCAGTGTTGGTCTCCAACTCAGAGTTGAGAGCTATCCTTTGAGKCTAAAGGAGTAGAGTTCAGGGAGGGTGTAACAAAGGGAAGGAATGAAATGTATGCCGAGGGGGGTGGTTTTAATTACCTGCTTATTAATAAACCAGTTTATTTGGAACACTCGAGTGTTTGGTAGCACTTAACTTCCTGTGCTTTGTTTCTGAAGTAAATATTATTCATGCTGACATTCACTCTCTTTCACTGTCTTCACTTTTTTGTAGCAGTTGTACATGAATCAGTAACTCTTGCATGTCTTGCTGCAGTGATTATGTAATATAAACACCTTCTCTTCAAAAGTGAGAGTGAAATAGAACTCTTACTGTTGACTATTACTTCCCTTGTAAGTCACATTCTTCCAGCTTGTTGGGGTTTTTTTGCTTCATTTTCTTTYTGTTATCAGTTTGGAACAGCAGTCCTTTAGGTACTGTTTGATGTTAGGAACTGTACAAACAAATGGAAGTGTTAAGACCTCCTTATCCAATGTTTATTGAATCTGGTAGTTGCAGTAAAGGGAGGCTGAAGTGTTCTGTGCCTTTTTTGTTTTCTTTTCTTTCTTTCTTTCTTTCTTTCTTTCCTTTTTCTTTTTGGTTACTTCTGTGCCAAGAGTCAAAAACCAAAGGAGAGACCTTGAAATTATCAGCCAGTACACTTAGAAGAAGTAGTAGAAAAAGCTACTCAATGGTGTACCGTGACAGTATGGAATTTACTTCTGTATAAGGTCATAACTAAATGCTGTGACTTGATTTGAAACAGATGAATTTGATTAGCTTACATGGCACTCTGAACTTGTGAAATGCTGCATAAACATTATTTTATGATCATTAATAATGCTGGCAGTTATGCAGGCTAATGATAATTAAATCTCAAGTTTCTGGTATAAGCTGTTTTCTAGAAGGCCTGGGAGGAATTTTTCTCCTGCCTTTACAAGTGAACRTTGTGCTGACAAAATTTTGCGAAATCTATTCCTGCTCGCAAGTCCAGTGATGTATTGTTTCTCTACTCACCATCTTCCACAGTTTAAAATTCCTATTTCTGTCCATTTTACCAAATCAAGCCTGAGTTTTGTGCCCCGATCAAGTATTCTAAATGTTCTGAAGAGATACTAAAAAGGCAAAATGCTATCCTGCTTTAGATAGGAGGTGTAGAAGAAAGAGTAGGAGTGTATGCATACTGTAAAGCAAGTCTCAGAGCTCTCCCCCTCACTCAAAAAAAAAGGGGGGAGGGGAAGGGGAGAAAGAAGGAAACCTATAAAAAAAAAAAAAAAAACCTCATACTATCTGAGCTATGTTTTCTAGCTTGCTTAAGAGTTTGGTGGATAGGTATTTCTTGAGCTTTTCTAGATTAGAATGTCTTTTACGTGGTACTTGGATAATTGCTTTTAGAGCTGCTGTCTGAGGAGCTCAGGCATTCACAAGTAATGTATCAAACTGACAAATTACCTTATTATAAACGATGGAGCCAATTAATCAAATTCAAAAGAATCTTAATAAATGGTTGTCCATTATAATATTCCAAGTGTCACCTGCTTAACATTCAGGTTTCTTTCAAAGCTAGGAAATGACTAGTTTTTATTCCTCAGCTTAAGAAGAACCATAATTCCTCATTTTATTCTCTTTGCAAAGAGAATGCAGRTGTTGTTTCAAAAATAAATCAGAACAAGGAGAAATGCCACAAATGATTAAAGCAATTAGAAAGAAAATATCACCCATTCATTTCTCTTTCCAGACTTGTATGACTTTCTTGTCAGATGTTCTTATTAGTTTGCTTGCTAAAAGAGTGTTTCCTTGTGGGGTGCTTTTTTCCTGGTCCGTTGATGTCTTTACCTCTCCTCTCTAATGATCTTTCTCTCCCTGGTATTTGGTGCGTTCCTTCTAGCTGATAAATATATTTTTAACTTCATTTTGTTGTGAACCAGTGTACAACTCAGMCAGCTAATGCAGGTAGCAGAGATGGCACATTGCCTATTAATTGCATTACTTTGACAATTCAGACTTTCAGGATGGGCTGTTTGGATAATGGAGCGAGCGTGGGACTCTTTGTTCTTGGACTTTGCTGTGGACTATCAAAATGTCACYGCTTCCTCTGGAAGCAGTGAGAAGCTGGGGAGTATTGTTCATGGCGTGCTCCCTCGTGACTACTTTGGCTGTTGCTGTCAATTTGGAGAGGGAAAGATAAAAATAAGTTAGGCTAAACTGGCTTGGTGGAATGGACTGGTAAGTTAAACCAGAGGCTACGACTCAGGCTGTCCTTCCTGTTTATGAGTCACTCTCCTGTTTAATTGCGTGAAAAGGCCTCCTGTAGAATTAATTAAAAGAGGAGTTAGTAGTGTTGTTAAGACTTTGTAGGTTAGMTTTGTCTTCTTGAAATGGAGAATTTTAACTTTAGCCTTCCTTGCTTAACTTCTCAGGTTGGTAGGGATTGAAGTTTGGGCACAATGTCTTTCTTCAGTGCAGATGACGAGTAGAAAGAAGGCATTACTGAGAAAAGCAAGAGGTGGTTAAACGGTGGTTCTTTGAAATAATGCAGACTATTTGAAATGCKACTGTTTTGTTGGATTTTGCAGAAAAGATGTGAGCCATCAGGGATGTCGTCTGAACATGCGAATGCTTTTCACATTGCTAGTCTCCTGTATTTGCATTCTTCATTAAAATATGTCACGTTGTGTCTGCTATTTCAAGACATTGCCCCAATGATGCCTTTTCTGTGCTGTTATATTCTGTACAAGACCTTTTCCTGACTTGAGAAGATGTGCTTAGCATTTCCCTCTGTTCTCTTGTTCCAAAACTGCTATTTGATTTGTCAGGTGTGAGGGCATATTTGTATTAAGGATCCGCAGGTAGGTGAGTGATCTGCAGGTAGATCGTTAAACACCATCTTTGCATGCTAAATCAGAAAGTAAGGGTTGATGGTACATTTGGAGTTCCTCTAAAGCATCCATCTCTCAGCTTTTTTTCCTAGTATAAATGGCTCTTTAGCAATGATGGTGGGCGACTGTGGATACTGGGAATAGCCTTGTTTTGACTCATGCCAGCGCACTTTGAGTAAAAGATGCAACGTTTCAGTTCTCCCTTCAGTGATGCCATTTCACGTTTTACTAGTGGCTCTGGACTTGCAAGATCTGTTGAAGTGCAAGATAATTTTTATTATTTTAATTATAAAAGACTGGATAAACGCTGCGCCCGAATGCAAAAAAAAAAAAAAAAAAAAAAAAAACTTGGTTTCAATTGGTGTACTGTTTGCACAGAATTGCTGTTTACATGAATTGGACTAAACCCATAGGTACCACATAAAAATTTCACACTGGAGACCTATATTTTAATTTATGTTTTGGATTTTGTGAGTAGTAGTTCCATTTAGGCCTCATGTTTTGAGGACTGAAGATGGAGAGAGAGAGGCTGATTATGACAGGAGAACTGTGGTAAAAGACTTGCTGCAAAGCAAAAAAACCCAACCAACCAACCAAACAAAAAAACCCTCTTTCTTAATTATTACCGGAGTTAAGGTAATTCTCACTCAGTACTGTAGTTCTTTGCAGAATAAGTTCCTGTGAAAACAAACTTGCTTGCCAAAATTTTAATTTCTTCTTAATGCGTGATGTTCTTTCTCATTTCTGTAGCACTTGCGAAAAGGAAGTAACAAAAATAGGACTATTCAGATTACATAAAAAGAAATGTGGCAAGCAGCTTTTAATAATTTTTTTAGCATATCTTCCTGTACCAGGTGTATCAGAATAAATCAGTTTGCTTATTTTATATTAAGCATGAAAGTTTCTGCATTGTAGTTCATAACAATGAAATATTTTCCTCCTGTTTTTCTGAGTCTAAGGATTTACACAGCTCCAGCCAGCAGCGAGCTGTAGTTGGCTTTTCTGGTTGCTCCTCTTTCAGTGGAACTTCTCAGTCAAGCATTTGTGACAAAGCTGCACAGAGGGTGGAGATGTCGCTGGGTGTGTTTCTGAAGAGGAATTATATGGTTGCAACAATTTTATGTGGGTTTTTCAGTTTCACTGCACTGGCTTAGGCTAGAATAATGCAATCCCTGTCACGCTGAAGCTTCGGCACGACGGGGATTATTTTGGCACGTACCGGGCAGGGGAGATGCCAYCAGGCTACGTGGTATCGGTGAGGGAAACAGCAGCCGGTGATACCTAAGCAGGTAACCATGCGGTTGTCGCGTTAGGCGCTGCACGGTGAGGACRGGGTGTGGTGTCAGTATTACTCACTGGGCATGAAAAGGATCACGGGTGTAGTTTCTCTTATGTAAAACCTGCAGGGGAAAAAAAAAAAAAACATTCCGCTGTTTTTTTCCTGTGAGTAATAGGTGAATTCACCTGCTAAATAAAAATGGTAGTTCTCCCTGCCCCAGCAGGATGGGCAAAAAGGACCCCTCAGCAATCCCTGCAGTGGGTTTGCCCAGGTGTTGCGACGGCGGCCGGGAGTCTCGGGGAGGCGGAAAGGAGTGACAGCGATCCTTTCTTTCCAGCACGCCTGATCCCTTCTGAAACTACGCTAATGAACTGGCGTAGCTTTCAGGAAGCGAGAATAAAATTGGTCATGTTGGGGTGACATGCTGGCATGTGAGCGCTCATTACAGAATGAAAATTGACAGTAAGCCATTGAAAAATCAAATGACTGCAGTGTGCTTATACGTATATTTAAATGCTTTGTTCCTGTTGGGCTTTGTATACAAAAATAATTCTCAATCCAACTCTAAAGGCTTGAGAAGTGATATATTACAGGGGGCTTTGGCTTACAGATTTTGAAAATTTCCTCTTTTGAACGGGTTGTTGTTCAGTTTTCCTTTCCTTTAATTGCTTTCAGTGTCAAAGGAGCAAGTGGCTAAGTACAGGAAGGTGTAAAGGGGTGTTGACTGTGTGGGTGGTAAGGTAGTTTCAATGCCTAGTTTTCCCTTCTTATGCCATAGTCAATTTGGATACCTGCTATTTCATCAGGGATTTATTCTGCATAAGACGGAGGGAATTTAAATGATGGAGTCATGTAAATATTGACTCTAACAGGCTTGCTATCACGTATCCTGGCTTGTTGTCTGCAGGAATGGAAGTGTGAATGGCAGCTAAGCACACGTTCTATTTTGACCACAGAAGAAGGAAATTTATAAACTCAGGCAAATAGCTTTCTGTATAGCCCACGTGTGCAGTAACTGTACAGCATTGTCAGGTTTATTCTCGAGGCAGAGATGTGTAGTGTTGCAGTCGGGTTATGTGAAGGGCCCGGATGCCTGCAGTCTCTTTGAAGCCTATGATGATGTCCTCCTTCAGAGCTCTTGGAGGGCTGTGACCACTTCAAGAAAGATTCTTAATGGCAGTTAAAACAACCAAGGGCAATATAAAAATGTTTGACTGCAGAACTACTGTTTTTAAGTGTCTTCCCATCCATAATTCTCATAAGTGAGGTCTGATCTACTGTGAATAAAGGTCAGTAACAGTAGTTTATCTTTTACTTTAAAAAAGATAGATTAGTTCAGCGTGCCTTGAAAATGTGTTTTACTTGCTGAACTTTAGCACACACTGCAAGATTAAATACTCTTTTTCTCTTTTTTTAAATTTTATTTTATACCATTCCTGTAGCTGGTACTGCTAAAATATAGTTGTAATAGTTTTTCAGAGATTAATACATTTTTTTAATACTTACTATTATGAACTAGGAATGAGAAAATTGTTCTTCATGGACTGTTCCACTTAAAACAGTTTCATGCTGAGTAAGCAATAAATATGAGAGCTTGTCGACTAAATGACGAAATCACATGTCTTTAACAGAACTGGTCTTAAAAGACTGAAGTATGAGTAGCAAAGGATTTAGCTAATTCATCAATCTGACAGTGCACTTTTAATAGGTAACTTCCTGGAATTATATTTTACTCATTGGCTTGGATGATTTTCAAGTTACATAACTTAAACTCTTAAAACTAGGTTTATAATTCAAAACCACTATGAAGAGGCTGAAAGATGCTCTTTTTCCTATTTGAATTCACACTCTTGCCAAAGATAATTATAGCTCTTATCCCTTACTGATAAGAGGATCCATGCGATGCTTGAATTTGGATTTCCGTTTTTCTTTTATACGGGACTGTCTCACATTGTTCTGTATTTTAAAAGTCCAGAAAGTTGAAGCAGCATTCTTTTTTTGTGGTTAAGCTCTGAAATGTCTGGTATTGGATAAGAGTAGGTGGTGAATGGAAACCCTGAGACTTGAGCCTTTTGTTTCCACTTTCTAAAACCACGAGTGCTGTTTTTAATGATCGTACAAAGCTGTAAAAGAAAAAGACACTATTTATAAATCTAGAAGGTAAGTGAGACTAACACCAAAGCAGCAATTTAAAAAAAAATTTTTTTCCTCTCTTATAATTGAAGGTTACATGAAAAATCTCATTCTGAGTGAGTGCCTCACCCCAGGCTATTTCTGGCCTCTGGAATCGCTCTTTTTAGCACTGCTACAAATTGAATCACCAGGTGCCAGTAGCATTTAAAGCAAATGAAGCTCAATTATGTTCTGAGTCAGAAGTACCTGAATTAACCTGCTTTTCAGCAACAGTTGTGTGACCTCTCCTACAGATGTTAAAAGACTGAGCCCAGTGTGAATGGTAATTTAATACTACTTACAAGTGATGAGCAGGTTTGTCCATGCTGCGTAGTGTGAATTTTTACAGCAAAATTTTGCTCAGAGGTGTGGAAGAAATCTTGAATGGTATGTTGAGTACCCTTTTCTTATCATACCAAACATGTTCCCCAAAAGGACGGATGATGGTGTTGATTAAGACTGAATTATAGAAATAAGTACAGTAATCATTTGTGAAACTTCCATTTTTTTAGCTTAATATTCCCACTAATATTACCACTGAGGCTACTGCAGGAGTAGCCCTAGGGGAATATCTGACTTAGATTGGCCTCTGCAATGTATTTTTGTATCAGTTACTGTAGCATTTACATTATTGCTTCTACAAAGCTGTGGCCTTAGGAGCACTAAGAAAACTTGAGTTATGGACTGCTACAGCATTCCTTCTCCTTCAGATAGTGCTTTGCTCAGTGCTATAACCATGTTGAGCCTAAATGATGGGTTTGAGTGTATTTGTGTGACTTGCACTGTGAAGAAACGCTGGTTGAATTTAGCTGTGAAGCGCTGCTTTGTGAAGCACAGGTAACTGTTTAGATGGGCCTGGTGTTGCTGCACTCTTAAAGCTTGTCCAGTGTGTCTCTTGTGGTAGTGGCTAAGGATTGCTCTTTGCTTACAACTTGGTTTCACTAAACAATTTTTAACAATACTCTTTTCAGTTCTAGTTGGGACAAGTCCAGCTAGGCTTAAACGATGCTCTGCAAGAAGTGAGCTGAAAACCTAGGTTATCTTCCACTATTATACCCTCAGTCTGCCTCYCTCCACTTCTTGAGGATGGCTAAGGATTGCGCTGTTGTAGGAAGCAGAACAATGTTCCTGACAGCTGTTTTCAAACAGGCATCTTTTCTCCAAAGTTGATGGTGCCATGCACTCTCTAATGCAGACAAAATATCACATGGTTGCTTGGAGAGGTGCCTTAAAGAGACTCGGGGGGGGGAGGGGGAAGGAGTCTTTTTCATTATGAACTCCTGCTATGATGAAATGTATGTCCCAGCAAACTAGATGCCTTTTGAGATAGCATCACAGTAGTCTGGAGATTGCTTTGTATACAATACATGAGATCTCTTCTTGTGATCACATTGTCTTTAAAATAAATTCAGGAGCTAAAAATCAAGCAGATTAAAAAAAAAAAAAAAAAAGAAAAAAAAGAAAAAAAAGTACCAGTGTGTTGCTTGAAAGTTCGTTAGTTGTTTTCACTGCTTGTGAATAGCTTTGTGTTTTTATTAAGGTACTCTTTTGATGTTTAAATGCAATCTTCAAAATAAATTGCATATACTGAATGAACTGAAGTTTTATTAGACTACTGTTATGTATACAGTTATTAACATGATGCTGCTAACATTTATATTTGAAGTGGAGGTAGCATTTACTGACAAGAAAAGGGATGGATCTCTTCATTCTGAAGAACAAACCAACTCCAAATCAAATAAAGAAAATTACTAAAGAGAATCTTTTGAGCCAAAGCTTTCAAACACTTAACGTATTTGTTACTTGTTCTTTATGTTTCTGAATCCTGTAATGTTCTAAGTAAAATGGGGTTTTGCATTTATATTTTCAAAGACTCTTTGAAATGGAAACTCCTTTCCCATGCTTAGGAGTAGCAAATATATTCACTTAATACTCCTTTTACCATACATTTCAGCATTTTCTTACTCTTACATGTGAGATTTTTGACCTTCTGGGACTTATCTAATAGGTAGTTTGTAAACAACAGAACATTATTATTATTTTTTTAAAAAGTGAATAATGTAATGCTAACTCTTGAAGTCAGCATATGTAAGTAGAATAGRAGCAAAAGTTATCAAGCTTTTGATAAGCGTTTATAGCCAGACTGTCATTCTCTCCCATTGTCTCATATTGAAATAAAGATAGAGTTATTACAGCTGTAGTGCCCCTYTGATGTCAAAGCAGGATTATAGCTGCTGAATCAAGTTGAGARAGAGATTTTTAGTGGAGAGGAGGTGACAAGCAACACTTTCTAATTTTTTTGTTTTATTTTCAGGTTGTTTTTATGCTTACTGTCTCAGAGGGTTGAGCTGGGTTTTAAGGAGATGCTTCTCCTCTACTTTATACCCATCTAATAAACAATAAAGGCATTGCAGTGGCAACAAGATCTTTTTTTTTCCTTTTTCTAAAATTTACTCTGCCTCTGGGCATTGCTGTCACTACCCTGGACATAAGCTGCTGGGGACTTGGGGTCCTTACCAGCCAAAGAAGATATTTTTTTTCTAGGTRATAGACCTTGGAACTTTTTACTGTTGAAGGCTGGTCACTTCGCTTTTCTTTAAAATGACCTGTAGAGGGTATATAGTGTCAAATGGGAATTAGGAAGGTAGTCATGTATATCTTCCTTGAAAAYTTGTATTAGAGCTATGTGCAGGTTTGTGTGCGTGGTTTGTGTTTCTCTTCTGGAGGTGTGTGCGCTGAGCTTCCTTTGCGTTCATGTTGGCTTTCGTGTTCCTGACTCCAGTGGTGTAAGACCAGCGATTGAATGTTGCGTGAGCAGGAGAGGTCGGCAAGAAGGAAAATCAGGTGTCGTTGCGGTTCTGCTGAGAAACGTTGGGTAAATCACCCACTACCCTGTCGCCAGCCGGCTTCCAGTGTGCAGTAAGCCCCTGGCTCTGGCCTCGCAGGATGGCGTGAAGCTCAAATCCTTGCCTCAGCTGCTCTCCGCTCCTCTGCCCGGAGGGAGGGTCCTGGCCTAGGGCTGCGGCTCGCCTTTTTTTTTTTCCTGGTGCTTTTCAAACCCAGGAAGTTTCAAATGAGGGATAACATCTTGTCCTTAGCCGAACTCGTTTTGCTAAAATATCTTACAGCCTGCCAAGTAAGAGCCTTTCCCATTGAAGGAGATCAATTTCTTCTTTCTTTTGTTTTTTCTACAGTTAAAACCCGTTACTGCACGTAACTGAAAACATAGCTTCAATCTGGTTTAGCTGAGCTTCAGTGAGGTTTGGGACAGGGTTTCAGTAGCGTTCATAAATTTATTTAAGGGCCAGCAAAGCCCAGTGAGAGGAGGGGGGAGCCCGCGGTGCACGCAGAGGTCGAGGGCTCCGCGCGGGGCAGCGGCTGGTCCGGGGGCCTGGGGCAGCGCGTGCGCCCTGCGGCGCCCGGGAATGAGGAAGCGAGCCGAGCCCTCGCCGCCGCTCGCCTGCCTACAGCTAACTTCCCAACAGCAGCCAGGAGGGGAAAAACAATGCCAAAACGTGTTGGAAACACGCTTCTGTGCTTTAGCGTAGTAGTGCTGTGCATGGAGCGCCACAGGCAGAGGTGAGAAGCTTTTCCTTCTACCTGCTCTTCTCTGATCAGGCGTTTTTATATTATGTGTTTTTTTGTT
>NW_028185606.1:1475134-1531307 GCF_003343005.1 Rhea americana
TTTTTTTTTTTTTTTTTAATTTAAGAGGCATTGCACTGTGTGCCTCTGGCAATGCCAATTGATTAAGAGGTGCTTTACAATCCACTGTTTGTTTTACTTCGGTTGTTGATTTATTTTTATAAACTTAAACCTGAGAGAAGTTTTAAAGTAATGACCAGAGCCAACCCCATGTGAGAGGGAATTGCGTCTCTGGCTAGGCAAGTCCTTCCCAGCAAGGCTGGTTACTATAAAGGAGTAAGAGTCTTTAAAAGAATTAATGAAATGGTATTATCTTTATTAGATTAAATTACAGAATAGCCAAGAGCTGTATTTGCGTGAGCAGATCGGTTGGCAAGCCTGAGTTTATCTTGGCTGTGGGGAGCTGCYTTAGCATTAAAAACAGCTTACCCTGTGTTCACTGCTAACTGTTGCAGGAGCTTTTGGTTGCTTTTTTCCCAAGTAAGACTCTGCAAAAGTGAAACAACCTCAGGACTAAAGTGAAAATGGGCAATAAAGGTTACTGTTTTTCTGTTTTGATCTTCAGATGTCAAAAAGAGAATATTGCTGGGATCAGAAAAGCGCAGTAAGATAGCGTGAAGTTGGGTGAAGCCGCTGGAGCGGGTAAGGCTCTCTGCGGCTGCGCGGCGGCGGCGTGCTGAGTCACCCGCTCCGTGCCGCGCCGTCAGYGCGGGTGCCCACGGGCAGGAACCCGCCTGTGGCGCAGCGGCGCCCGATACCCCTCTGCTGCTGCAAGGACGTCCAAGCGACCTGTCTGCGGGGAGATCCTCCCCGCGTGGCCGAAGGGTGCAGGCAGTGCAGTTCGGAGGGAGCTGAATTGTAACTGCGAGCAGAAGGGAGGTTTCGCCTGCATCGTTAGTGCGTGAAACTTGATGCCGGTAGATATTGGTACGAAGTATTCCAAGGTTTAATAGTGGAACTTATTCTCAAGGATGGAGCTGCGAAGCTTTCTAGCTACCTGTGACCATCCCAGGCATCTTGCAACCGGGACAGAGGTGCGAACCACCCGACTGCGCTCTGGTCCKGCAGGGTGAGGGACGTGCCCAGCCCCTGAGCAGCTCACCCAGGCTTTACAGAGCTGCTCGGCCTTTCTCCGAGTGCTGGCAGGGTACCAGCCCGGAGGCACTGCAAATTGATTGCAGCGTGATGTTTCCAGGGTCGGCAGGTAACGTGCTGAACACGCTGTGCATTCAAGCTCTGAAATAAACCTGTCTCTGGTTCCAGCGTGCTATCCAAGATACACATCTTGGACTTTTTAATTCTTAATTACAGCTTAACCTTCTGAGTTTTGACCTGTGCGTGTGTTTGGATTTTTGTGTTCTGTTTTTTTCCAATGTTATTAGCAGGAGCTGTGAGTAGGAGTCTTAAAATGAACCAGGTGGTGGTAGTAAAATGTGCGTGCAAAAGGCGAGGTTTTTACCGTTATGTAGGGTAGCAAAGGTGCATGCTGAAGTTTAAAGCAATATTAGCAACTGAAATAAAAAATAATTGATTTCCAGATAGGTAGTGGAAAGTTGTCCTTTCCTTGCTAATGATAAAATTTGCTCCAGTAGTARAACAGAGCTGCCTGTTCTTTGGCCTGAGGTCTGTGGCTTATTAACTGAGTAAACAAGAATTCCTATTTAAAATGTTAGTGACTAAAAATAACAATTTGCCTGGTCTTTTTACACACCAAATTCTTGTATTTGATAGTGTTTGTGTTTTTTGGTGTAATTTCTGGCATATCTTTATTTTTCTCAGTTGCATGCAAAGAATGCAAAATATTGGAAACAGTTTTCAAAATCTTTCTTACTTATTAGAGAGTTAAGAAGTCATAAAATCAATGTTATGGGATGGTGAATTTCTTTTAACAAGTCATATTTAYAAATATCTTTTGGATTTTGCATGTATAGATAAATGGATAGTTATGCACACACGCATATATGTATAGAGAGAGAGAGACGGAATATTCTGCCATGAAAGTATATGTATATGTGTGCGTGTATATGTAATATTTACACACACACACACATATATATGCTTTTTCTCTTATCTCCACAAGGAAGTGTTCTCTTCTTCCAGTGATGGTAGTTTCAGTAGCTGTTGGTAGTAATGAAATGTCTCGTGTCCTTCATTTCATTGCAGCTTACCCTTTCCCGWGTGTTTTCAGTAGTTCTTTGAAGTTAGGGCATATTTGCTTCCCATTATTTCCAGGGCCATAGCTAGTCACAAACTGTTGTATCTCAGTGCRCGTTGGTGACCCAAGACGGAGCAGGAAAGCTGCAGCCGTGACCGTGGGAGGCTGCGACGGCAGCGGCCTGCGGCCCTGTGCCGGCCCGGCCGCGTTCGGCTCGTGAGCCCGCTCCTGCGACACCGTGCCCGTCTTGCGCAGGACTGGAGGAGTTCCCCTRCTCTGGCCTGATCCTCTTGGGAGATCTATTGGCAGCACTGGTTGCTGGAGCAGCTCTTCTTTTCTGCTTGGGGGACAAGGTTGGCTGGGTCGAGCTGGTTGGCCRTCGGTTTCGGCAGCTGGGCTGTGCCGAGGAGACTGCTTCCTGAGGTTCCTTCTGGCTGCGCTTTCCATCACCAGCACGGTCCCTGGTCTTGCTCTGGTGTCCAGGCAGCAGTCGGTGTCCGCAGCTAGGCCAGCGTCGGCACRCTGGTCCCTGGCCCCCTCCTGTCCCTCGCGCCTGTTCGCCTGCGATGTGCCAGGCCCCGCTGGCCTGGCAGCGTGGTGCCCTCCCGCCTGGGCTGGCTGGGGCTCTCTGGGGAGATCTGCTCGGGTGTAAGCTTTGCCACTTTTGTTCTCCAGCCTTTTGAGACCCGCTTTGATGGGCGATCCGCAGTCCCAGCGGTTCCTCCCTCCTCCTTCCCCGGACTGGAGAGCTCAAAACTTCTCCCTGTGCTGTTTGCACTGTAAATAAATGTGAACTATTTCATTGTGCCAGTTGTCTTAAGTGGCCAGATACAGGAGCATGAGCATGTCTATGTTTTAATGTTTATTTTATTTGGTTAACTTTTGCATCAAGTGCATTCAACTCCTCCTTTCCAGTCTAAGGCCTGGCTTGGTAGAGTCTCGATGTCCAGATCTCGTTTCAAGCAGGTACAGCTCCATGTTAGCTTCCGTCTTAAGATTTGCTCTACTAGTAATAAACTACTACTGTAATGCTTAGTTTAATGTAACGGTTGACAATCAGTGTTTCAGATAGATTGTTCCCGTTGCTCCTGAGTTGCAGCTGGGAATCCAACAGGGGTGTTTCAGTTCCGCTGTGGTGGAAAGGAAGCAATGTGATCGAGTACTTAATTTTTTTGTAATTGCAAATAGTATTTCACAGCACGGTAATACATTCAACAGATTTTTAAGCTAGCAACTGCTCTTTGCAAAAAGGTTTTGTAGAGTAATAGGATAATTTCTACAACAGGTTTGTTCGCAGAGAGTGAGCATAGATGAGATACTTGATATGAAAGAGTATATTAGAAAAAACAAAAAGGCTTGGAAATACCTTTCTGAATGGTTTATGCAGATACCTCAGTCAAGTAACTCACATGTATGAATGTTTTTCCTTTGAGATACGCTGATGCAGTAGTGATTGGAATGATTTGGCTATGTGCTAACAGGATTGGGGGTGGAAAGAAATTTTTTATATATAGAAATATATATATATATATATATATGTATATATATATATATATATTTCAAGTGACATCTCTAAGAACGAAACACCTGCACAAACTCAATAGATCTTGTAGTTGTGTGGTGATAGCGTTAGAGTTCAGCATGGTGCTTCCTCCTCAGGTGCCCAGGTAGTGTGGATTTCTTGTTGGCTGGTAAACAGTGGCTGTATGGGGTGGTACAGAGGTGTTTTCTGAACACGGGAGAAATAATTTATTATTAGCTTTAGAACTAAGCTTTAAGTGTCTTGTTGATTTWAAAAAAAAGGCTAAAAGCCTTAGCTAGTAACTCTTCACTGTTTGCCTCTATTTACTTCACTATTTGGCAAAATGATGTAACTGTGAACAACAGTTGCACAGAATTCTGGAACAAAAGCTTGAGGCTCTTCAGATTTTCTGTTTTAATCTCAGGTTTTTGTTGTTGTTTTAAAATACTTTGTGAATTACACAAGCTTTAATGTGAAATCTTTCTTTTTGCTACTACTTGGAATTGAGATTGTGTTGTTTTAAACTGAGRTTTGCTGAAAGGCTGCATGCTGTTTTGCATATAGAATAACTTTCTCTCTGTTTAAACAGACGATAGCAAGCAAGCGTCCACTCTTCAGTGTGAAAGCTGAGAGAAAGGAAGAGTGAAACTCATGTATTAGACTTTTCAAGTGTTTTTTGTGTCTTGATTTAGAAAACTCTATTTGGGAGTAAATCTTTCTGATAGTGATTCTTTACAAATCATTTAATCTTTCCGTAGTTTTTGCTCTCTTATATTTCTTATCACATGCACGATGCAGTTTTGGTTTTATTTGACTTTTTTTGTCCCAAAGGGATACTACCGCTCTCTTGTAATTAGTAATATGTTTCTCTTTTGCATTTTGATTCAAAAGTGACAACTAATAAATCCTTCCAGGACATTTTTTGTTGTAGTGCTTAGTGCTTCCATGCAAAATTTAACCTTTTAATGGATACTGTAAAAATTATTTTAGTGGCATTGCACAGGAGTATTTTAAAAACTTTTTTTTTTGATTCATGTCTAGTTTATGTTAATTGGCTCATTTGTAAAGAAATAAGAGAACACAAAACCCCAAAGCTAATTAATCTTGTCCTATAACTTCAGGAAGATTGATAACTATCTCTCTCTTTTTAAGCTGCATAACAACAGAAAAAGGAGTTTAAGTAGCTTTTCCAGTGCCAGAGAATAGCTGGAATTAAAACAAGTCATGACTCAGTCCTCTATTTTAATCTCAGAACGGCTCTCCTCCTTTAGCTATACCAGTGATATTTACATAGCAGAAGGGATTTCAAATGCCTTTTCCAATAGAGAATGCTAACTTTGTTTCTGTTTCCTTTTAGGTTATGTTTCACACTATGTGCTGACTGTCTGTACTTACAGAAGATATTTAAAAACAAACAGACTTTTTTTTTCTTCAAAGATTTTGATTCCAGTGGAATCTGTGCTTCAGATTTTTGTCCTGTTGATTAACTCCTGAAGCAATGCCTGTACAAGCTCCACAATGGACGGATTTTCTCTCCTGCCCAATTTGCACACAGACGTTCGACGAAACGATCCGGAAGCCCATCAGCTTGGGTTGCGGCCACACTGTCTGCAAGATGTGCCTCAACAAGCTCCACCGTAAGGCATGCCCTTTTGACCAGACCACTATCAATACAGACATTGAACTCCTTCCTGTGAATTCAGCCTTGCTGCAACTCGTGGGTGCTCAGGTAGCAGTGCTTATTTATTTATTTGTCTTCACTGTTTCTTTGTCGTTTCTTTCCTTTTCTTTAGGGAGACAATTTCATAAAATAAGAATGTGGCTCTACATAAATGGGCTGTAGAGCAGACATCTGCCTTTCTGTAGACATACTTTCCAAATTACAGGTTTTAGACTTATGACATGCTGTAACAGAGCTGCTGAGAACAGCAGTTAAATCAGTCCTGCTTCTACCTTTGACTGATTTTTGCGTTTTACCTGATCTAGTGTAACTGTGGGCTACCACCAGAACAGGGTGATTCTGTTCCCTTTGTTCTTCTGCATCTAGCCATTTTACGCCCAGTGGATGAGCTGGATGAGTTACCTTGTGGTAACTATAGCTATCCTTCTGGTGCAGTAGACCACTTGCTTTGTCTGATTCAGCTTGCGGATGCTTACCAAGATGCCAGGGAAGCAGGAGGAGGGGAAAAGGGAAGTGCGTCAGACCCGTCTGGTAGCAGCCTCAGTGCTGCCTTACGTCTACCTTGTGTCTACCTACCTTATGTCTGGTTTGAAACTGCCCTGAAAGTGTAATTCTATGAGATGACCTACGTTAATTTAAACCCATACAGCTCGAAGTGGAGAGCCTAAGGTCAGCTGAACCAGCTGATCTGATCAGGTCAGCTGATCTGATTTGGATGACTACTGCAGYGGCACCAGCCTGGGGAAAGGGGCAGGAATGGGTGGCCAGTGGAAAGCAGAGTCACCCTGTTTGGTTGCAGCACAGGCTTAAGTTGGCATAAGCTTATCGTGAAACTACGTGTTYAGGTCACTGGTAGTTCCTTGTGAGCCATACGTTTCAAGGCTGGACAGGATCATGGATTGGGAAGTTGGCAGAGGAAGAAAGTCCATGTCTAATTTATGGGTGAGAAACAAAAATGCAGGAGGGAGGCAAGTATCTTAGGAGGGTTATTGTTTTCCCTCTCTGGGCTCAGATGAGTTGAAGAGGCAGCATAAAATTCTGTAAGATACATATTTTGGTTTTGAGCTATGTTGTGGAGAAGCCATAAAAGGTGAAAAGAAAGCTGTTTTTATCCTTTTGATTAGATACTGTGACTTAGAGGCCTAAATGCATTTCTGCTGCTTCCTCAAATCAGATGCAGCTTGTTACTGTTTTTTTGCTATGCATTGGTCTAGAAGATGTATCAGAAGATTAAGAATTAAGTTCTGTTTCTGGCTGTACTAGTGATTCATCCTGCTTTGCAGGAGAAAGTAAATAAATTGTGTGCCTCCATGTCTTCAACATGTATGCTGCCATTTTTGAAGAGTTTCCAAACAATGTGATGTTTGTGAGTGATGCTGTAAAGTAAATGTTGTAATTCTCTTCTTTCTCCCTTGCTCTATAGTATCTTCTTCCTTCCTCTCTGGAATTCATAGAATAGTTCCAGCTGTATCCAAATGCGCACATTTATGATGTGGATAAATGCTCAGAAGGACTGACATTTTTTTTATTTTGTGTGTAATTGTTATACTTTGTAAGAAGCTTGTACCACAGCTTTAATTTGGTCTTTGCCTAAATTTAAATTTCCACAAAAACAAGGTCCTCTGCAATGATGTGGAAAACCATGCTGCCCTGTTACAGGTAACTGAGGATTTTATTCTAGCTTTGCTTGTTAGCCAACCAGAATTTGCTCATCAGTATTCAGAGGTATGTGCGAAGGAAGAGTGTCTTTATGATAGTAGTATATTTGTCTTAAGAGCCCTCTGAACTCTAGGTTCAGATTTTGGATTAACGACATAACTTCTGTGTGTTATAGGTTCCGTSTTTATAGGGGAAGAATGCTTCCTTTTCATATTTTGTTATCCAGATTCTTACACCCTTGTTCTGTGTCACCTGAAGCAGCCTCTGCCATCAAAAGAGAYGGTCTTCCCTTTTCCTCTTTTTTGTTCCTCATTCCTGCTTGTATCCTGCTCACTGTGACAAGTCTTTGTACAGCTAGGTAGTGAACTGGATAGGGGAATTGAACTTTGCTATGTTTAGATATTTTTTAAAAAAACTTTCTTTTGTCTAGTTGCCTGATCTAGCTGATGGTTAGCTGCGCAAGCGCTTGCGTTGCCTTGCCGAAGAAGGTGATGGGAGAACAGCGAAGCGGTTTGCAGCTGCGGTCAGATTTGAAGSGATGACAAAGCTGTGTTGTTGCACTGTGTCAGTGTTACCTAAACAATCACCAGTGATCTTAGCTGGTTTTTCTTATTGCCCACACTTTCCTCTTAGGAGCGATTTGCATTTCCCTCCTAGCTCTCCCTGTGCCAGTGAGTGAGGCCCGGTGCTGTGAATGAGACCACTATTCCACATAATGCACCCTCCTGGCTCCTCTTTCCCTCCTGGCACCTTGTACTGTTTCCCAGGCTATGGAGGACTGTAAAATAATTACATGACTTTGTTGGGAAGGGCAGGAAAAACAGCTGCTATTTTCCACTGGGCTATCTCTTTCTCAGAAAAGCCTTTCTTGACATCTTTTATAGAAGAGGACTTGGATAAGGATAAAAAGAGTGCTTTAAAGAAACTACAGTAGCTTTGAGCTCGGTCTCATTGAGATGATGTGCTTTCTTTAGTACACATCAACAAAAATGATCTGTGTGCAGCCAGCCAGCTCATGAAGCATGAGTAGCATTATCAACCTTCATAGTCACACAAAGCCTTTTCTTGTTCCATTTTTTTTTGGTTTAGTTTCAGGAGAGGTGTACATGACTTTAACCACCTCTAACCTTCTGCAGACCWCTGTACACCTTAGTTCGTGAAGATCTTTAATATGTTTTTTAATGATGTATTCCAAAAAACAGGTTCCCTTTAGGAAGGTAAGCAGTACAACATAATTAAAGCTTTTATCTGGGGGAAGAGGAACAGTTTGTTCTTTTCCCTTTGGGGAGGTTCCCAGGAAGTTCACACACTGACAAATGTTATACACTTCTTTTTTTGCTGGAGGCAGGAGAGGAGAAGCAGACATTTTGAAGAAACAAGTCTCTTCCAGAGACTCTAGCAGYGATGATAGGCATCCCTGGCAAGTTGTGCTTTGTGGCCTTTAGCACAGACAGAAATACAGTAAAACTTGTCGCATAGGCACTGGAGGAAGCAGTAACCCATTTCTCTGATAATAGCATGTCTGTATGTAGATTTTGTTACTTTAACAGAGAAAAGAGTTGATTTCTTACTTTAATTATAGTCTATTTCTCCTTTTCTTTYCCCCCTCACATCCCTTAACAAAAATGAAACATCTTGCCTAGCTTATAGCCAAACTTCCCATGGAAATTTAAGTGTTGCAGAGACTCAAATTTCTGCTCCCCCTGCTATAGTCTGATGCACAGCAGCAGTGCACGCAGGATCTGATCCGAAAGACAGCGGGTCTGCAATTTGGTATTCGTACAGTGAGTTCAACCACGTAACAGGGAAGCAAACACAAGTCCAAAAAGCTTTATTCATACAGCATACACAGAATACCTTACTTTTAAGAATGTTTAAGTACAGAAGAAATCCCTTAAGCCAGTTTCTAAGGGAATGARCTCTTGAATTTCAACTATTCAAGCTTCCACGTATTACTCTATGTAACTATTTTAAACATTCACCAGGCCTATATTTTGAAGGTGCCCAGTCATGGATTTGTCATCTAATCTCTTCCCTCCTGTTTCCACAGCRTGCAAAATGGCAGTGTGCACGTTCCTAACAGGTGACATCAGGTGCCAGGAATTCCTGTGGTAGCTTTAAGTTCTGCCTGTGTGTCCTGCTGGACATGATAAATGTAGTTGGAGGCATTTGACAGGGGACTCGTGTATGACRGGAGAACAGGTGGAGTCTGACTAACTCACGGTGCTTTAAAAACGGGARGATGACTGTTGTAGAGCTTATGTTCCTGGCGTGTTGGGTTGGGTTGTAGGGTAGCTTTTAATGAAATGAGGGGCCTCGGAGGAGGAAATCCTCTGCAAAGAAATGTTTGACAAACTTTTGAGGAGTTGAAGACTCTAACCATTATTTTTTTTTTTGGCAGGAAGCAAACTATCTATTTGTAGGGGAAAAAAGGTGGGGGAGGACAGGCCTCAAACGGAGGTATGAGGGGTTTGCTCTGCTTAATGTCTTTTAATCCTGCCCAGTTAAGTGTCTAATGCTAATTAGTGGTGACTCAAGCTGATGTCCATGGTCAGACTGCATTTAAATAGCTAATTCARAAGCTCGGCCTGGTGGGAGATGGTGCTTTAGCAGTTTTTTCCAGTCCTGCCCACCCCGCAGTACTGTCACAACCTGCCTCTTTGCACAGCCGTGAGGGTCATGCTGAAGGACGACATTCCTATGCCGGGGTGCCAAGCCTCAACGCCAAGGCAGAGGCATGCAAAGTTAACCCAAATTTAAGCTAAAAAAAGTCTGAGATTACTCTGTTCTTCTTGTTCTGGTCTCCCTTGGGAGATATTTGTCGTATCATGTAAGCGTAACTTGCAGTGAAAACTGTGAGAAGGGTGGAGTGTCTGAGAAAATGGAATATTGAACGAGGATGGAAATAATGAACTCATTGAGCAGGGCAGCTATTTTGTGATTCTCAAGAGGCGTTGTCAGCAGTAGTGACCGTAGGGTCCTTCACACTCTCAAAAGGATATTTTGCAATGGGGAAGTGAAAATGCTTTGGGCTTGAATGATCTCTCTGTGGTCCTAAAGCAATTCCTTGACAAAGCCAAAACAAAAATTTGCGTGTCCTGTGACTTTTGAGTCATGTGTTTACTGGCTTTTTTTTCCCCCTCTTGATAAATACTGGTCTTCCGTTGTAAAATGGGGGAACATCTTGGAACTGCACGTTGAAGAACCAGAAGGACAAGTTATTTGCAAGGTTTGCTGAGAGATGCACTGCCTCTCCAGTTGTATGATGTACGCAGGGAGAAACACATCTGCTTGTCCTGAGGATTGCTGAAAAGCACAAAATGAGCATCTTCAGCTTTATCGTTCCATCCTACACCTGCTCCAGCTGAGGATGAAGGCTAAACTCACATGTCTTTACAAGAAGTACAGTTGTGCAAGCTTTTTCAATGTTGTCCTCAAGTCTCCTTTGCAAAGAGAAGAAATGGGAAGGATGCACAGATGGGCAGTACTGGGCTCGGCAAGGTCTGCTCAGTAGCTTGGTTAGCCCTCGTGAGTTTTTCTGCGGCAGCTTTTTTCTGGCGGAGGGGGAGGCGCTCTGAGAGYTGCCCAGACAGTCCTCGTCTCTCGCTGGTCGAGTTGTGCTGCGTACGGCATTCCAGCGCGCTGGCGTGGCTCTGGGCTAAATCTGCCTTAATTCAGGATAGAAATCCGGGGCTGAACACTGCRTTTCCTGTCCCCCATCCGTTCCAAGCGGTCTCTGCCGAGTGTTGCGAAGCTCGAGGTGCATCTCAAGTTGTCGTCGTTGAAACGAGATAGAAACGTGCACAAAACGTATCGTAGCGGTAAATGGGGCAGAGCCGTGCAGCGGCCGCCTCAGCGCGCCTGCGTGCTGTTTGAGCGCTGAGCCCGCTCCGCTCGTGCAGCGTCCCGGGCAGAGGCACGCTGCCAGCAGGGCGGGGGCCCTCAAAAGGGAGATGGGGCTTTCTGCTCACGCGAGTATTGGAGGGGTTCGTGGTTCTGCTTCCCACATCCTGAGGAACCTGTCCAGCTGAGGCCGTTGCTCTTGAAACACTTAGGCTGTGGCCTCTGTAGGATAAAATTGCTGAATCTCCTTTTACTCAAAGCTTTCTTACTTAGAGGTAGCAAAAAACTTCCAARTTAAGTATAGAAATAATAGTCCAAGGAAAGCATCCAGGCTTACCTGGCTGTCTTGAAAGAAATAATTTCTTTTTTCTTTTTTATTTTTTTTCCTTTTAAACAGAGTAAGAGGGTTGGTGTCTGATCCAGACCATCTTGAATTTGCTGGGTTTGGATAGTATCAGGTCTTAATTGTGGGGTTTTTTTTATTTATTTATTTCAATCCCAAGCACTTTGTTTTGGTCACCACATTTGAAAGCAAGAGCTGTGCAGCTGGCAACTTCTTATTCTGCAGCACGTTTCAAAATGAGAAGCCATGAGCACACATGCACATTTAGCTGTGGCTGTAGGAAAAGTATGATTGTATAATTAAAATGCAGATGACTTATCAAAATTGGTAGGAAAGCTCTTGCCMCAGCCGGTGGGATTAGCTCTGCCCTGTTGTCTGTGTGCACACAGCATAGCAGGGCTGAGTTCCCTCTTCCGTCTGTGAATGCGCACTTGACATTTCCGCATTGTAGTAATGTAAAGACTTACCATTTATAATTCCAAATACTGAAATTATTCCTGGAAAATCCTGGTGGCAATACAGATGTGCAGGAGTTACGAGAAACGAGTTGTGGTTATGACTGGAACTGCTTCTGCTACGATTACAAATGTGTTGGCTGCACAGATCTATTGAATCTTGGGCAGTCGTACTTCTGTGCCTTAAAGTGTATGCTGCTCTCACAAGCTTTACGTTGAAGGTTTTGGGCGTCATGTCCAGAACTCTGCTAGCGGAGATCAGTAAACCTAGCTCTCTGTGCTTAATTCTCCTTTAATATTTTGCCTCAGAGTTTTGGAAAGGCTGTGTGCTCAGTGGCAAAGGTTTTTCTCTTTGCTCTCCGTCATCTACATGTATTTGAGGTTTTGTATTAAGGGACTGATTATGTAAACTCCCTATTTATTTACTTGTTATTTATTTGCTAAGTTTGAGCATCTTATAATAATTACTGGGTTTTGTCAAATGAATATTGAGCCACATTCTTTCCTATCAAATGCAGTGGGCAATAAAGTAGAGGGCAAAGCATCTTTGAAGGAGAAGGTGTTCCAGCTTTGCTTGTATTTGTCCAGGCTGAAAMAGGAAAAAAGTTAAAATGAGCAAAAATACTGAAAACCTAACTAAATTTTATAGTATGTACACTTTTCAGTAATTGCAGATGTTTTAAATAATTCATGTCAAAATTCCTGCTTTTTTTCTCCCTTCAGGAAAATTTTAAAGTATAGATATAAAATAGTATTCCTCTCTGTGCCTTGCTTGGGTCCCTGTGAGCAACTACGCAGCGCTGGCGTGACGCATTGCCACTGAGTAGAGGTTGAGTTGGAAGTACGAAGTGGCAGTCTGAGAGCTGTTTTCACTTCAGGAGAAAATGCGAACAGCACTTGTATTTAATCTCCTGAGAAATTCCAGTATTTTTTACTCAACGTCTCTTTGGAAGATCTTGTTTTTGTCTGRATGAAATAAATGCTGCAGCCAGAACATTACAAAAACAAAACTCACTAGCCTGCGATACCAGACTAATGCTTAGCATATGTGTGCGTATGCACTGTGTAGGAGAATGTCATCTTGCAGCTTGATTAATTGGGTCTCTTCAGAATATGCTGTAATATAATTGCTGCTACTTTCTTCCCCCACCCCCAAATCCAAATAGCTCAGAACACTTATCCCTAGATAATTTTAGAGCTGCCAGGTCCCAGATATGAATCTGCACCTTCTTGCAAACCAGGGTTATCTGAGTAATACCAGTTTTTGGCTGGCTGGTTTTAGCAGTGTTGCAGTATGTTTGCTGTTTCAGCAAAAGTTCATGATTATAAGAAATGTCGTGTTTCTTGTGCCGATACCTGTCCTGGAATACGCATTCTGGTTTTGTTTCATATCAGTCACTAAATAAAAGAAGTCTGATACTGTGGCTTGTGAAATAAACTGAAGCTGATAAATTTTTCTGCCTTTTTAAGCTATCTTCACTTAACTGATTTTTGCAGGGGGGAGGTGGAAGCTGTTTGTTCACTAAAATGAATAATTACATATTGCTTACTAACGTAGAAAAATTGTAGAGAAGGGGAACGAAACAGGAAGTGCGTGATATTAATAAGCTCAATGTAGTGTGTGCTTGTAAGCACGACTACTGCTTGCTTATGCATATTCATCACAGATGCCCATGTCACCTCTTCAGGTTCCAGAGCAGCAGCCAATTACTTTATGTAGTGGAGCTGAAGATACCAAGCATTATGAGGAGGGCAAGAAATGTGTGGAAGAATTAGCATTGTACCTCAAACCACTCAGCAGCGCGAGAGGTAATTCCTGTGTTGTTTCGTTTGAAAATGAAAGCTGGAAACAAATAAGATGCATAACAAATTATCCATGTGATTACAAGTAGAGTCTGTTGGAAAAACTCACCTAGAGCTAGTTTATAAATATCAAACTGGAGTTACCTTTCTGAGCATTAAGGTTATGTTTTCACTTGGGGAAAACATTTTTAATGGTATTATATCAAAATAGTACTGAGAAAACACAGAGGCATTTGGTTTCAGTTTAGTAAGTTGAGATAAACTTGCTAAGTTGTGTTGACCTCTGCTAACTAAATAAAACTGAAAACTCTGCTATTTCCTGAGTTCTGCTTTACTTAGATAACTCTGGTAATGCAGCTTTGTTGCAGTGGAGGAATAATCTGAAGGAAGTAATGTGTTGGATGTAGGACATACAAGAGAAATAASTTATCCTCTGTTTATATGAGACCTTAGACAACACCTGGACCCATATGAATAATGTTAATTTAGCAAAACTTCACTAGTTCAAGTGTATGTAGTGTGTATATATATATATTACATATGCTGGATTTGGAAAATCAATAATCAACCCTTCCTAGATGTAGAAGCAAATGAGGCAACACAGGTGAATGTCATGGGGATCAGCTTTCCAAAAATTGATTTTTTACAGAAAGGTGTTTCAAGCTTTTGCAAATAGTGCAATGTGATACCAGCATGACTCTTSAGCATTTAGTGGCCACATGAACAAATCCTAGGTAAATCTCTGAACAACAGCAATATTGTAGCTAGCTATCTAGCAAGTYGCTTCAGTTTTTTTATCCTGGTTTCAGTAGATCCAAGCACATTTGTGAATGTATTCATTCACCTTAACCAAACACTGCTGAACTTTCATCAGTTTGGTTTGGCTAGGCCAAAGCAATAGAGATTTCAAATATAGGTAAGATACTAATTTTTTGTGAAAATAGACAAATAGAGAAGGACATGATCCCTTCAAGCCTCAAAAATAAGGGAAAGTCTGCAATGTAAGCCTAACTGAGGTTAGGCAGCTGAAAATCCATATGGGAGGTTGCAGGAGAGACCTCGAACACAGGGAGAGAATTCATTAGAGGTTATACCTTCTTAAAGAGGCAAATCAATTAATCACAAGATAAAAATCTGTGGGAAAGCAGACTCCACAGAACTRTTTGCTTTTAATGATGAGTAAAAGAAACTGATAAAAATGAATTTTTGATATGCTGTGGCTGTAGCATTCTGTTTAACAAAGTCAACATYGGGGGAACTGAATTTGCAGTTTTCCAGTACAGCTGCTGAAGGTTAGCACCAAAAGATGTGAAGTAGTGTTTTTTTTGTTTATTTGGTTTTTTTTAAAAAAAAATTGTTTTGTTTTGAAGGTGTGGGTCTTAACAGTACTACTCAGAGCGTGCTGAGTCGTCCCATGCAAAGGAAACTTGTGACATTAGTTCATTGCCAACTAGTAGAGGAAGAGGGACGGATCCGAGCCATGCGTGCAGCACGGTCACTTGGTGAAAGAACAGTTACAGAGCTCATTCTTCAGCATCAAAACCCTCAGCAGCTCTCTTCYAACCTCTGGGCTGCAGTGAGAGCCMGAGGGTGCCAGTTCCTTGGGCCAGGTAGGTAACATCCAAATCCATACTACTGCTATATTAGAAGCAATTTAGGATTGAGGAGGRCTGAGAAATGGGCATCCTTGGCAGTACCTTCTTTCAGTAGGTCTTCAGAAYTAGTGGTGTATCTATTGGGCTGCTGTCGTGGACTTTCTCATTTTTGCTCGTATTTCTCATATTTGTACTGCTTTTGCAAGTCTTCCATGAAACTCAGAATAGTCACTGGCCTTCTGTTACTGTGAGAAGCTAAAATTGAAAGTAGTTTGCCTCCTTCATCAAGGAAGCAAAACCCCTCCAAAAAGTAAGGTACTTAAAAGTGACTGGACATGACTTTTTTTTTTTTTTTTTTTTTTTCCCTCCTCCCCCTCCCCAGCTAGAGGTATAAACATAGGAAACATGTTTATTTGTGGGGAAAGAAAACACAAGAAAAATGCAGGAATCTTTGTTTTTTTCTCACCTTCTTTGTTGCATTTTTTTTTCCCCAGCAATGCAAGAGGAGGCTTTAAAGCTGGTTCTACTGGCTCTGGAAGATGGATCTGCTTTGTCACGGAAGGTCTTGGTTCTCTTTGTGGTTCAGAGGCTGGAGCCACGATTTCCTCAGGCTTCTAAAACTAGCATTGGACATGTTGTCCAGCTTCTTTACAGAGCCTCGTGCTTCAAGGTATGAAGATCTTGCTCAGAGCCCTTATAACCYAGAAAAATACTTCCTCATAGAGCCAAAAGATGCTCTAATTTAAGATGAGTTCTAATACACATTCACAGCTTCTAAAAACTTTTTTTCRTTTACAATTTTCATTGTCTCATACCATTAAATGCATCTAAAAGTATGTATAGTTATATAAATTGTTTGGAGAGTTTTATCGTACATCTGTGAAGCAGTGTAGACTGAAATTGCAATTTTAAGCAGTAAATTTGCTTGGAACCTGTCCAGGTTTAATGGATGAACAGTAACAAAACTGATATGTAAGTGAGTGTAGCTTATCTCCTTTAAAAGAGGCTTTTAAAGCTGGAAAAGCCCCATTTCTGTTAAGAGTGGTATTGTAGTTAGAAACAAAGAAACATGAGGCACTGTAATATCAGAATGAGGTTTACTAGTGGCGTGGTAGAAGGAAAACTTAAGCTGTTAGTGGTACTTCACACTATTCAGATCCATTGCTGTGTCCTCAACTTAAATGTTGTTTCACTAAATGAGGAAAATGCTTTCTTGCTGCTAACAAAATTTAAAACAAAATTCTGCAGCACAAACAAAATCTCTTGATTGGGGAAGTTAAGGKTTGGATGCTGTAGTTACCAGTACAACCATTTAGAAAGTGTGATGCTTTTAGTAATATCTGGATCCAATTTTGAGTAAATTATGTTTGATACCCATTTCATAGTAACCACAGTTTACGAAGAGGTGGTTATTCTAGTAGAAAATCTTGGTGCTGTTCYTTACGTAGTGTCATGACAGCAATTCAGCTTGTTTTGGGAGGAAGAACTTGGTTGTRTATGGGCTTGGACTTTACATCATCCTTGGCTTATCCTGCTTATTGTAGTTGGCTTCTTTCTCCATRCTAGGTGACAAAGCGTGATGAGGATTCCTCCCTGATGCAACTGAAGGAGGAATTCCGGACTTACGAAGCTCTGAGAA
Organism: Rhea americana; assembly: GCF_003343005.1. Lineage (NCBI taxonomy): Eukaryota > Metazoa > Chordata > Aves > Rheiformes > Rheidae > Rhea > Rhea americana. The sequence continues at coordinate 1,491,788 of NW_028185606.1, forward strand.
GGGAACACGATTCCCAGATAGTTCAAATYGCAATGGAAGCAGGTTTACGCATTGCGCCGGATCAGTGGTCCTCGCTGTTATATGGAGACCAGTCTCACAAATCCCACATGCAGTCTATCATTGACAAGGTAAAGCCACCTACAGTCAGCCCAGTCTATCTTGTCTGTAACTGTGTGTAGATGTATAAGCTTGTAACTTGAATGAAGAGTAGTGGTGACGTTCAGATGTACTCATCTTACCCATTGAGTGCTGTTATTTCAAAACCTTGTTGGCCTGAATAATGGGAATATATATTTAGAATGTAATGAATCTGGCTCCCAGTGCCATCTTGTTCTCTTTCTACTTTACCCCTTTCAGTAGGTAGGAAACTAGAGTTTAACTGCACAGAACAGATTAATAGTTTGTTTCTAGATGGGAAGCTAGTCCGTAAGTTGAAAGAAAATTAGTGCCCCAGTCCGTATCTAAATGAAGTTGGAGAGATGTAAACATATTTCTTAGGTAAAATGACTTGACCTCTGGAAATGTGGATCTCTGCTGTTTATAGAGACAACGTAGGACAAATGGGCTTTTAAATTAGGGAACTCAGGTACACACCTAARTTAGATGGGAAAAACTGAGCTTTTCTGTATTCGTGGGTGGTTACAAAAGCTGTGAAACAATTGCTTTGGCTTCCTTGTAGGAAGATTAGCATCAAGAATAAACTGATAGGTATCCATGCATTTTGACTGTATTTTCAGGTCCTAAYGACTCTCCTGAAGGATCTATGCAAAGTTAAAACAGGATTTTAAAAATAGAGGTTGTATGTTGTTAGTAAATGGAACATTGTTAGCTGCCTTTACTCTTAAGTACAGCAGGATGATGGAAGGAAGAGCAAGATGCAAATCTGTTCATTCAAGAATCAGCTGTATTAGACTCTTCAGAAATCTTAATTAAATGAGTCTTGAATGTTTTRCATTTTTCTGGGTGCCAGCACAATGCAGAAAAGAAACAGGTTACACTACTGTAAGTGTAGCCAGCCTTCATTTTTGGCTATTTGGAGCTATTTGCTTAACTTAGAATGCAAAGAAAGGGTGTGTTCTTAAGGCTGGAGGCAGTATTTTAATACAAGATGCTGAAACCAGCTTGTGTGAGGAAAATTCTGCATCARTTCTGGAAAACAGCTCTATGATCTGATGGAGCAGCCTTCAGAAACCACAAGGATTGTCTTGCCTGTAGAAAATTTATTATTATTATATATATTTTTTTTAAAGTTGCAGACTCCAGCTTCGTTTGCACAGAGTGTTCAAGAATTGACTATTGCTCTCCAGAGGACTGGAGATCCAGCTAATCTGAATCGTCTTCGACCTCACCTAGAACTCCTGGCAAATATTGATCCCAGTCCAGGTAATTCTAGATACTTTGTAAAGCCATATAACTTCTAGTTTATCAGGAGGAATTTAACAACATTAGGGGATTGAAAGCTATTCCTCAAGGAGAAGAAACATCCTCTGTAACTGATAAACTTAGGATTCTTGAATGATAGTGAAAACCGACCTGGCAACAGCAGTAACTTATGTGAAGAACTAAACTATTTTGAAGCAAAGGTGGGTCCAAAAAAAATTCRTGAAATAGTTTCACCACCTCTCTGAGAATGGCTTCCGAGTTTGACAGCACCGTAAATAACAAGGATGTTAAATGCATGTAATCCTGTGAGATTACATGATGTATACTTCATACTGGGCAATGTTAACTGAGGGGACTCGCAACAGTCTTAGTTTCTTCCTTTTACCTGTTTAGTAAACATGCCATTCCTGTGGCTTTGCAAATCTGATTTCAGTAAGACTGGTAGAACCACTGCGTTTARTGCAAGGTCTTAGCTGTTGCTCTGACGTATTTCTTTCTCTCCAGTTCTTTAGTGGAGCAGATCGTCTGTTTACAAACTGAGGGGAATATCTAAGAAAACAGTTGTCAGATTAAGGACGTCATTATCTTACCTAAAATTGTATGTCTTTATTCTAGAAATTCTGGGTAGTATTTTTTGATTCGAGTTCTCTAGACTGCACACCTTGTACTTGGAAGTCTCTCTTGGAGGCAGCTTAAAATAATAAGGCATCTTGCATCTAAACTATTTAGGATTTTGAAGTTCAAGTCTGATGGACTGAAATGACAGAATYTAGGCAAAAATCATTCTAGACAAGGCAGATGCCCTATTCTAGGGAGCTTACTATTTTTCTTTKTAGTCTGTCACTATGCAAACGTGTGGAAAGACAAACTGAGAAGGAGAACTGAGCTGGAAAGAACATAAATGAGAAATGAAATCTAAGCTGCTGATGGGGAGGAGGAGGTGGAAATTGCTGGAAGAAGTTAGTAGCACTGAGGATGGACTGAGGGAGCAAGGATGGGCAGGGGAGACTGGTGTGGCTGAGGTTTTATTTTATGCCTGTTACATATTTGTAAAAGCAAGGTTAATGTCAAAGTTGAGAGTGAAGGCCTAAACTGTGACTTCAGGAGATAAAAGTAGCAGTTGTGGGTTTCAGTTCACTTGCAAGTAGAGCTTGTTTAAGCAAAGACCCAGATGCACTTTACAGCTAAAGACAATGCAGTGTTTTCTTACCAAATCTTTTGTACTGTAACTAGTCAAGGATAAAACTTTTTGAGTGCGACACTAGTAGCTCACTTGAAGCTTCAGTGGGTGAGTCATTTGATGTCGTTTCTGTCGRTGCTGTTGAGTTGCTCCCCTGCTCTCCTTGTAGGTGCATTGTAGTTCACCCAGCAACAGCGAGTCCTTGTGAACAATATGTTCACAAGGTTGTTGGGTTAAAGATCTTGAAAGGCACTTGTAAAGCACTTTGAGGTCCTAGGTATTGCGGTAGAATGTGTAGGCATGTTGGGGGAATACCGTCTGCTGGGACAGATGGAGCAGAAGGGCAGTTTGGTCAGCTGGAAAGAGCAAGAGCCTATACTGGATTAAGACTACATRATTTTTTCACGCTGCTCTGTTAGATGATCTCAAAGTTTGTGATACTTAGGATTTCTTTGTTACCTGGTTGTGGAAAATTCTTTTTCTGCGTGTGTTTTGGGTGTGTGGTGTGGTTTTTAATAATACTGTTTCCTGTCAATGTTACAGATGCTCCACCTCCAACATGGGAACAACTGGAAAATGGGCTAGTTGCTGTGAGGACTGTGGTTCATGGATTAGTCGACTATATCCAGAATCACAGCAAGAAAGGAACAGACCAGCAACAGGTAAGAGCTAAAGCTTTTCAAAGAACTTAAATAAATAAAGGAAATGCTTGCCCCAAAGTTTTATTGGCTTGGTCTGTTAGTACAGGTTTGCTAATGTCATCCGGAGACATTTGGTTTCACAAGGAGTAGGTTTGAGGATGTCCGTGCAGTCCCATATTTGTTAAAAAAAAAAAAAAAATCTTGTTGCATTAATTTGCAGAGTTTGTTAGGATAAAAAGAAAATGATCTGATCCAGCTGCCAATTTAGGGAAATGAATAAACAGCCCTCCTGATTAGAGGCTGGGGAGAAGGCCAGGGTGCTGCCACTGATCTRTGGGAGTTTTCTTGTTTTGTCTTTAATGTGAAACATTTCAGTCAGATGGCTCTGTGTTAATGAAATGATTCTTATGCCCGTGTTTAATATTCTGTGAAGTTTTAAAGATTTGGGGAAACTTCAGATAGAAGGTACCATCCTGAGTTCTTAAAACAGTTTTTGTTTCAGAAACCAAATGATGATGCCAAACATGTATTAGCATGTCACATGGTTGTCTTATCGCGCATTCCTTTGATCTCATTTCACTGTATAGCTCAGTTGGTGTAAATGCTAGCTGCTGCTGAGAATGACAGAGCTGCCTGTCCTGCATCCCCCATCACTCCCTTGCTCTGGCGCACGTTCTCCTGGAGAGCTGGTTCAGGGAGCGGGTAGAGAGATTCTCTCTGGAGTGGGAAGAGGACCCCCACAAACAAGTAAAACCCACAAAATCAGAGTGAATTTTCGATTTACCTTTCTAGCACTCACTGATTCAGCGTGATGCCTAATGTGCACTGTCGCTGGCAAAAGAAAAAGGAGAGGGAGAATACAAGGAAAAATCGGGGTGGGAAATCTCGTGACGGTGCTAACTGTAGTGGTGGGGGAGTTGAGCTCTGGGGAGAGCATCACCCAGCGCAAGTGTGCAGTGCGAAGGTCAGAAGGGAGCATACAACCTCCTGCTACGGGAAGCAYGTGGAAAGCACATCCTTGCAGCATCAGGCATGCCCGGCTGGTGGCTGTGGCCAGCAGAGGGCTGTGGAGCTCACTACACCCGGCCTAAATCTTTTTTTCACTGCCATAGGGGGCAAAAAAAAAAAAAAAAAAAAAAAAAAAACGTAGTTTGCAGATTGGCTTCTGACAAATTCATATCTTCTGAGTTCCGTCTTGGATTTCTCAGAAAGCAAAAGTTTATTTTTGCAGACATTTCTGCAGTGGAAACTCTGGGGTGTTTCCCCTGCTGACTGATTTAGTCTTGCCATGAAACCTATAAGAAYTGGATGTCTTTGAGACCACCTCTGTCCTGTCAAAATTTGTCTAGGGTAATTAGAAAATGGGTGTACAAGTAGATGGCCAGATTGCATTGTCACAGTTTCTTTGGAGACCAAGCTCAGAACAACGCGAAAGGCGGCATATACCGTGCTAACCTGTGTAGGAATAAGATTATTCTTGCCTGTTGAAATAATTATCATATTTAAGAGGTTTTTAATCCAAGGAGGTTACAAGGGAACTCAGTGAAATTTAACTGTACRTGAAGACCAAAGGGATACTGAAGTTCCATTTTGAGCTAACAGAGTAAGGGAAAAGCAGCTCACCAGATTCAACTTTGATCACGTTTTTTTTGCATTACATTTAATGTTTGGCATGGCATACTTCTGTCTTCTGAGTAAGCATGCTGATCTTTCAGACTAAATTGATTTTTGTCCGCTTTACTGTTCCTTGAAGCATATGGCTGTGTTCCAATCAAGCTCCAGTAAGAAATTAGAATAAAAATATTCTTAAAATCTGATAGTGATGTAGTTATCAAAATACCTACTCTTGAATCTCTCCGTTCTGTTGAAAGCCCAAATGTGAACACTGTTCCTGTTGTACAGTTCAGGCTTACGTACTCTTGGGATGTTTACACTGAAGGAATATTGAGCAGTCACACATCAGTCCTTTTAGTAAGAGGATACATTCCGTCCTTGGTTAAGTGCACTTACGCTCAGGTATCTTACTTTGTTTCTTTAATCTTGTCAGCCTCCTCAGCACAGCAAGTACAAGACATATATGTGCCGAGACATGAAGCAGAGAGGAGGGTGCCCTCGAGGGGCCAGCTGCACCTTTGCACATTCACAGGAGGAGCTGGAAAAGTAAGTGCACCTCTTACAAGAGAAATCAGTCCGATCTTTGCTGCACCTTGTCCTCAGGAGTGAGTTATATCTAGGAATGGGGAGAGGAGGCACATATCTGACTTAACTGTTAAACGAGCAAGAAATAATATATATATATATATATATATATATATATATAAAAACCCCTTTGAATGGCCATCTTCAAAGTTTTGGGATTGTTCGTTCTCAAATTCGGAGCGTAAGCTTGGCTTTGTCCAGCAGTAGTGCAGCTGTGAGAGCCTGATGTTCGCACAACAAGCGTTACTTGAGATTTCAAGGGTGAGAGGGGTTTCTGATTTCCTAAGTGTGGTTAAATGAGCTGCTAGATTGCATCCATTTATGGTCATTTATTCATGTTTCTTCTCTTGATTTCATAGTCAGGTGTGCRACAGAGGCTGCTGCTGGCAGCTTTCCAGATCTGTGGATTCTCTTTGTCTTCTGTGTTGCTTGTACTATCTGGAGAGTGAGAAACCTGAGCAGAACCAGTTTTCTTTCTGCAGTGTTTGTCCTTTGGAACAGTTCAGCCTGTCCCACGTGCAGTAGTTCACAAGCAGTTACAGCTGTTGTCAGAGGGTAACAATATGGCTGTCATAACAAGTGTGCAGTAAATAAGCAGCAGATGCTGCAAATTTAGAGGCAGTACCTGGTTGTCTGAGAGCAAGGCTCTGCAATTCTGAGCGTTGGTTTGTGTTACAAAGAAGTAAAATAGATTTTAAAATATTTTTAATGTAGTTTTTTACACAATTTAACACTTCTGAATTTGTGTTTGAGCTAAAATAATTCATTGTTTCCAAGGAATAGAGTTTGTTTAAGTCAAACTCCAGAGATTTGGAAATGGCATGCAGTTGTTTTGTTTTTTCCTTAAAAATATAAAAGCTCAAAGGAAAAATATGGCTGTTCTTCAGCTGTATGGAAAAATAGGAAGAAAAAAACAGAGCACGTGATATTAGAATGACAAAGGCAGCTATTGACACTGAKAAAGAATGGGACTTTTGATACTAGTGTTGTGTGGAAACAGGGTTGTGTGGTGTGGGGTTTTTCCCTTCCTTTTGTCATGTTATTAAGATTGGTGGTGCTGCTTTGGGTGGTTGGCAAGAGGAGTGGATAAATGTTATGTCTCCTCTGAACTAGCTGTATGTATCAAGAAGGACTGTTCATCTTCTTTGCTGGGGGAAGAGCCCTATTTTATCCAGACTGGTTTGTCTGCCTGAGTAATAATTCTGTCTCGGGGTGAAGTGAGGTGACTGTTTGCTCTGTTTCAGGTTGCAGCACTTTCTGTAGGCGGTTGGAGAACTTCAAGTTTGGATTCTTCCCTGGACCTTTTTATCTCTGCTTAACTGAGTAGATATTGCATTAGTTGTTCTCCTTTTAAGTGTCTGATATCAATGATATGCATGCCAGAATATCTTACGTGAAGCTTTTCTTTGGCAGAAAATTGCTGTTGCTACTGCAGTTCCTATATATATCTTTAARCTTGTGAGGAAACTTATAGGCAAATACGTGGTGTTGCCTTAGATTTCAAATTATAATTTAGACTTGCTTGAGTAGTAGATAATTCCACCCCTGGTAAGGGACAAAGACCCAGTGTGTATGAGTGAGTATTATGGTTTTTAGATTATTTTTGTTTTGCTCCCTTGGAGACTGCCACAAGTATTCATGAAGGTATTTGGAAGAATTCAGAGGGTAGTACTGTGCAGCTTTTGTTCTTTCTAAGCATTTTACCATGAAGAATGTTACATTAACTCTGTCACCATTGGTTGAATGTGTGTTTATATATGCATGTGCGTTTGTGTGTCTCTTGGACATACTGTTGTGTCCTGCATGAACAGGCAGGAGTGCCCAGCCCTCCTCACTCTGCAGGTTGTGTGCAAGTCCTCCTAGGGTCAGTAGCCACTGGACACTGCAAGCCTAAGAGACCTGATGGGAGGGAGGTGTTGAGAAGTAATTGGCAGACAAAACATGGCAGTGGTTTGCAAGTGTCCTACTGCTGCTTTGCAGGGAGAAACTGGGCTGGTTTAGGCATTAGTGAGATTCCAGAGTGAACCAAAAGTTCAGCYTTGGGAGCTGTTACTGGCTCACTTTACTCACGGCCAAGGATTTCACTTGGCGACCTGTGTCCTGCTAAGTGCATCTGAGACTCGTGTGGCTGTTGTGAGGTGCCAAAATGACTTCTGAGCAGCATGCTTTAAAAACCATAGACTGTCTGTCCCTACTAAAGTGCTTCTGCTGTGGTAATATCCCTTCTTGTTTACTCACTATTAAAGCATTCCTAGTGATGTGCATTCTCAACACTGTGTAACTTGAATTTACAGTTTGTTTATTTGGTTAAAGTTTAATCCAGGCAGGAATTGGTGTGCTGATGAAAAACTAGGAATACAGCTCAAGAAAGATTGATCCTTCTCACCTATGAACTCTTCACACCATGGTTGAGTTTGGAAGGCACCTCTGGAGATAGTCTAGTCCAAGCTCCCCACTCAAGTAGGGTCACCAGTAGCAGGCTTCCAGGACCCTGTCTAGATGGCTTTTGAACATCTCCAAAGATGGAGACTCCACAACCTTTCTGGGTAACCTGTTCCAGTGCTGTCCATCTTAAAGATGAACAACCCAGATCTGTGTAGCAAGGTTATGTTTATTTATCTGACTCTGTTATAACAGTCTTATACTTCTTTAAAAAAGCAACCTTTTGGCCCTGTGTTGTGGTAGTAATAGTTTAATTACCCCATTTTCATTTCCTGCAATAACGTGTGTTCTCTTCTCCTCGTTAATGTCCCACTTGGCTTATTAGACATCATTAGGAGTGTTGGGTTCAACCCTTTAGAAGTCCTCTTGCGTAGGAAACAGCCTCTTGATCTGCAGTGTAAGTAGTGGAAGCACTTGGACTAACGCATACGCCCTCCCACTTGTGTCGTGATATCTCCGCTAAGGGCAGGGTATTTAGTGGAGGACCTTCAGCTCTGGAATTTGCTCTCTTTGCTGGTCCGATACCATCAGTCTGCTAATCTTTGTGGAACGCTAGGAAGCTCATGTTTGCTAAGACTTTTATCAGAGGTGGTTAGATTTTTTTCTAGGGCTACAGTGTTTTTGGAGTTTTTTTCTCTGAAACCACTTGATTTATCAAACAATGTGAATAGCGTAAGGCGCGTATTGGTGCGTATACTTAAATCTTGACAGCCTGTGTTTTAAAAGATGATACCACGTGGTACAAAAAACATGACTTATTATTGGACTAATGGTGCAAAAGGAAATCTTTTCATCATCTCTTCTTTCCCTTTTAGTTTTTCTACTGTTAGTCTAGTCTGAATAAAATAGTTGTACAGTTTGTGATTCTTACTGGTGTGTAGGTATGTTTTTTGTTTGTTTTTTGTTTTTCTTCCCTGTAGTTGTCTTGGTACATGTACAGGAAATAAAGTTTTAAATTTCCAGTGGGAAGCCTAATTCTGACTACTTGGTGTACTTTGTCATTAACAGTCATCCTTAGTGTGACAGGTATTTGTTCTTCTAATTGAAACATTTATCAACAGTTCAAATATTGGCAATACATTTCTCACAAATCTATAGGAAACGTGAATTAAAGCTTTCAGTAGCATCTGTGTTTTTTTAAAAAACAAACTTGAAATTTTATTTAGTTTTTTTTTATTTCAATTTTTGGCATATGATTTCTTTTTCTGAAGATTTCGTAAAATGAACAAACGTCTGGTTCCCCGAAGACCGCTGAGTGCCTCCTTGGGCCAGCTGAATGAGGTGGGCCTGCCTTCAGGAGCTATCCTCTCGGATGAAGGGGGAGTGGACTTGCCCAGTAGGAAAACCTCTGCTCTGCCAAATGGAATTGTGTCAACAGGCAGCACCGTGACGCAGCTCATTTCCCGAGGGACTGACTCCAGCTACGAAACCACTCTGAAGCCAGGGAAGATGGACCATCTGAGTAGCAGTGCCCCTGGATCCCCTCCTGACTTGTACGGGTCTTCCTAACTGTTGTTCAAAGCATCACGTGTGTAAATGTGCAGTAGAAAAAAAGTAAACCTAGAATTCTAGAAAAACTCTAAAACCTACAACTCTAGAAAGGAAACAGAACGGGGTTGGTTTTGTTTCATAGTGATTAAATGATGAAATAGAAAACTAAAGCTAAATTAAAGCTTGACTTCCTGGTTTATTTATTTAATTGGAGGTGTTGCAAGTCTTCAAAAAGTGGAATGTAGGCAAAAAACAGTGTTTTAAATTATAGTAAACTRCATCATATCTTAACAGGCAATGCTGTCTTTCTGCTCTTTAGGCTGGAACCTGTCCCCAAGAGCTCTATTTCTGCTTTACCGGTGAACCCTCATCCTGTGCCCACTCGGGCACCAACAGATCTGCCTTCAGTGTCTGTCACGAAGCAGTTGCAAATGGTACCACGAGGCTCTCAACTATATAATACTCAGCAAGCAGATATTTTTTATCAAGATCCTAGAGGAGCTGCCCCTCCGTTTGAGCCAGCACCCTATCAGCAAGGTAGGTTTGAGGCCAAGCTCTCTATTGTCCTGGATTTCGATAGTGATTTTGTTGTTTCTGCCCACCTTGATGTTTACTTTGGCCCTTATATTGGTGTTTACTTACATACATTAATGCCTATAGTCCGGGGGTATTGTGTAATAAAATGGGGAATTGGAATTGTGTAATAAAATGGGAATTTGGAATTGTGTAACAAAATGGGAAATTGGCATATCAGGGTGTTGTACAGGTATACTTCAGCCCGTAATGCAGAACATGTGTTGCCAGAGGTGGTGAGCTGCATGCTGACAGGTTTATGTCTTGACTGAGGACTCTGTTTTCACTTGTGTTAGAGGATTGTACTCATCCAGTAAACCCTTCCTCTTTAATTCTTTCAAAAAGTAGACTAGATCAGAGATTGTAAATGTGGGAAATCGGTTTGACTCAATTTTTCAATTATTTAACTCAGTTTAGCTCAGAATGGAAATAATGCTTAACCAGCAGAGGGGTTTATGCTTGAGGGGTAAAAGTACTTAATGTCCTTAATGAGAAGTGTATCAGTATTTCAGCAATGTCTGTGTATTCATGTGATGGATAGAGACAATTAAAACATAAGGGCTAGGCACCAAAAAATGGAGATTGGGCATGATTTGTATCGTGTAGCATAATGTGGGAGAGAACTGAAATAAAATGAAATTAGTGTGAAAGGGAAAGAAGTGGAAAGGAGAAGAAAATGTTCTAGAGGGAGGAGGAGACTTTTTGAGAAAACTGTGGAACATTCTGAAGAAACAACTTTGATCTTTGTATACAAAGGGAGATCTGAGCTGTCCACAATGTTATRCATTTATCATTAATAATGTACACATGTCTGTGCATGTTTTCAGATTATCCAAAAATAGCACATAAATTACTGAAACCTCCAAGTAAAAGTAGGAGGTGTGGCTCTAGAAATCTTTGATGCTTCACAGTACCGAAGCTGCTTTTTTTTTTTCTCTCTTTAAATACTGTTCAAGAGGTAGAACAAATCTTTTGATGTCTTCAAATTGTCGTTAATCTGTGTCTCTTTATGCAGGGGGTGGCTCTGGTATAATGGGGAAAACTGAATTTTAATTGCATGGACAAAGATGTACAGGCTAATCTTGCCTATTCCTTTAGGTCTTGTCTAGCCAAAAACATTCATGTCAACCTGAAGGGACATTCTAGTGATTTCCCACCCCCCACACCCCCGGTGTGCTAGCAAGTCTTTCTTTTTTGGCCTATAGCAAATAGGACAAATAGTCATTCTTTTTGGCCTGTGCATGATCCAAGTGAAATAGAGTAAAGCAGTACTTGTCAGGCATTTGTGGCAGGCTCAGTCTTGCCTCTTTTCCTCCAGGTATTCTGATCTTTGCTCCTTTTTAGTATCTGGTTTAGTTAATTAAAGAGCGTTCCTTGGCTTTAGATCCACCTATTGCTGCTTCAAGATTTACTTTGGTTAACTTTTCAGTAGAAATAGCAGTTAGGCAACGGGGACAAACAATAAATGTGATGCTTTTCATGATGCTTGTAGACTGGAACAATATACCTTTGTGAACAGTTGTCATAATCAGTTTCTGCATCTTGTTTATTGTTTTTACTCTTGCTTAATTTCAGGAGTTTACTATCCTACTCAGTCTTCTCAGTGCATGTCTCGCTTTGTGCGACCTCCTCCATCAGCTCCTGAACCTGGTCCWCCTTATTTAGACCATTACCCGGCTTACCTTCAGGATCGTGTGGTGAGCCCGCAGTACACACAGCCGCAGCAGTATCCTCCTATGGGACAGCCCATATACCCACCGCACTATGACAGCCGTCGCGTGTATCCCCCTGTCCAGCCGTATCAGCAAGAGGAGATTGTCCGAGGAAACCCGGTACCCATCGAAATTCCACAGGCAGCTGTGCCCTCCTACGTACCTGAATCCAGGGACAGATACCAGCAAATGGAGGGTTATTGCCAGGTGGCTCCACATCTCAGTCAGATCAGACCTTCGTGCCACAGAGTACGGCTTTCATGTTGTATTTTTGTAGTTACTCTTGAGAGAGAAAATGTAAATTACTTGAGGAAATTGAATGTTTCTGCACTAAGGTGGTGATGTTTTTGTGAGCAACTGGAAGTGTTGAACTTTAAGAAGGGGTACATTTGACTGAGCTGACCAAAAACTGGAAAACAATTTAGTTACTGCTGAACTCAGCATTTGTAGTGACATTAACTAGTAAAAGAGCAAGCAGTGGCTTACYGCTTGAAGTAGCGAAATGTGATAAAGTCTCTGCTTGGACAAGCCTGGGCCATATTAGACCATCCACTGCTGGAAAAGGCTGCACTCTTCCTAGTGCAGATTAAATATAATGTGTGCAAATGGTAATATGTGCATTCCTGTGTGGCCCATCCTTAACGGACCATCTCCGCATCTAAGTGCATGTGTATGTGTATCTATTTTTTTTGCAAGCACATACTCCTTGATAAAGGAACAAGAATTTCTACTCTTTCAAATTTTCCGTACTTGGAGATTGCTAATTGGAGAGTCATCACAGGAAGAGTTGAAACGTGTTTCAGTAAATCATCAGCTGGAAATAGGTGCTTAGACTTACCTAGCTGGTGTTCAGATTAAAGGCTTTGAATCAAATTGCTGAGTCCTAGGAAACTTCTTTTTTTTGTTACTGATTTCTCTAATTTAGCTTATAACCTCATCAGTTTTAACATATTTTTGGCAGGTTTAATTCTATGGTGAAATATATCCAAACTAACTAAGGCTGGATTATGGTTGGTAAAGTGCTACCCTGTTGTTGTCATATGACTGAAAAGGGGACTTGCCATGCTGGAACACAYATATTATTCCAGTGGCAACTTTGCCTTATTGGAACAGATAGTCATGTTAAGCTACCTGTAAGTTAAGACTAATGATTTTAAAGTTGAGAACACTGGGTTAGTTCAGTATCTAATATTTTTTGCCTAAAAATTGTGTTCTCTGCCTTTGGGGGATTCTTGAACTGACAGTTCAGGCAGTGTAGGAACACTGGTAGTTTCTATATGAAACTGAKTGATTTTAACCTCAGGGGCTTTGTAACACGTTTCTGTCTTCGTCTCAGCCTCATCCCAGCCTGGATGAACTTCACCGTCGAAGGAAAGAGATCATGGCCCAACTAGAGGAGAGGAAGGTGATTTCTCCCCCTCCTTTTGCACCTTCACCAACCTTGCCTCATACTTTCCATTCAGAGGAGGTAAGCATATTTTGACAGAGTTTTGACTGGCTAGCATTGTTGGAAAATAGAGATTGCACATGTTGGCAGGTGAAGATGACAAAGTTAGAGCAGCACATAGTGATGGCAAATTCTTCAGGAAGATTTTTGTGCTTCCTTATTGGAGAAACTCCTTACAGTGTAATCTGTAATCTCTCAAGTTGGTTTTCTGATCTGCTGCTGGTCTCAAGCTATCTGGTTTTGGTGCAACCAGGTGCTAGCTTGAGCCATTATTAATAGAAATATTCAATCTTTCCAGTCACTGGACTTGTTTCATTTACTCCTGATATGGTTACAGTTAACTAACAGCTTGATCGAAATCTGCTTTTTTCAACCAAGGTCAAAAATATCACTTTCCTACTGGCCAAGTGAACAGTCAGCACTGGGAGTATAGCCAGGTGATCAGAATTTCACACATTTTATGCTTGCTGTGGCCTACCTCTAGATAGTGGTGTATTCAATAAAAAAAAAAAAAAAAAGTAATTCTGGTGTTGGTTTTCAAGTTAGCTGCTGCTGAACTAAAATAGTGGCTGTGGAGTTGCTCCTTCCCCTCACTTACGGAACCAGATATTTGTTTTTGTACAGTACTTGGACGAAGACCTGAAGGTAGCTGGGAAATACAAAGGCAACGACTATAGCCAGTACTCTCCTTGGTCGTGTGACACCATCGGCTCCTACATTGGAACCAAAGATGCAAAACCCAAAGATGTTGTGGCAGCAAGGAGTGTGGAGATGGCGGTACGTAGGGGAACAAAGAAGGAAAAGTTTATATTTGTGGGGCTTGGAAAGGACTGATTTGCTCTCCAGGATGATAGTAGTGCTTGTATTTCAGCACGAAAGTGTGTTGCCCTCAAAGATGGGCATTTGCAGGTGTACAGAATGCTCTGCTTTCCAACTTACTAATAATCCTACATCTGTGTAGCTGTTTTTTTTTTTTGTTTGTTTGTTTTTTCTTTTGATTCTGGATATAGATCCACACTAACCACTCTGCTCTAAAGCCACAGACAGCAAGATGGGTTTTGCCATGATTTTCTTTAGACTTGAAATAAATAAAAAAAGGACTTTTTACTGGTAGTTTGTTAATTCTTCTGGGGGGGGGCGGGGTTGGGAGGGGAAGGAGGGAGAAGCTTCTCCTGTCAGAGGGAGATGCCCTTACTGACTTAAGTTTCTCCCATTAATTCTTTTCATGGTGATTGCAACCACTGTTAAGAGTGTTTGATTAGCTTTCACGTGAAGGTTAGGGGTTTGTTTTTTTAATTTATGATCATGAGAATGCTCAAAACTTGAATGAAACTTTTGAGAAAAGCATGATAACAGATGCCCAGTAACGTGATACTAGACTGATTCCTCTTGAGAGCAATTTTTGAYTCTCCTTCGATGTGCACATGGAGTCCCACACCAAAGTGTGGACTGCATGTGTGTCAGTGTGGACTTTCTAGTGTCCAGGAGTGCTCTTATTCTATGTTGCTGCATTTTGACTAGGTCAGCTTTGCAAAAAGAGGAGACTGCTGGGGTATCATTACTGGGAGTCGTAAGTGTAGGTAAAAGGAATAAATATGCTTATGAAATACCACCACTATTCTGTTTGCTCCTTCAGAATGTGAAGTGTGCTGGTAGCCTGTGCAAGTAGAAGTACATGTTTCTAGAGACATTCGTTCTGTGTGAGGGATGATTTTTACAGAGGTGCTTTTATTTTTCTCCCTCACTTCCCATCCACGTTTTTGCTGTCATGATGGTCTCTCTTTGGCAAAAGCCCGAGGGGACTTGGGCGCGAGCAGAGGGGGACGAAGGTGGATTTCTTTTCTCATTCCTCCGTACTCATTCTTCTGTTCTCTGCTTCTTCCGCTAGGACAGGTGCTTACCTATTGCAACCACTTAACTAAATCATAGGATTTTTCTGTCCAGCTTCTCCTCCTCATTGCACACAAGCAGGCTTCCTCGTTTCCCCCCTCTGTTTTATTGGAATTAAACGCAGCTGATTTCTGTCCACTGAATAGCTTTCCTGCCAGGTCTCAAAGGAGRTGCATGAAATAGGAGCAAGAACGAGGCTTCCTCCCAGAAAAAGCAAAGCAACAAAATGCTGAAAAAGCATTTCATATGCAGCTTTGGAAAGTGGTTCAGTTCTATTTATCTGTCTGCGCTCTATCCTACACAACACGTTTGCCRTGAGTAATAACACTTCCACATTCAGCCTTGAGGAAGTGTCGAGACTATATGTGGAATTGGCTATTGCTGTCCAAGTGGGACATCCAGGAATTTAGGGAACCAGCAGACAAGTCTTAAGTGTTTCATCCATGCTGCTAAAAAGCTGTACAAAAAAACCTGGTACTCAGTTAAGAGAGGTAATATGGTACCCAGAAGATGCCTCTCTTGGAGCTGGAGAAAAAGCCTCTTTTTTCATAGATCATAGACCTCTGCTGCTGTTTAGTTTTTGTTGCCTCCCAGGAATAAATTTTTGTGAGACATTCTTCACAGATGGCAAATGAATTCATTCTTCCTTTCCATTGCTCATATGAGATTCCCTTTTTTTATGAATAAGAGTAGTATCATTTGAGAGTGCATAACCCTGGAGTTCATGAAAATGATTTAAAAAAAAAAAAAAGAGTGGATGCTGTCAACTTCAGCATGTTAAATTTCTTGAGTTTAGTTTCCTGCTCAGCTGTAACTTCTGTTTTCACCCCCTTATTCCTGTTTAGCTTGCTTTTCTTGTTGGCAATTATTATCCTTACTAAAAGCTTGTACAGAGTTTTGATTTGGACTCTGCAGATGTTATTTTTAAACATTTAGACAGTGCTTTTTATGTAGTAGCCCCGCTTGTTCTTTTTGCCATATGTTACTCTCTGCTACTATTTGACTTCTTTTAGCAAGGTGTAACTGAATTTTGTTAATTCTTAGTGTTACATTTGCTGACAGCCAATAAATAAATTAATCAAATACTAAAGCTATCTTGTTACTGGCTGTCAATATCCATTTGTTATTGACTCTTTTTATTTCTAAACTCTTCTTGTGTTTGTGTGGATATAGTGATTGTTCCTGTATTTAAGTCTGAAACATTCTCTATTTTTTTTTCTTTTTTGGGGTAGCTTTTTTTTCCCCCCCCCTTAATTTATAGAAACAACCGTTTGACTCCTATTTGGAAGTTCCTCAATCTGGATGACTTCTGCAGTTATTTCCCTAACTTTAACAAAGCCTTTTTTTTTAATTTTCTTTTAAAATGAAAATCTCTAGGGCAATCTGCTTCTTCTAAGTAAGTTCAACCAAGCTGACTTATACTTGCTAACTCAAACTTGTTTCCTGTGCACCTCTYTACATTTTGCCAAGAAGTCATAAAGGAAATTACTATAGTTATGGGATAGATAACATCTCATTTGCTCATATACTGACTCTCTAAACTTTCAGAGTTTGAGGCTGAGCTAGAAACTAGGATGAATTGTATTACTACTTAAAGAAAAATCTGACTGTGGAAAGATGTACAAGATACGTTAATTAAGTACTATACTAAGTAATTCCCATACAAGTCATCTGCAGTCTGTTAGGCCATAACTTCTAGGTTTCAGAGGAATTGCCTTTGGACTTTAGAAGGAGGATGTATTCCTCGTTGCCTACTGATCTTTGACTTTATTTTGGAGTTTTTCCCCTTCTGTCTCATGTTTCTGTGTCCTAATTTGTTTTTAGCTGCTGCTGCTTTAACTTGGTGTGGTAGCAATTAATCATGCGCTATCTCACAGTGGTGCTAGCAGCAGCCCTCTCACTAAGGTGGACCATTAAAGAGGCTTTGGCTCTTAACAGTGGAGTTAGTTATGAACTACGGAGCAGGAAGACTTGTAGAAAGACGAAGAGAATCATACATAAAAGACCTGTCAGTATTGGTTCTCTATCAATGTTGGYTCCAGCTTATCCTAAGAATGTGTTCTTGTTCTCTTCTGATTTAGTTCTTGATTGCCTTTTCCCTCTCTTGTCTAGAACGTAGATAGTAAAGCTATGCGTGACCAGCGATTAGACATGCAGAGAAGAGCAGCAGAGACTGGTGATGATGACCTCATTCCGTTTGGAGACCTACCAACTATATCGAGATTTGGGGCTATCTCTCGTACTTCCAAAGCGATGTACCAGAATTCTGGTCCCATGCAGGCCATGGCGGTTCAGGGAGCTTCCACCAAATCTATCATTTCAGGTATGATGCATGTTCCTGAGTGTTGCAGGTTCTCGTTTTCTTTAGTATTATAGCACAAGCCCCTGCAAAAAYTTGTTTCTTTAGTCAAAAATATAGATGAGATATATGCTATGCCACCAAAACGRCTCTAGGCTTGTGGGAGATCAGGAAGCCCCAAGAAAAGGGCTGCCACTGCTTCCTGTTCCGAAGAAAGATTTGTGCTCATATTCTGCATGTGTTGATGCTGATTTGTGTTGTTCTGGAAAAGTAATTTTATTCTGCTAGTCCCTCTGAGATAAGGCTTTTCTGGATTTTTACTACAGTAAATTCAATAGAATTACTGCTTTTTCAACTATAAAATAGCAGARCATCATAAGTACTGTACTGCACTCAGTTTATAAGTAGCTGTTCCTGCAGTTTTAATGCAACCATTGTTTTAATTATTGTCAAGCAAAACCAATAAACTGGGAATAGTTAATGTTCTACAGTAGTTGTGACKATAGTATGACTGCACATCTAATTCCAAAAGCTGGCCTCTTTCTTAAGGTGTACTGAGTAAGCAGGTTGATGCTCAAGATCATCTCCAAGCTCAAGAATGTTTCATCCTGACAAGCAGGAATTCAAGCAAAGGTAGTAGGAGGCTTGTGTGGATCAAGTTGCTCCTGACTGAACTCAAATATAAAAAGGAAGTRTACTAAGAGGTGGAAGCAGGAACAGAAGATTCAGAAGTAATATAGRGACACTGTCTAAGAATGTCAGGATGGGGTTAGGAAAGTCAAAACTACTTGAAGCTGAATGTGGTGAGGGACCACATGTGGTGAGGCAACGAGAAAGGCTTCTACAAGTATATAAACAGCAAAAATTAGGTTAAGGAAAATGTGGATCTGCTGCTAAATGGAGCAAGGTCCCGGTGACAAAGGACATGGAAAAAGCCAAAATACTTGATGCCTTGTTCGCCTCAGTCTTTACTGGTAAGATCATTCTCCAGATATTCTAAGCCCCTGAGACCTCAGGGAAGGTCYGAAGCAACAAAGATCCAYGCTCAGTGGAGGAGGATTAAGGCAGGGAGCATTTAAACTGACCATACACAAGACTGTGGGCCCTGGTCGAATGCCCCTGCAAGTGCTGAGGGAACTGACTGATGTCACTGCAAAGCCACTTCCGATTCTTTTGCAAGGGCATGGTAATTGAGAGAGGTTCATGAGGACTGGAAGAAAGCAATTGTCACCCCTGTCTTTCAGAAGGGCAAGAAGAARGATCCAAGGACCTGCAAGCTAGTCAGCCTCACCTCAGTCCCTGGCAAGCTGATGGAGCAACTAATCCTGGAATAAATTTCCAGACGCATGAGGGACGAGAAGGTGAACAGGAATAGAAAGCGTGGATTTACAAAGGGAAAATCATGCTCAACCAACCTCATAGCCTTCTACAATGAGATGACTGACTTGGTGGATGAGGGGAGGATATTGTTTACCTTGACTGTGCTAAGGCTTTTGACACTGTCTCCTATAACATTCTTGTAGACAAGCTGATGAATTCTAGGCTAGATGAACAGATGGTGAGGTGGGTTGAAAGCTGGCTGAACTGCCAGGTTGGAAGGGTTGTGATCAGCAGTACAAATTTCAGCTGGAGGCCAGTCACTTGTGGTGTCTTCCGGTGGTCAATCCTGAGGCCTGTACTGTTCAGTCTGTTTATTAATGACCTGGACAATGGGACCGAGTGTATCATCTGCAAGCTTGCTGAGGGCGCAAGACTGGGGGGAGTGGCTGATAAACCAGAGGGCTGTGCTGCCATTYAGAGACCTCAACAGGCTGGAGAAACAGGCAGAGAGRAACCTCATGAAGATTAACAGAGGGAAGTGTAGAGTCCTGTACTGGGGTTTGCAGAGAAGGACCAGAAGGTCCTGATGGGCACATTGAAAACAAGCCAGTGAAGTGCCCTTGCATTAAAGACCAGCAGTGGTATACTGGGCTGCATTAGGCAGAGTATTGCCAGCTGGTAGAGGAGAATGACCACCTTCCTCAATCACAACTGGTGAGGCCACATGTGGTGTCCTGATTCCAGTGCTGGGCTCTGCCATACGGGAAAGGCATGGATGTACTGGTCCAGCAAGGGACCACAAAGATGATTAAGGGCTTGGAGCATCCCTCACGTCAGGAGGCTGAGAGAGACGGGACTATTTAGCCTGGAGAAGAGGAGGCTTCAGGGTGATCTTACCAGTATCAGTAAGCCTCCTGAGAGGATAAAAAGACGACAGAGCTGACTCTTCTCAGTTCAGTGGTGCAGAGTGACAGGATGAAAGGTACCAGACACAAACAAACACAGGAAATTCTGTCCAAACATAAGAAAAACGGTTTTTTTTTTTTAAACTGTGAAGGTGGTTGAATATTGGAACAGATTACTTGGAGAGGTTGTAAAGTTTTTGTGTTTTTTATTTATTTTTGTTTTCCTTCCCTGAGAAATGCTCTAGCAGATCTAATTGGACGTGCAGGAAGAGTTGTGCATTATGCCCGTGCAGTCAGTACTTTTTTTTTTTCCTCATTTCAGCAGAAGAAACACTAGACTTCCTTACTCTTAAAGAGATCTGATCTACCTGGTTATTTTTTAATGTGTGTCCAGTTCTGTGTAATGCTTGAATTACTTAAAGGATTGTTCTGTAGCATTGCAACATCATTTTCTCTCTGTTCCCTGGCAGACTACAGTCCTTATGGAACTCATGGTGGCTGGGGAGGCTCTCCATACTCTCCTCATCAAAATATACCTTCTCAGGGACGTTTCAATGACAGGTAGGAATGTTTGCRGGGTTTTTTGTTTTCTTTCCCTTTCTCTAGATTTTCTTCTTGTCTAGTTCCTTCTTTGCCAAAATGATTGAAACCTTTTGGAGATAATGTCTTTACTTGTGATTCCTTTTCTGATCCCAAAGGGAAAGRCTGTCCATGTCAGATGTGGCTGGTCATGGAAAACAGTTACCCTCAGCTGAGCGGGAGCAGCAGCTACGGATGGAGCTTCAGCAAGTAGACCATCAGATTAGCCAGCAGACACAAATGAGAGGACTAGAGGTTGGTACAGATGTCTTGAAAGAGTGGTGAAAGATAGGGAGAGAGACGAAACTAGCAAAGCCACCTTTTGTATGGCGGTGATTCTTCTATGTAATGCAGTTTAGTAACAGCTCTTAATTCTGTGATGCAGAGCATCAGGACTATGACAGAGGTGTAAACCTTTGTATTTAGCAGCAGAAACTTCCCTGCACTTCAAGTTAAACAAACCAACACCGTGGTTCTATATGTGCTGTGTGCTCATTCATGCTTGCTTGCTTTCTCTCTCTCTTTYTTTTCACCCGTAAACTCAGAGGCAGACTTTCTTGGGGTAGATATAATCTGTTCATCTTGGCTTTAGTGCCTCTGAAAATGTCTGATATTATGTTCACGAAGCTAAGGCCTTCGTCCRTGTCATGTTTGGCTTTGTTGTGCCCTTTTCTTTCCAAGTAGCACAAGCCGTAAGTATTAAGCAAGTAGATATTAAAGATATTCAGCTTGACTACCTCGACAACCATTCAGGTTAATGTTTTCCTGGAAAGAATTGGTATAAATAGTGAAAAGCAGCTTCTACTGAAGCTGTGGTTATCTGAGAACCTGTGTTATAAAGGAGAGGATGTTGCAGATTTGTTCTAAGAGCTTGCAATTTATAAATGGCAACAGCAATCGCAAGTAGTATGCATTTGTATTACTTGAAGCATAACTTGTGTCCTTGTTTGGGAATGAGAAGAAACTGTTTTAAATTTTGCATGTCTGCCTTTGCCATAATGGAGGAGTATTGGAAAGTTTCAAAACCCTTCAGTGGCCTGCCTCTCCTGCTTATTATCACTGTGATTGTGTCAGTGTTAAACCTCATATAGTTGAGTTTTGAACCTTGATTTAGCATTATTTGAATCTGTTAAAGCTAAGCAGTTGTTTTGAAAAACAGCTTTGAATTTAGCTCTTGTGTTCAAAGACAGAGCTAAATACTTAAAATCCGTACGGCTTTGTTAATTTAGCTACTACAGTGTTGTTGTGATTGCATAAATCAAAATTTGAGCATAAAGAATTGTATTCTTTTGTTTCTTCTCAACCAGCTAAGCGTTTGTACTTTCAGACCAACTAGACATTCTGACTGTGGGAAGTAGCGGACAGTGTGTACTCTGTGTTTCAATGTACAGCTTGCGTATTCTTACATGTGGGACTGATTCCTAGACATTACTAGCTTTCTGGAGTGGCTGATGTGGTTACCATAAAGCTCCTCTCTGTTTGCTGCTCCCAGAGCAGACAGTTGAAGCACTCACGCATTGAGTTCCTAAACTGCCGTGGGTTACAGCCTGCTGTATTTTGAAGAACTTAAGTTGATGTTAGTTTGCTTTAATACATCAAATGTGTAAACTGAATGAGGTCAGGAGCTGAGCTGACTCCTTATTTCTGCAGCAGGGGCAATAATCTCACAGAGAGATTGAGTCAGATAGAAAGAGCCAAAAGCTTGTCAGCAAGCCCAMTTTAATCCATCAGCGTTTGAGGGTTAATGCTCAAACTTTGGCAACTCGCAGGCACTGCTGTTGCTGTAGTCCACTGAGCCTCTCTGTTCCTGTGCTTCCTGATCTGGGTCAGTGGAGAGCTGCATATTGATGTCCACATCTCTCAGGATGTCTTATACAAGTTGTAATGATACTGAATTATATTGTAGAGATTTGATGAGTTCTGCTACCGTGAAACTCTTTCTAATTTCCAGGCAGTGGATTTGCTTATCTGCCATTAACTTTTGTTCAGCAAATAGCTCACAAAAAAGAATGGTGTTTTTGTTGATGTACCTTGCCTTAATTTTGAGAAGGGAGAGGTCTGTAGGGAAAAGCCATGCAAATTTGTTGCAGTAGAGTATTTAACACTGATTATTAAAGACTTTTGGTTGCATGCAAGAGAAGCATTTGCAATTGCATTGGAAATTATTTCTGTTGAGATCTTGTTAAGCAAKGAGGGAGAAGGCCTTGGTTTTGCAAATCGGCAATACTCCAGACTTATGGCTTAGTGCCCTTTTAGTGCTTGGTGTTGTGTGCTCAGTTGTGTATGTGCTTGGCTTTATGCATTTAGGCTGTTAGTAACAGGCTGCTGTTGCAGAGGGAGGCGACTACCCTGGCAGGCCAACCACAGCCCCCACCCCCACCTCCCAAGTGGCCTGGGATGATCTCAAGTGAACAACTGAGCTTGGAGCTACACCAGGTGGAAAGGGAAATTGGGAAGAGAACCCGTGAGCTGAGCATGGTGAGTGCCATGGGGCTGGGAGGCAGAGAGGTGGAGTGGAGAGCTGTGTAGCTGGCTGCAGCCGTCTCACCCTGACAGAAAGACTCTCTGCTGGATAACTGCAGCTGGAGTTATCCATTTCCCTCTTCACCGATTTATTCATCAAAACTTCCAGAGAAGCTTCATGATTCTTCTGTAGGAAGAATTTGAATTCTAGCCACTTTAAAATGCTCTGCTGTTATTTTACAGCCCTTTAACAAATCCAGCATCACCTTTATTTTTAAAAACTGAGTTGTCTCCTAGGTCACTGTGCCATGGATTCTATCAATAGCTTTAACACAGAAAACATTTTCTCTCGGGGCAGTGTTCAGTAGTCTATGTGCTATTACAGTCTCTGGTCTCTGCTTGTTGTTACAAGAACCATTCCTTCCTTTCAGGAAACACTGCATCCTGAGAGGATGAACATACCTTACTGAGACTCTTTCCTTGCCTCATGGCTTTTGTGGGCTACATTGTATAACTCCAGTTTACAGGCCTTCATCACTGGTCTCAAGGAACAAAGTTCCAGATTCTTAGTACAGTGTTGAAGAATTTTTTTTCCCTTTTCTCTACAGGAGAGCCAGTCTTCACTGGATATGAAAAACAAACTGGGCACCACTAAACAGACAGAAAATGGACAATTAGAACCGCAAAGCAAGGTTCCAGCTGAGGACCTCGCACTGACATTCAGGTAATATTGAGGAGTTCCTCATGGTTCTTCCCAACTTGTTTCATGTGCTGGAGAATAACAGAATCAGGGTGGCTCACTGGCGTATGARTAATACCCCTTGTTTCAAGTTTTTTTTCCTGTGGAAAGAAGGTACCCCTTGCTTCAGATTTTCTTCTGTGGAAGCATCTATTAGGAAAAGATTTTATAAAGCAAGTTTTTATAGTGCAAGCATGAATTAGGGATAAAATCTAGCTAAGTAGGGGAGTGGAATGGGYCTGTGTCTCAATTAATGGAACAGAAGAACTGTCATACTTGCCAGATCAAAAGTCTGTCTAGCCAATGCTCGATGATTAGTAGGGAAGAACAGAAGAAATACAATGACTAGAAGAGAGATTGTTGTTGTAGTTTCAAAGAAAAGTAACATCACAAATGCGAGAGKGAAAACTACTCCACCTTACTAATGACTGATGTGGATGTTGCCTGGGAGGGTGTGAAGCTTGGAAGAAAGTTCATTTTTATTAGGAGGCAGAGACTTTTCATCCTGTAGGTGTTTGGATGGGTTTAAACTTGCATTTAAGAAAGCGAATTGAAATAAGCTATTGACTGGGAATGCTGGTAGTCTGCACAGCAACCACTGTAGSATGCCTACAAGCATCTGCTAATACTCAGGTTAGCGTTTTAACAGGAAGGCTCAAGTGCTGCAGATGTAAACTTGGCTTAATAAAACATAACTTTGCGTGAGTGGCTTTGAATTTGGATATTTATTCATAGAATGCTAGTTAGAAAATATATGCCTCATAACTGCTTAGGAATTTTTTGCTTTCTTGTTACAACCAATCCATGAGTTCCATTCTGTGCCATTAGACCAAGGCCTCTGRAATAGAAACCAGTGCATTTGCAATTTCCATATGAAACTCTGCAAGTAATGAAATAAGTATTTATTTAAAAATCTTTAATAAAAAAAAAATCTGGATATTTTAAATATTCTGGAGTGTGTACATTGTACTGTAGATTTTTATGGAATATACTGAAATATTTAGTAAAACGTAACTAATCTAGAACTCTAAAACATTCTTAAATCTTGCTTGGTTTTGATTCTCCTTATTTTATTTCTTCTCTTTCTGGTAAGCATCTGCAGTATACCAAACAACCTGTTCATTCTGTAAGGCATGTCTATACCAGTTTATTCACAACTGTTCGAGACACTGCAGCAAGAAATACTCAGGTCCATGTTGTTCRTGTAATAAAAATGATAACAAATAATAATAATAGAAAAATCTTAGTAATCACTTTTCTTCACCCCTCATCTTTTGTCCTGACAACTGTCTTTCAGCAGTGATGTTCCAAACGGATCAGCCTTGACACAAGAGAACATTGGCCTCCTGTCGAACAAGACGGCATCTCTGAGCCTGTCGGAGGACCCAGAGGGCGGAGGAGACAACCACGACTCCCAGAGAGCGGGAGTTACACCCACGTCTGCTCCTTGAATTGAGGCCAGCATGCCCCACGGTTTCTTTTGCTGGGGTAGTGCTAGCTTCCATCGTGTTTTTTTCGAGGGGTAATTGGAGAAACCCAGGAGCAACAGCAGTAGCAGAGCAGCAGGTCCAGAGGCAATGTGCACAAACACAACTACTAGAAACAAATCCTGCACATAGTTCACATTAACGCATTTTTTAATTAAAAAAATGAAAATTAGCAGTATCTGCAAGCAATTCAAATTAAATTTGTTTTTGTTCTGTGAATGAACTTTATTTTAATAACTTTGGACGCCTTGGATCCCAGGGCTTAAAAAAAAAGATATTATATATATACTCTGTTTGATTAATTGTATGATCTTAATGAAGTAGGTTTTTTCTTTTATTTTGGTATTATTACATACCCAGTGCATAACTTTTTTTAAAAATCACCTTCATTTCTCAACAATTAAAGCAACTTGGCCACTTCCTTGTATGATTCAAAAGGGAACAAGGAAGGAAGGCTGGAGAGGTTGGAGAGTAGCTATGAACTGTAGTACCAAAAGATGTGCAGCAAATTTCATTCTTAAAAACAGTTCCTCCCTTTGTGGCTARGAACTGAACCATAACTTGTGTACAACATCCTTTTGCTTAAATAATTTAAGCTTATGCTGCGAGTGGCAGAATCTTTTTCAGTGCAACAGGTACAGTCTGTAGTATATGCCTCAGCACAGCACATGTGGTTAAAATTGTAACAAAAAGAGTAACCCAACACCTGTATGTTATTTTATTTGAAAGTTGCTGGCRTATTTTCTGTTGGGACTAAAGAAGTCAGCAGAGAGCAGATTAACCTAGTCACGGGTGTTTCTGAAGGTGGTGAGCTGGGGYTTGTGGTAGGGAGGCTTAGCTAACCAGTGGAGGCTGCACAGCATGACCTAAGGCAGACTCTCTAGAAACAGAAACTAGAACACAAGCACATGCGGTTGCTGGATATCAGCTGTAGATGGTTCAGCAAGCTCATGTTAGGTGTCCAATGTCTGGATTTGCTTTTTGTTTTGTTTTTTAACTTACCATGCCTTTAAAAGAACCTTACCAAAGTCCATACAATTAAGTCAACGCAGTGGGACTTMGTAAGCTCTCTGCCTTTTGAAGCATTCTTTCATGTATGCCTTCCTCTCAGCAGCTCTTGCCATTGTGTTTTTTTTCCTTCGTTGCTATTACATTATTACTAAAACGATCATAACTTCCTCTATAAGCTGTTTTTTTTCTTCTTTTTGTTCACTGATGGATACCTATTTAATTGTGATGCTATTGAAGGCCTTTTACTGAAGGAGACAAACACCTTTACCTGTGTTGATGCACACAAATCAATCTGACAAAAGCAGAGGAGAAAGTGAGGAAATAAAGGAAAAGTTTCCTTTTTGAAAGGTGGCACTGGTCAGTGTTCATCAGAAATGGATGCCTCAGTCAAACCGCTGCTTTTGCAACATGTCTGTTGCTGCCTGAAGGCAGCAATTCTGTCTCATGGGAGGAAAGCTGCATCAAAACCATCACTTGAGTCACAGCACTGGTCCCGGCAGAGGTGGTCAGAAGGTACTGAAAGCCACGTTTTGCTYGATAAATCTAACGTGCTGCTTCTCCAAGTAGATGCTTTTGTAAGCAGAAGTTACAGAAGCTGTAAGTCTCTCTAGATCTYTTTCCTTAAAAAGTTAAAGTGAAAAAGGTTTTGTCCTTGCTGCACATCTTTTGACTGTTCCTACATGCACTGGGGTGAGGCCCTCTAAATGAAGAATTCTGTGGAGAATCGGGGTGGGTTTTTTTGTTTTTTGTTTTTTTTTAATGCTGCTCCCTCTACACCTTCTTGGCCTGTTCTCTCTCTCTTTTTTTTTCTTAATTTCTCTCTCTGGATTAGACTACTAAATCAGAAAGCACTGGATATGTAATAAATTACTGCATTGCTTTGGTTGGGTAAAGCAAGAGTTAATAATTTTCCTGGTTTTTAGTTTTTTCCTTAACCTTAACTCCTGCTGAGGTCATAGCAACCTTGGGCTAAGCTTTGCATTCATCATACTGTTAAATAAAACAAAATGGGGGGTGGGAGGGGATACAGTCCCACTATTGCCTACCAGTAGGAGAGTCCAAACAGAAGACTCTTTTGAGTAGCAATTATTTAATTTGCCCAGTCAAGGCACCGCGTTTATATAATATTTCACATTGAATTTGATTATGCCCTACAGACCTGGCTGGTCAAGGATTTGATACACATATTGGCTTGGGATTCGAGCTTTCTTTTTTATTTAAATAAAAATTTATATATAAATATATATATACATATATACATAGTTATATCTGTATATATATTGGGTATGTTTTAAGAATTTTTTCGCATGAGCGCAGCTGTTGTGATCAAATGTCTGGGAGGTAGAAGCACTGAATGAAGATAAAGGCATTTTTCAGCACGCACCCACATCCTCCATATCTCCTCACATGGGTTTATTTCACTCTTAGTCGAACTTTGGCCTCTGAACTGCCAAGAGAAGTAGTTTTGAAGCTTATTTACTTTCTTTTCCTTTTAATTTTTGGCAGAGAGTCRTCTTTGCACTAGAGTAGCTTCATCTCCACCCCCTGCCCGCCTAATCCATCCATATCTCCTACTTGAGACCTAGCATTACAGCTGCTCTCCTTCGAGCTGAGAAGAACTAGACTGATGCAGTTTAGAGCCTGTCAGGTCTGTTCCTCCCTTCTCCACGTAGGGCGTGATGATTTTTAGCATGTTCCCCGGCAGCATGCTCACAAGTGAACTGACCCAGGACCCCGTGCTGTGTTCTCCCTTCCTTAAGTGCAGAGCACCACCATCAGGTCAGCCTTCTCTTCGTGGTTCTTAGTTTACGCCTTCCTGCTGTGTCTGTCTGAACACAGGAAGCTCATTTTAGTTGAGACAATTAGTGCAATATCCTAATTTAGGAGGACAAGCCCAGAATGTAGATGTTCTTAAGTGTTCTTACTTTAGGTAAATTAAAATTTCAGAGACGGTTATAGTAGGTCTGAAACTCTAGATTTATTTTCAACACTAGGAAGAAAATCTGGAGGGGCAAAAATTTGTACCCGTTAACCACTTCTGCCAGCTAATTTCCAGGTCTGAAATTACTCTCTCCCCCCCGCCAGCTTTTGCTTCTRGGAGGAGCTCTACATTAAGAGCTATTCATATTTTCTTTGCTGGCCAACGTATCGTGAATGCTTCCAAGAGCTGTGGATTAAAAAGGAGACCTTACTGRTGGGTTTTTTTCTCCTTTGTCCAGCTTTCTCTGTGCTGTACTTTGTGCACAGTGTCCTTGTTGTGATCAGTGTGTCCAGGTGAATGTCCTGTTTGCACAGTATTGTAGTTTGGCTTGTTAAATACATTTTTGTTTGATATCTACAAACAATATTGATTTTTGGCTTTGTTTTTCCCTCCCTCCTCCTTTTTGCCCTTTCCCTCTATCTTTAGAGAAGTTTAATTGATCAGACAAGTCAAATAACAAACTATGAAACATGCTTTTAAGTCTATATGGAAGTTGCACCTAAAATTTTCACTTTTTGTGGAAAACCATGCTAACAGAAGTTAGAGAACAGATCGCTCCATGAATAGTGGAAGCACTGACTGCTATAGCAGGTTACTAGAGAACGAAAATTTCTGGAGCAACTCTTTATACTGCTAAATTCATTCCTGTACCCYGTTATTGCCCTACTTGTACAGGAATAGCATCCACTTCAGTGAAGTTAGTCTTGGCTAAAAACTGGCTTGGTCCCTTCCTTCTACTCAAGCCTGCAGTGTTGCAGTGGTGTTCGGGCACTTCTGCATCATTCGGTAGGTAGGTCTGGTTTCTTAGTGCAGTGGACAGCTTTGAACACTTACTGACAGCAGGGTTTCAGCCCCAGCAGTGGACAAAACCCTAAAAATGGGAAGCCCCAAGTAGCAGGCCAGGCTTCAGAAAGTCAATCGGTGGTTCAGTCAGTTTGGAAAAGGTGTTTAGTTCTGTCGCGTTGTTTTCTTTATTCTTCCGTAAACATCTCCCTCCTTCCTTTCCTGTGACCTCCTTGTCCTCTCTCAGTAGAGGAAATCTACAGTTTTCCTTCCAGCCTTTCGTGTGCGGCCATACCCTGTCCCATCGTCGAGCGGGACTTTGCTTTAGCTCTGAGCACCTTTCAGACTTGCAGCACTGTTGTCTATCCCCTTTCTTCCCGGTTGCTTTTCTRTCTGGTTTCTTCGGAGCCTCGTGCTCTCCCGCTTGCCCATGCCTTCCTGTGCCCCCTCTGTGGCCTGCCCGTTCACCCTCCCTGGTTGTGTAACAGTGACAGCTTGCTGCCTCGAAACGGAGCATTCAAATGAATTCGCTTAGCCAATAACTTCTGTGAAGTTGCCTTTTCTAATGGTGTTATTACTCAGTGATGCACAAATGTGATATTGCCCCTACTGGTAGGCAAACGGGGGATCTGTATAAACATGGTAAACTGCTGTTTTTCTTTAAAGGAGAGCCAAAGACTTGTGCTTTACTTTTTTTTTTTTTTTTTTTTTTCCTCCCCTCCCTCCTGGTGTAGCTGTTCCGATTGTCAGATCTTTGTGGGGTTTTGTGAGTTGACTGTATTATCCTAATAGAAACTTACAGAAGTTAATGATTGTCAAGCCTTATCCATGCATTGAATGGTGTAAAATCATTCCGTTTAGTCATAAAATTTGCGATGTATTGAGATGTGTCTGGAGTATGCTAACATGTTTTCATTCTCTCGTGCGCTCTCCCAGCTAATGAAGAGGCTCATTTAGAGAGGGAGAAGGAACTTAGAAATTTATATAATCAAAGAAGCCTTGTGTGTAAGTGTTTAAATCTAAATTGACTTGAATACTGATTTAAAATTTCTTCAATTATAGTAAAAGATAAATCTGTGTTGCGAATGTGACTCTTTTGACTTTTAAGGCCATTGGAACTGAAAACACTTGTCAGCTGTGGCTTTACATTAAATTAGATGTGGAAGAAGCACACTTGCATGATGACATTGAGAGCAAAAATCGAGTAAAATGGGGCAAATCCTGTATTGGAAAGGACTAGGAGTGGGGCTTTTCATTGACAATACAACAAAGTTGCTTTTATTTCCCATCTGACTTAAACTCTTGCGGAATATTGTTTTAAGATTCAGAGAAATCTGCAAAAGTAACATAAACCCTCAGCTTTTTGCCGTTTGCATTTGTAAGTGCAAACAGTAGTGAGCCGGACTACAGGATAGTTTTCTGAAGAAGCCCAACAACGGGTATGTTTGAGTAGCCGTTTCAGACCACCTGCGTGGTCCGAGGGTTTCAGTGCGAGAAAGCAGGAGGCTCAACAGCAGGACTGCCAGCTCGTTTCCTCTGCTCRGTAAAGGGGAGAGAATTGGTACCGTTAAAAGCWGTGTGTGTGTGTGAGAGAGAGACAAAGTATTTATAGTCCTAGAGCAGTCAGAATCAATGCAGAGCAAGACTGCCTGTGGCGTGATTTTGCCTTCGTATTCACATTTGTCCTCATGGTTCCCATCTCCAAAATGCACACTTTTATCCCATCTAATGTTGATAGGACTGATTAAAAAAAAAAAAAAAAAAAAATTTGTAACACAGTGAAGAGACTTCCTTTTAAAAAAAAAAGGTACTTGTCTTTTAAAGTTGCAATACTGGAGACAATACTGGAGAAATGTCTGCCTTCCCTGAATAGATGTAAACTCTGAATTTATGAGGAAAGTGAGACAGCTGTTCTGAGCCACCTTTTGGATGTGGCGTCGGTGCTAAAAATATTAAAAAATTAAATGCAATGGCTGTCGCCTGCAGTATGGGAGCATACAGGCTGTGTGGCGCTAACTGACTTGTTCTCAGATCAAGTATCTGAAATGTAGCAACTGAACTGGGGAGTCTTTTTTTTCCGTATTGCACTGTTACCAAATGCTTTGTTTTTGCTGAAAAGCCRGGAAGGAGAAAGAGGCTAAAGAGTCGGTGAGTCCAAGTTACTCGGCGCAGGTCAGCTGTCGGGGGAAGTATTCTCCYGGCAGAGCCTCCCTGCGCGATTAATATGTGGTCTTTATTCCTGTACAGGAGGAACATAACTATTCAGTGTTGTCACAGTCTTGGAGGCAATTCTTGCGATAYGGATACAGCCTTGGAAAGGGAAGGAGAGCAAATTAGTTCAATTTTTGTTTTTGTTTTTTTTTTTTTCCCTTCGTCTCAGTGGCAAGGGTAACATCATGCCGTGGAAACTCTCTGAACGCTATGGTAAGGAAGGATGCGGCTTTTTCTGAAATTTCCCAATAAAAGGAATGTGTGGGAGTTTGGCTTTGTCTTTATCCTTGCTGCATCAGGAGCATCCCGGTTATTTGAAGCTTAAAGTATGTGACTGTAATAATCAAATTTAGATGTGTGTAGCTTAGTAACTTAATTAGCTGGTCTTGAGAGGCAYAGTCTGCAATTCCAGTGTGTTTGTGTACGATTTAGTGCAAATTGCCAGATGTTCAGCACTTGGGGAAATTCGGGGCATCTTGCTTCATCCAGCAAAGTGAGTATCTGTAGATATACATGGTTGGATGTYCTCGTATTTTGGGAAACAAATGATTGTTGGATCTGGAAATCCTAGAAAAACACAATACAATTTCAATTTAAAAGTATGATCCTGAGGAAGATGCAACAGTGGGTGAGGTGGCATCTCTGAAAATAAGCATWGGGTGTGATGGAATTACTTGTGAAATGTGTAGGGCAAAAACACCTGTAAGGAAAAAAAAATCTTGTGGAGTATTTGATGTTTGAGAAACTACTTGCTGCTTTGTAATGTTAAATGGATTTATTAATAATTCTGTGGCAGACAGTACTCACAAGTCTTTGGCATCCAAACCAGATTGTGTACTGCATGGATCCCACAACTGGACGTGTGTGCTGACCTCTTTATTTCTAGCTCTTTTTGATTTGGCAGCAGCATTTTATACGTGCATAAAGCAACCTGAGGCAGAAGAAACCCATCGCGGCTGCTGCCCCGTTCACARCTGGTACCTTTAATCTGCAGCCTCTCGCGAGTGGAGCTGCTCTGACACAGGCAGATGCGACACAGCAAATGACTCTGTCTAGTTTTAAGGAGTTCCCGCTGCCCCTTTGGCCTCTGCTGCTGTTGAAGCAGCCTCTCTGCTAAGAGGAGCTTTCCTTGAAGTYGGCTTAGCAACTGTGCTGTAGCTTCATTATTTTTGCTGATTTTTCTGTAACTGGTACCTTAATGTCGAGAGCTCTTTCCCCATCGTGTCCCTTGCTGTGGGGAGGAAGAGGAGAGGCAAGGYAGGAGGAGGGAGAAAGGCTCGTGGGATTTTCTATGCGGCTGCTCCCACCCACCCATCCCTCTTTGAAATCATCTACTTCCAGTTGTGGGATTTCTCTATAGATGGTTTTTTTTTTCCCTGTTTTTGTAAGCTTAGTTTACTTTGATCTTGTTAGTGTCATACAAGTCTCCCAGAGACATTCTGCAGTCATTATCACCTTTTTGGGTGGAGTTTATTTTATTTTTTTTGTTTTTGTTTTTTTTAATAACTTTCAACATTGGTGCGTATATGCTTGAGATAGAGCTCATGTAATTTTCCAATCGTATTGATTGTATGTGATTGTGCCCTGCAGAGGTATATTTAACAAAGAATGAAATAAAATAAAAAAGGATAGTCTAGGTTAATAAAGGAGACCGTGAGATTTGCTGAGTCAGGTTACGAACTAGTTCTTGAATTTATTTAGGATTTTGGGTAAGTGAAGTTCCTTGTCTGGTGTTCTCATAAATCAATGCTAATCAAAATGTCATTGTTTCTCTTTGTTTGTGGAACTAGTTCTTTTCTTGCTTTTCTTCTCCTTCCTTTGGTTTCTTCCTTTCCTTTTCCTTCCTTCCCCAGTAAAAAAAATAKAGAGAGAGAGCCTTATGGGTATGGCTGACTGCATTGGCTTGATAATTGTGAATAGTTGTTTATAACTAGCACAGCATTTTTAATAGGCGTAGAGATCAAAGACAGCATGTGAAAAGAGTTCTCTAGACTGCAATCTTGGCGAGGTCGGGGGAGTGCTGAGCGCACACTTGTACACGCAGGCCCGGCCACGGGGGAGGCACGCAAGGCGCTGAGATAATCCTCCTTGAGAGGTCGGGTACTTCGCTGCCCGTTGGAAAAGAGGATAAAAAGGATGGAAGAGTTCACTATATCCAGCTCCCTGTGGTTTTACTCCTTCAATATACATTTTAAAAGAGAAGCCTTGTAGATGTTGTGCTGAAGTGGGAAGGAGAGGATCCCSAGACTGGAAAGTCAGTGTCCCCCTCCTTATTTCCTCCTTAGAGCTAGAGCCGAAAACACTTTTGTATTGAAGAACAACACCGTGAAGACCTGTTGTGCGTGCGWGCGTGGTGGTTATACAGCAAAAGCTGTATGTTGAAACACTATTTCCCCTTCACCTTGCTTTTCTCCCTCTCGAAGCTGGCTCGGACTCGCCTTGCTTCCMCATCGTGTCCAAGGGTCCCCTGAGTTATATATATATTTTAACGAGCAGAAAGGAAGTGATTCGCTACTTGGTTTGTAAATAGATGGAAGTGTCTATCAGGTGTTACCTGCTTTACTGTCAGCATTTATATTAAATGATAAATTAACRGAGAACACCTTGAAATCTCTCTCTCTTGCTGTCTGGGCTGATTGCGCGTTCTTCTACGTTTTGCACGATGAGCCTCTCGCCTGGAAGCCAGCGCGTGTGTGCTGGAGGTGCCAGGTGTCTCGGCAGAGAAGCCCCGTGAAGGTTGGTCCCCCCTCGCGTGGGCTTTAGCAAAGCATCGGGCGGCTACGAATACAAAATTGGTTGAAGGGCTTCCGGTGGGGATTAAGCCGCTGCTCCTCCGAGAGCCGGCGCGAGGGCAGCCTCGTCCGGGGAGCCGGTCCCGGCGCCCGTCCTGTCGGGATGGCCGCTGGGCGCTCGTGCTTCCCGCAGCCGTCCTCTCCCGCTGCGAGCCGGGGGGTGGCAGGCGCTCGCGCAGGGAAGCGCGGCGGAGGGCTCSGTGCTTCTGTTGGTTACCCGCTTGCGGGTGCTCTCTTGGGGGAAAAACGCAGCGTTTCTGTCAAGTGGTTGGCTTTCGAAGGAAATCGTAGTGTTGTGGAGACCCTGATCTCGTTGGGAGGGAGCAGTGGCTGCTCTCAACCGCAAGGACTGTCAGGAACATGAGCATTTTATTATTATTGTTCAGTTAATGGGATGAAGGGGAGGCTGGGTTCAGATAGGTGACAGCTGCAGGACAGACGGGTGTAGATACTGAGAGAGCCTCTTAGTGCTCCCAAGTGCCGCTGTCTTCCCGGCCTCTCCAGAAAAGAGGCAATTCTGAGGGCCTCGCAAGCACGATGACAAAAACGACGCGCGACAGCTCGTCCCTCCTGCCCGCAGCTGCCGGGCGCGGAGCTTTGGCGCTTGAGGATGCCGAGCAGCAGYAGGTACCGCTTCGGAGCGAGCAAGGACCCCTCTGTCCCTTGGAGCCCGCGGAAGCAGCTTTGGGGACAGAGCCGTCGCTCCATGAAAGCAAACGAGGCAGCTCGTAGTTTTTATTGATGCACTTGTCGCTTTGGATGCTTCCGTCGGCACGGACCTGCCCAGGCAGAAGTGCTGCGCCGTAAATGGCCACTGAAGTCATTTTTCAGTGCAGTACGTGTCAGCCTGCGGTTTGGAAAATATACAGATCCCTTCAGGCCTACGTACAATTTTTTGGAATATTTGGAGGGAAAAGGGGAAAAAAGTGAACGTTCTCCCCCAGACACGGGGAGAAGGGCAGCCCGGGCTCGGACGCCGCCCGGGCTCGGACGCCGCGCGCTCCCCTCCGCGGGAAGCCCCCGGGCCCGCTGGCAGCCCCGGGAAGCGGCGGGCGCAGCCGGACGGGTCCCGGGCGCGAAGCCCTCCCTCGCGGGGCGTTTTGCGGCAGGGCGGCGCGGGCGCTGCTCGGAGGCGCTGCTGCTGCGCGGGGCCGGGCCGGGCGGTACGCTTGCTGTCGGCGAAGGTGGACGAGGGCGAGACCGGCGCCCGCGCCGGGCCGCGGCAGGTCTTCAGCGGGGCGCTCGCGGCTCCGCAGGGCTCCCGCGAGAGCGGAGCTGGGCAGCGGCGCGCCGTCCCCTGCCTTGCCTTACCTGAACACCTGAAAGGGGGGGGTTATTTTGTTGTTTTTGCTGTTGTTGTTTTGTTTTCACACTAGGACTTCTTAATTTTCTTTAAGCGGCACAAAACGAGGGCATCTGGCGCTTGCGTGGGGTGGGTGGCCAAACTTTCCCTTGTCAGATTGAACTTTAAAACCTCCTTCAAACTAAACATTGCTCCGCTCTGCTCTTTGCTTAACCTGCTGCGGCCGGTCGTCAGCCTTTGGCCTCGGCGCCCCGCTCCCCTCCCGCCCTGCCTCGCTTCCCCCGGGCCGGCGCCTTCAGTGGCCGAGCCGCTTCGGGCGCCCGCGCACCTCGAGGCAGACGGCCGCTCCTGCAGCGACGTGCGTTTCCCTCCGAGAAGCCGCTTCGAGCCCCGGGGCAGGTGAGCAGCTCCCCCGCGCCGCCGGGGCGCGGGCCGGCCGCCTCTCGGCGGAGCGAGCTCTCGGCGGAGCGAGCTCTCCGCGGCACGTCTCCGCGGGTCCCGGGGGGCGGCCGGCCGGCCGGCCGGGGCTCGGCCTCCGGGCGTTGCGAGGCTCCGGCCGGGGAAGCCCAGCTGCGACGCGCGCCAAGGCGAGCCGCCTTCTGGGGAGCGCTCGAGGGCCCGGCCCGCGCGGACGCCGCGGGGGCCCCGCCGGCTCCGGGCCCGCCGCGGGGCCGGGGCCGAGCCCGCTCTCTCCCGTTCCAGGACATGCATCTCTTTGCGGCGTGTCTCCTCGGCGTCTGGGCTCTGGCCGCCGCTCAGCGCTACGTCATGGAGGACGTCTGCACGGCGAAGCCGCGCGACATCCCGGTGAATCCCRTCTGCATCTATCGCAACCCGGAGAAGAAGCCGCAGGAAGGCGACGGGCAAGAGGCGGAGAAAGACAAGATCCCCGGGTTCACCAACCCCCGCGTCTGGGAGCTGTCGAGGGCCAACTCGCGCTTCGCGGTGGTCTTCTACAAGTACCTGGCCGACTCCAAGGACAACGGGGAGAACATCTTCATGTCGCCCCTCAGCATCTCCACAGCCTTCGCCATGACCAAGCTCGGCGCCTGCGGTGACACCCTCCAGCAGCTCATGGAGGTCGGTGGCARTTCCTCGGCCTTTTTTGGTAGCCGTCACCAGGGCCCGGGAGACGGCAGAGCTGGCAGTGGCTGAGCACCGCTGCGGGGCTCCCCGGCTCGGGAAGGAGACCGGTAGCGAAACAAGCCCCCGGGCAGGACGCGTCAGGCTTTGGCTCCGAGCTCTTTGAGTCCCAATTCTTTCCTTAGACGCAGCATTCAGGGCGAGTTTCCCTGGGTTTGGCAAGTCCGTTTCCACCTGGAGGAAAGGAAACCCGTCCTGGAGAGAGGGAAGAGGAACACCTTGTTTCTTGCAGGCCTGGCTTGCAAGGGTAGTTAGGGCTGCTCTTGTGCAAAAAGCAGAAGTCATGCAGTAAGTCCCACTGGACCTTCTTCACATCCCTCCTGCTCCCCTGGGACAAGGTGGGATTTGTCTGGGCTAATGAAACTTAGAGCTGCAGCACCATAGTGCGGGCTGACCTTGCTCCTGTGCTGGTGGGGTCCATGCTTGGAGYACAAGCCGAAACCCCCAGGAGCAAGCGACCAGGCCTCCCCGGGCAAGAGACCGCTGCAAGCCACCTTCCAAGCAGCAGCAAAAGCATCAGTGGGAGACGGTGTAGAGACCCCTTTGTCGGTTGGTACTAAGTTACAGCCCGTCCCCCGYGTCAAAGCGGGGACGTGTTGGCGAGAAGAGCTCTCCCCAGTCCTTCCTGCCTTGAGGCCAAATGAGGTTTTGGCCTGCAGGGCTGTGACTGGTTCCCTTCGGGAAGACTTGGCTGTGTTTGGTTTTACTCTCAGAGCTGTTGAATCAGTCAGGGTTCCCCTCATACAGACACCCGCCACCAGGGCACCAGCCCCCTCCAGTTCACGTGGCTTCCATGGCCTCCGGTCCTGTGGGATCAGTGTCCTCCGAAGGGAAGTTGGCTCCGTGCTGGTCCAACAGCCCTTCTCGCCCACCAGCTGGCTGCGTGCTCTGGCCCCGCTGGGTCCTGCCCTTGCAGACAGGAAACTACAGCCCGGAGGGGCCTTCCCGCAGGCAGGTGGGAACAGGATCTGCTCCGCGTGCTCCCACTGCCATTCTGCCAGCAGCTCCTGCCTCCAAAGGAAGCAATGTTGGTGTCAGCTGAGGTCATCCTTGGTCTGAGGCAGCATAGAGCAGTGAAACATGTCTCCCAGCTTCTTCTCCCACTCCCTCCCCTTCGGGCCAGTCCTTCCCACTGACACAGAGTCATCCAGGGACGTGGAAATGCGGATTGGCTCCTACAAACGAGCCAATAACACCCCCTTTGCCTTGCAGGAGCTCATGCCAGGGACTCCAGATGTTTATGTGGAGCAGCATGCTGGGGGATTTTCTGTGCCTAAAGCTCAGAGGTTGGATGGATGCTGGCTGACAAATCATAACTGCCCTTCTGTCTGGCAGCTAGGAAGGGATTAGGAAAACCTCACTGTGCTGCAGGAGTCTAGCCTCGAAACGGCTGCAACGTATTCTCGTTCCTTGCAAACAGATCACGTGTACCCGAGTTACTCAACAGGCCGACACGTGGGCAGGAACGGCCTGTGGGAGTGTCGCAGAAGGCTTTAGCGCAAGCCTTGCGGGTCCTCCTGTGACCTGCAGCAAGCAACCCAAGAGTTGCTTCCAGCCCCTACAGTGAGACACTCACGTTGTGTAAAGCTCTCAATGAGCAGCACCTCGGTATGTTGAGCAGGGTTTCRTTCCTCCCTTCGAGCTCTCCAAAGCCAGGTCTCAGGCTGGGAACGTGCTGCTTTTGTGTAGATTTGGTGGCGTTGATAGMTGAAGCTCAGGGCCTGTAGATTTCGTGCGCCGTGATCTGTGCTGGGGGGCAGAGGGCAAAGGGCTGTATCTACGCTTGCTGTGGGCCCCAGGTGAGCAGTCGTCTGGCATGTTGGCAATGAATGTGCAGGTTCAGCCCTCAGTGTGGGGCTGCAGGACCACGGGAGCCCGCTCATGGAGTCCTCCTCGCTGTTTTGGTCTTCTAGGTCTTTCGATTCGACACCATTTCAGAAAAGACATCTGATCAGATCCACTTCTTCTTTGCCAAGCTGAACTGCCGGCTTTACAAGAAAGCCAACAAATCCTCAGAGCTCGTATCAGCCAACCGCCTCTTTGGGGAGAAATCTTTGGTCTTTAATGAGACTTACCAGAACATTAGTGAAATAGTTTATGGAGCCAAGCTCTGGCCCTTGAACTTCAAAGTGAGTCTGAACTGCTCGGGCTTTCTCCCCGTTTTCCACGTCCTTCTGCTTTTGCTGCTTCCCCGCTCTTTGCCCGCAGGGCTGGGCCCACGGGACGTGAGTGCAGGCRGGCGCGTGGGGCACAGCGCCTTCGGTCCTGGCTCGCCTTAAGCACGGTTGCCTTCCAGCCCGTCTTCTCTAAATGCTGCAGCTCTGTGCTGGAAGCAGTATCCTCCCTGGGAGCCCCTTTGGCTACGGAGGGGACACAGAGAGGTGTTTAAAACCCTTGACTGACTTAGGTATTTTGGTCTCTTTCTTCAGGAAAAGCCAGAGCTCTCCAGGAAGATAATTAACGAGTGGGTGGCTAACAAGACAGAGAGGCGCATCACAGAAGTGATCCCGGAAGGAGGAATAAGTGATCTCACTGTCCTGGTCCTGGTCAACACCATTTATTTTAAGGTAGGACTAACAAAACCTGGAGAGCAGCCTGTTTCCTTGGGTCGAGTGATAATATTAACGTTTGTCTGTCTGTTCTTCCTCTCTCTCTTTTAGGGGCACTGGAAATCGCAGTTCCCAGCTCCAAACACAAAACTGGATTTATTTCATAAAGCCAACGGTGAGACCTGCAAGGTCCCGGTTATGTACCAAGAGTCCAAATTCCGCCATGCCGCCATCCCCCAGGACAAAGTGCAGGTGCTGGAGCTGCCTTACAAAGGGGACGATATCACGATGGTGCTGGTCCTGCCTGATGCTGGGACGCCGCTGGTGGAGGTGGAGCGAGACTTGACGTCGGAGAAGCTGCAGACCTGGATAGGGTCCTTGACGGAGCTCTCAATCTCAGTCTTCCTCCCTCGCTTCCGCATCGAGGACAGTTTCAGTGTCAAGGAGAAGCTGAGAAGAATGGGGCTGGAAGATCTCTTCAGCCCAGAAAATGCCAGACTCCCAGGTCAAACGTGACGACGGGGCAGYGCAGGGTGCAGGCAGGGGTTAATCGTTCCTCCATGGGTGCGCAGACAGTGAGCGCCACAGCATGCAGGGAGAGCGTGAAAGCAGTGAGGTGCCGCAGCGGTTGCAGATGCCTCTGGGTTCAGTCCCGGCACAGCAGTGCGGCCTGCTCAGCGCTGCGGCTGGGGGAGCGTAGGGCCCTCCCGCGCTTGGCGGTAGATACCCATGTTTTAGGGCAGGCTTGCCTTCTGCTTTGATGCCATGCTACGAGGGATGGAAATGTTTTGCCTCTTGAGCTGTCATCTCAAAACATATTACAATTTTCTCTGTCTTGTTATTCTGGGTTTTAGGTATCATTGCAGAGGGCCGGACAGACCTCTACGTATCTGATGCTTTCCACAAAGCCTTCCTTGAGGTAAGCTTTGTTTTGTCCCAAGACACGTTTTCCTCTCAACTTTCATTTTAAAAACATGAAGCATGACAAGGGAAAAAA
>NW_028185606.1:1531417-1534259 GCF_003343005.1 Rhea americana
GGGGGGGGGGACGGAAACCCGGCGCCGCGACCGCACCAAGCCTCTCGGCCCTCAGGGTTGCTGTGGGTGCCGGGAGTATACGTAGGACATGTCGGGAGCCCGTCTGTGACAAGCCTGTGGCCTGATCCAAAGCTTGGTGGYGTGGCTGAGAGCTCCTTCCTGCTGGTTTCACAGCGGGCACGTGGTGGTGGGGCAGGATGGCCTCAGACTGGCGCCGCTCTGCCCTTGCCCTGCTCGGGGAGGGGGGGGAACCTGCTCTGCATCCCTCTGACCTGCGAGCTCCAGCTACCTGCTGCCACCTCTTTACCTGAGCAAAGGCAGGCACTGTCCCACTTACTGCACTGGTTTTGGCTCTGACTTTTACCTGCCTTGGCTGCTAGCACATGGATGATAACAAGCAGCAACGCAGGCCCGACTTTCCCGGGGGGCAGCCGCTTTGGGATTGTACGGGACACGCGTACAATTGCAAATCATGCCTGTGCATCCAGGACAGTTAAGGATAGTCCCTAAAATAAAACATTGCTGTGACTGGTGCTGGAGYCATGATGTTGCCCCTCTTTTCCGTGCTTCAGCTTGGTGGGAAGGAGGGAGAGCCCTCTACAGCAGCGCATCTGAAACCTGCCAGAGCTGCAGGAACGGGCRCTGCGTGACGCCTGCGTTTTAATCTGCTCTGCTCTCTTGATCGGCAGGTGAACGAAGAAGGCAGCGAGGCATCAGCTGCTACCGCTGTCACCATCTCCGGCCGGTCCTTCTCCATGAACAGAATGATCTTCAATGCCAACAGGCCCTTCCTGCTCTTCATCCGGGAAGCTGCCCTCAACACCATCATCTTCATGGGCCGAATAGCCGATCCTTGCTCCTAAGCCAGTAGGGCCCTGCTCCTCCTCTCTGCCCCTGGCAAGTGGCCGTAGGGAGCTGTCACGCAGCCCAGCCTGCGCCTAGGGCGGTTGGGCTCGCTGTTCGGTGCAAGCTGCTGGGGGTGGTTGTACCCAGGTGACCCGGTGCTTCTCCTCCTCGCTGGGGCAGGTGAGGCGTCGCAGGGCATCGACCCTGCCCCAGCCTTTGCGCGAAGGAAGCCAAATGCTTTCTGGCACTAGTATTTCTGTGGCACCCGAAGAGAGTCCAGCATTTGCCATCTTTCTTGTATCCAACCTCTCCTCCCTTTCAGGCCTCAAACTGTAACACTGATCACCTGGTACATTAAAACCTCTAGATCTGGATGTAACGAACCAGTCCCAGTTTGGGCAGTTTTCTCCTTGCTGAACCATTTCCTAGGCCTACAAAAGCTTCCCTTTTCGAATGAAAAGGCCCTTCTCTGCGCTCCCCGATCCCAGCACWACTACTAAGCGGGTCAGTCCTGCACTGCAGAGGTCAGTGGAATAGGGGCTGTCAGCTGGCACTCACCAGCTGTGCTGAGAAACATCCTCACGCAGTTCTGCGCTGAACAGCTGGTAGGTGGAGGAGCTGCCCAACGTCCTCGTCTAAGTGCTGATTAGTCACTAGCAAAAGCACCTCTTAGCTAAGGCTGTACGTCTGAGTGGTGATCTTCAGACTAGTTTTGTGGTAAAGTTACTGTAAGGGTAACTCTGGACCACAGCAGTGCACGACTAAGGTAACGCAACCACCAGCTGCCTTTCTGTCCCAGTTGCTCCACAACGTCCCTGTGCTGTCCTGTGAAGGAAGCTATACTGAAAAAACTTATTTCACCTGTAGGTTTACRCCCAGCGCTGAAGCACGCTGGCTTGCTGCCCCTCCATACGTGTGCTCTGACCTCCGTTCCACCCCGGAGCAGCTGCATTACTGCAGGAAGGACCCTCCCACGGGGCTGGCTGCAAGATGCAGAAGTAAATGCCTTCGGCATTTAGGGCAGCTGTTTTAAAAAACCAGCAACACAACCAAACAAACCAAAGCACAGTCCTCTCCTTTTGTTAGTGGTACACGTAACAGATATGTTGTGCACAGACAGATGCTACAGTGTTGGCTGGCGGCACTCACCAATGTGCTATTTACTCTCCAGCTTTCACAGGACCAGTAAAATATCCTGACTTAGAAAACAGACATACACAAACCTCCCTTCTTCTAGGCAGCAAGTACCMCAGCAAGCCAAGCTACAAGGCAGTCAGATGTGACGCGCCGCTCTGTGGGAGGACGAGCACGAAATGAGGTTTGGTCACGCCGGGGCCCGTCGCTGCTCTCGGTAGCTCCCGGGCAGGCCGAGGTGGTGCAGCGCCGTCCCTCCTCCCGCTGCGCTCCAGCAGGCAGGGCTGAGCAGCCGGCCGCGCTGCAAGCGGGGCACGGTTGGACCCCGCGCGCTACCTCYGCTGCTGTACGCGAGAGAGCGCTGATGTTCTCGCGTTTATGATGMTGAGGCTCTTAAATACCGATTCTGCTGACGCACGGGCCTGGAGTAACACCTCTAGAAGGAAGCTGCGCGTGTAGCTACTTCACCACAGAAGATGAGGCCCTGGAAGAAGGTGGTGAAAGCAGCTCTTCCTCCTCCTGTCCTACTCTGTCGTTCACCTCTGCTGCTCTTCTTGCAGGAYAGTATTTTTCTGCCTGCTCACCTCACTTTGCAGCTCCAGAAACGTATCATCTCTTCCTATAACACCTCTCTCGTCGTCTCAGTTCTGCTCCACACTCCATGGTGAAAGAGGAAGGTTGAGGAAATGCCAGGTTCTCCCTAGGCAGGAGCACATCAAACCAAAATGCGTCACCTGCCAGCAGCAGCGGAGACAACTCTGCTGCTGCAGCAGCATTTGGGTGCAGCAAGAGGATGGTGGTTTCTCTCTGACGAGACCAGAGGGGGCTGCTCCTGCAGAAACGGTGGGACAAAGCTCATATA
>NW_028185606.1:1534301-1556351 GCF_003343005.1 Rhea americana
AAGAAAAAAACAGCTTGAGGCAGCCTAGACTCTCCCTTGCTTTAAGTTGCGCTTTCCCGTCGGGCGGACCCGTCGGCTACAAGAGGCGGACAAGGAGCGGAGTATTAAACCATTTAATTCTCAAACCACTCACATGCATAATGTTCTTTTACACAGTGTTAAAAGAAAGAAGAAAATGCAATTTGTTTTTAATACAAACAGAATTTCAAGTATACATTTATAGAATTTTTCAAAGATTCCTAACCAAGTTGCTAAGTAAGTTTTCATTCACATTGTTCTTAAAGCTGTCCAACGAGAGCACTTTTTTTTTTTTTTTTTTTGCTAAACTGCTTTAAATGCAATTGTACAGTCCCCTCTACCTTTGTTTTCTCCCCCCTTCCCCAGTGCTGCTTCTCTTACCACCGTTCCCTGGTCCTCCTCCAGCAGCGCTGGCCGTCACCGTACGCAGCCAGCCAAAAACCGTAGCCTTCCTACGAGCTTGTACCTGCCAGCTCACTGGAAGAGGAGCAGGGAAGACATGCTAGAGACCAGCTTGGGAACAGCTTGTAAAAGTCATTCAAGAACAGTCTGATATCCACAAGTTACACACAGCAGGATCACACTTCCAACCTACCGCAGACTAAGTGTGAACACTGACTTTGTTTTTATTTTTATTCTTTTTTTTTTCTGAAATAAGGATTGCAACCAAAAAGAAGAAGAAAAAGAGAGAGAAAAGAAATCAGTACAGCAGGAAATTTCTTAACTGTGAAAATGAGTCTCGAGTGTTAGGACATGTGTCCTAAGAAGTTTGATTTGTAAGTCAACAGTAGAAGGTGACAGCACAATTTTCGTTACGTGTGGTTACTCTGTAAACCAGCCCAGAGCAGAATCGATACGGGACAGAGAAAACCTTGGATTTTTTTTAAATTTAATTTTTTTTTTTTTAATACTGGACTGCCTAGGGCTCTCCGGCCAGCGTGCGGGGGGACCCCGCACCGCGGCAGCGACGTGCCTAACGCCAGCCCCGCGACCAACGCCCTTCAGAGAGTCTTTACAGCCAAGGGCGGCTCCTGACCAACGCCCCAAGCGCCCGACAGGCCGGCACGCGCCGCGCCGGGCCTGGCAGGGCTGCAGCGCGGCCGGGGCGCCGGAGCCGGGGCAGAGCCGCGCTCGGGCGCCGAGGGCCCGGCGCCCCCGCCGAGCCGCCTACGGCCGGCCCCAAGGCCAGCGACAGCCGTACCCACCTTCTGATTTAAAGTGCATTTCTTCAGTAAAGTTTTTTTTTTTTATTTTTTTTTTATATTTTTTTTTAAAGAGGAACCTATTTAAAGTGCTGTTCTAGTTTGGAAAGGGACTGTTTACGAAAAAAAAAATGGCACCTTTTCACAAGACAGATCTGCTCCCTGTATGCGTGTGTGTGTGTGTGTGTGTGTGTGTATATATATATATATCTATATGCTTATATAAATATATATATACACACACACACACACACTCAGAGCCAGATCTGCTGACTAACGACTGCTATATATTTTTTTGCTTGTTTTTGTTATTGCTTTTCGCCGCCGCCTGCTCGTAACGCACCAACCCCCCTTCGCACCGCCGGACCGGCGCGGCGGCGGCTCGGGGAGGCTCGGGCCGGGCTCCTCGCGGCGCGGTGACGGAGCGCGGGCGCGGACGGAAGGACAAACTAAACCCGCTGCAAGCGAAAGCTTCGCCCTCGGCGCCGGGGACAGAGGTAGTTGCGGCGCCGCGAACCCTCCGCCGCCTCCTGCGGCTCCCGGCTGCAGCGAGCGCTGGGAAAGGCGGCGAGCGGCCTCCCGGCTCGGCCCTTCCGCCGAGGACGCCGCCGGCCGCCCGGCCCGCGGCGCTGCCGCCCCGAGGYGCTGGCAGGGTGACGGGCAGGGCGGCGAGCGGCGGGGCGCGGGCCGGGCCGCGGGCGCGCGAGGATCGGAGGACGGAGCGGGCCCGAGCGAGCCTCTCGCGCCGCCGTCCTCGCGAGTCCTCCCCTGCCTGCGCGAAGTAATTTCCGCTGCGTTTTTCTCCTTTTACGCCGCTGCTTTCTGTGTTTCACAACCAGTAGTAAAA
This sequence comes from Rhea americana, assembly GCF_003343005.1. NCBI lineage: Eukaryota > Metazoa > Chordata > Aves > Rheiformes > Rheidae > Rhea > Rhea americana. The sequence goes on from NW_028185606.1 coordinate 1,536,369, forward strand.
CTAACCGACGTAGCTTCGTTTTTAGTTTCTAATTAGTTTCACAGTTCCTTGGGCCGCAGCCAATGGTATTGGGTCTGACTGCAAACATAACAGGAAGGTTTAAATAAATAAGCTTCACTGCAACATAAAAATAATGACGACATTTAACCGTAGATCCGAGGGGGAGAGGGATAAGTACATTTACAAAAACTAAGTGAAGCTGCAGGCTTAACATGACAGTCTGCAAAAAAAATTAATGCACTGATTTTTTTTTTTAAGTACTGCCTTAGACATGCAGAAAAATAATATATCAAATCAGAGTATGTCAGATTAAACGAGGAAGTTACACAGCAGTATTAAAAAAGATACCTGAATATGTTTCAAAAGCTTAACTGATATGAACTAGGAAGCCCATTAAAGCTGCCCACTTTTACACGATAACTCTAAGGAACCTTAACAAAAATACAGCTTGGTTCAGTCTAATCGAAGCAGGGAGACGGCAGCCGCGCTCACAGCCGGGGAGCAGCTCCGCTTCGCCACAGACCTTTGTAGACAAGATGCTATTTCATGGATCAATCACCAAGAAACTAAAAAATAAAAATAAAAATAATAACAAAAAAAAAATCCTAACCGAAAATCCACTGGTAGGATAAGACTCTCTACCCCTTGTCCACCTAATGCAGTACAGCAACGCGCCCGGGAAGTATTCGCTCCGCCGCCGGCGCGCGAGGCGGCTGCGAGGGCGACGGGACCTCGGCCCCGCGCGCTCCAAGCGCGCCGGCGGCGAGCAGCTCGCGCAGGGCCTTGCCCGGCCAAGCCCCGACCGCCTCCGAGCACGGAGGCTTCTCGGGCCGCCGYGCCGCGCCGGGGCCGGCCCCGGAGAGGAGCCCGCCGCCGCCTTCTCCGCGCCCTCCCCTCGGCCGCGGGTGCTCCCGGGGCAGCTTCGGACGCCCGCGCGGCACCGGCCTGCGCTCTGCAGCTCCCGCCCCGGGCTCCCCGGGGCGCGAAACCTCAGCGCAGCCCTCGGCAGGGCTCCGGCGCCTTCCCGCCGCCGCCAAGGCGGGCGAGCCCCGTCCTCCCTCCCGGCGCTGCGCGTCTCCCTCCTCTCCCCCGCCCGCCCAAGGCGGCCGACCCGCTTCCCTCGCCGTTTCTGGTCACGCTCTGCAGACCTCCCCGCCACCGCAAACGGCTCGGGCGGGAAGGACGCAGACTCCCCCGAAGGCGGCACGCTCTCGCCGCCCGCCTGCCCAGGCTCTTTTCTGCGCCCTCGTCCTCGGGACAGAAGGTTTCGGCTTGGCCGCCTCCGCTGACGGCACCCGCGGCAGTAGCTTAGAGGAAACACGGTCTTAAGGAGCTCACAGTATCCCCCTCCTCTTGCAACGCTACTCACCAACTCACCGAAAAGCTCTGAGCTTGCCAGACAGCAGCCAGACACCAACTCAGGTAYGAAACGGGTACCTGAGCCGGGCGCRCCGAAGCCAGGCCGAATCCTCTCCGGGACCGCGCCAGCATCCTCCTGCTCTCAGCAGGTCTCCCGGAGCGGCGCTACAGCTCCCCGAGCCYGCACACCCCCTGCTGCGACGCACACGCGCTCGGGGCCAGCCCGAGACGGCCCGTCCCGCTCCGCGCACGCAAGCGTCTGGGCACCTGCTCACAGCCGACATCTCCAGGCCTGCCCCACCGCCCCGCCGAAAGCGGGCTGCGGTCCTCATCCGCAAAAGCCTTTGACAAGCRCAAAAACCTTTTCGTTCTGAAGACACGCGACTGCCCCGGCAGGAGCGCCCGCAGGCAGCCCAACGCCGACGGCATGCAGGCACCTGCACCCCGAGGCGGCTCCGCCGCGCCTCTAACCACAGCAGCATCAGACCTCTCCTCTTTCCTCGATCACCCTGACAGCTGACAGACCTAGAAATCCCGTGCATCGGGGCCGGGGGCGGGGGGGAGTGGAATCTAAGATTTTTTTTCCAGCATTTTCATGAAAATAATTAAAGCTTTAGAACAAAACGAGGCATTTTTGGTCTGCTCTCCAAGCCATCAGAATGGTTGTAAGGAAAGATAGCCACGCGTTACGAACTCGTCACCCAAAGCTTCTCGCTTTGGTGTCTTCCCCAACRCACTAAGCACGGCAGAGTCACTGCGCACAGCATACTGAAACTACAGTTACCTAAAAAAACAATTTGGCCCATTTTACATGAAATTGGCTACCTTTTTGTTAAAAAAAAAAAAAAGTATTATTGAAAGACGTTTGCACAGAAATGAAAGAAATTGCACGTAACACTACTTTCTCAGCCAATTAACTCTTTTCTGCCCAGTTAGCTGGCAGGCATGCTCTCCGTCAAGAGGAATTCCTTTCCTCGCCAAGCCCAAGCTTCACTGAGGCTATGGCGGACGATCCTTTGGGAAGGGATGACTTTCCTGTACGTCCACACAGCACGTAACACTGCTGCCAGCGAGCACGACGCGAGCCTATCCGATCAGCAACGGCAGGTGGACGCTCGCTCTGCCGAGTAACAGGGACACCGGGTGGCTTTCTATAAAAAGAGCCTCCAGAGCGCGGGCTGAGCAGAGGAGCAAGAAACACGGCTGCTGCCAAGCCCCCGGGAGATGGATTGAGGGGAGTTTGTTCACAGCATTTGTTAATGCCTTGGAAAGGCAGCTTACTCCCCTGGACAGGAAAAAAAAAAAAAAAAAAGCAAGATTTCATCTCTGAGCCCATTTCCTCTTTCCAACTGTGACAGCAGAACGTGCACCTCTACATAGGTTGCTAAAATAAAAAATGTACCTTTAGGCATCAATGAATAGCAAAGGACTGTCTTCTAAAAGTGTAATTTAGACACTAAATATACTAGTTTCTGTAGCCTCCTCTTGCTAGGTCCCAGCTCCGCCAGACTACAGTCTGAGGTGCTGTGTTCTGCCTTTTTGTTTTTAGAAGGCTTGTCAGAATAGACTTGTTTTCTTAGAGGTAACTACCATGAAGTATGTTACAATTTTCAAGCCTTTATTTCATATAACAAAGAGCATTTTTATATAGGACATTTAAAAGCCTAGAGAAGGCCCTGGAAACTCCCTTGGGGATTGCTTTAATCGCTCTGATAGCACGGACCCGCTCCAGCGGCAGCTCTGCTCAAAGACCTCCCGGCTCCAGCCCTGATTAGATACCACCAGTGAAAACACAGCAAGCTAAGAAGGATGCGGCAGAGAACCTGAAGCGACTCTCTGGGAAAAGTCAAGCAGCAAAGATGCCGCTAAGACGCACTTTTAAAGCACTCACTCAAACCCCAAGCAGGCAGGTGCCTGCAGGGTCCCTCGGCAAGCCGGTGCTGGTAGGCCCAGAGCCGAATTCAGCGCACACCAGCGCAGCGCCGGAACAAAGAGCTGCGAATAAACCGGACGGCAACAGAAGCAAACAGCCTACCTAACATCACCCTGCTAGCTTCAGCCACCCCCAGGCAGTCCCCGGTGAGGCACCTCGTCTCCGTCAGACGCCTGGCTGTACTGCTCTTCGTAGCAATTTCTGCAATACCAAGTTACACTGGATGAGAAAAATTAAAAACATTGTTTAAAAATGGTAACCCACACTGTTCCCCCCCAACCCAAACTTTACCTGCCAAGTCTTAAATCCTTCCCAGGTTGCAAATCTCTAAGATTCACCAGCACAAGTGCTTAGGTCTTACGTGTATCTATCTTTTTGTCAACTAAGATCTTTCAGAACGCTCGTCTAAAAAGGTTCCTCCTATTTCCAAGACGCAACATTTCTCAAGCTGTAATACTTTGGTTTACAACTGGATTAAAATATAAATTAAATAAGAATAATGCTAAATGAGTTTATATTGAAAGGCTTTATATATGTGTGTGTGTGTATATATATATATATATTTATATATGTATATACAGGTATGTGTGTGTGCACTCCCTAATAACAGCTAGAGGAAGCAAAAGTCATTCCCCGAAGGCTTCTACTCTTCCAACTAGCAGGTTAAACATATCCATTGCAACAATTCCCTGTGCATAAAAGCTAATGAAGCACTGGAAGGTGGCACTGGTAAACAGCTAGATCACACAGACTTCTAGGAACAGAAAGACAATAAATTATAAGAAGCAGTAGTAACTTGTTCACAGTTGGGATGAGGATAACGTTATAGAAAACCTGAATTTTCTACAGTCCCCAGGAATAAAAAGTCAAGCAGGTAACTGAAGATTACAGTTGGACATATTTTAGTCAAACCTAAAAGAAAAGATCAGATCTGACACAGAGAAATGGTAGAAACCACACCGAACTTCTCCCAGCACGCTAAGCTCTAGTACCATCAGATTCAGCGGGAAGATTCCCAGTAACTCCACTAGGACCAGTGTTCAGCCCAGTGACACTTCCATCTCAGCCCCTGTCTCAGTGACAAGGACTTTCACAAGCAGGAGGATTCCTTGACGCCAACTCAGTCCTAGGTTCAAAAACACCATGGTCCCAGTCAACTTCCTCTTCAAACACCTAAATTATTGAGTCTACTTCTTTTTCTAGCTAGCATCCCAAACATCACAGTCCAATCTCACCTAGTCCCAGCCTCTGTATTTTCCTACATTTCCTCAAAAGAAAACTCTTCAGCAATAATATCAAGGCAGCTGGAAATATTTTAGAGATGGTAGGACTCTTCAGGTAATTTTATAACCTACTTACTATGAGTGAGTTCCAGATTAGGAATAATCTGGGTTTCTAGTTAGACAAACTGCAGTAAAACTCTGGCCTGCTGCACTTTTATTTTCCTAAAAAGCTGCAATCTACTCCAAAGTATTCCAAAATGCTCTAGCAGGCACTACTTCCAAAGAGCAGCCAGTAGAGTTTGCATAGTTCTAGCTTTTATTTGGTAATGGATAGATTACATGTCTGTATATATATATATAATATATATCTTTCTCTCTCACTGTGTACATACATATTATATATGTATGTATGTTTTGTATATTAAAATATCTTTTGAAYGCCAATGATTAAAATAAAGATCCTTAGCTCATCTGCAGGACCTTCCACTGAAGAGGTCAATCCCCACACATGGAGATCCAATCTCATGCAATGAGGAATACACATCTCGGAGTAGTGTTATCACCATTTTGCAGAGCAGCAGACCAGCTCACTGGCGACCAGTGGCAGCTCCACTGAAAGAAYCTAGGTCTCCTGACTTCAAATCCTAGTTCTGGGCTCCCAGATCACCTTCCCATGGGAAACTCRGAGCCCAAACCTTGACAGAATCAGAAGCACCATGAATCACAGCTCCTTGACTTCTCCCACTCCCAAAACATTTCCGGGAGAGCAGGAAAAGCATTTGGCATCAGTAATCTGAAGAATCACTTGGATGCTTCAATAGTATAGTTAAATTAGCAGGCATGTCATGCATCAAACAGCAATTTTTTAAAAAAGTTTAAATAATAGGTTAAAGGGGTGCTAATTTTTGTCAGTGTTAAGTGCATGACTCAGTCTATCTTGCAAGCTACATTCCACTCAAATAATCTGCATCTTTGCAGTTGTTTTATATATATATATATATATGTGTGTGTGTGTGTGTGTGTGTGTGTGTGTGTGTATGCATATATATATATATATATATATATTAGCTTCTACAGGAAAGAAAGTCAGCAGCAAATAAAAGCTACAACTCTGCTCCTCCAAGAGGATTGTTAGGGTTGAATCACCCAAAGAAACGCAGAAGGACTCTGCTCAAGGATCGGTCTGCTTAGAATTATTTACAGAAGCAGGCACCAAATTTTTAAGTGTAACTATTACTGTGTAGAGGCGTGGGACTGACTGCACTGGAAAAAAAAGTCAACTGGTTGTCACAGAAGAAGAGCAGGACAAGCAGCAAGCTCTGCCTCGTCGTTTACTTCCCCCTTGACGTAGAAGCGGGCTGAAATCCTGGCTCTGTGCCTTCCCAGTCGTGCCCGTCTCCGCTACGCCTTTCAACAAGGCTGCGGCTTGTTCCGAACGTGACTCCAGCTCCGAACAGCCGTCAGCTGGCAGCAGAGTCAGTCACTACCAACCTCGGAGAGACTCAAACAGCAAGAGAGACAAAACGCTTTCTATTTTTCCTGCCACTCAGCCACCCAAGCTTCCAAAAGTTAAATTATACAGATCACAGCTTGAAAATACGTTAGCAAAGACCTGGGTTAAGGCTGAAGGACCGAACCTGGCGCTAGGAAGGGCAAGCAAGGAGCGCTCGGCAGCGAGCTTTCAGGGCAACGCCTGGTAAGAAGCTCCACAAGGGAATCCGGCCACGGGAAGCGGCAGAAGGATGGCACGAAAGGGAGACAGGACCGCTGCCCCGCGCCGGCGGCTCTGCGTCTCACCTCCCGGGGCGGCTCTGCGCGCGCTCTCGGCCTCCTCTTCCAGGCGCGCGTTGCAAACTCTCCGCGTTCCTCCTTTCCTAGTCCAGCTGCCGGAAAAAAACAGCACTTTTTGCTTTCACACGCTCGCGCTGCAAGGCGGCAGCAGGACTTTCTTTTCCCCCCCCCCCAGCTTCACACCGGCCGTCCCCCCGCGAGGAGGAGAGCTAGCTTCCCCCCGAAGCAGCAGCACAGCATTAACGCGGTTCTCCTTATTTTCACAGCTATTCACAGGGAGCCGGGCAGCAGCGGGGAACCGCTCCCCTCCCTCCGCCGCGACCTGGCGCCGGGGCTTTCTGCAGGCTCGAGGAGACAACCGCAGCGCTTCACATTTGGAGGGCTTCTCTGCGACAGCAAAGAGCGAAGAAACCTGTTCCCCTTCCACTAAAGGGAGCTGCAGAAATAGATTGCTTTTCCCCTCTTGCCTGAGGCAAGCAAATTGGTCAGYGAGCCCTAACTCTGAAGCTGGCAGAAATGTTAAGTCGAGAGGTATTAAAATACGCTAGAGTTCTCTTCACATCCTCCTTGAATCACAGTTGAAATCACAGTTTTGGCAAAGGGGGGAAAGCTGCAGCTGGATGGGGAAACGCAAAGCCATGCCTCAACGCACCCCAGCAGCATTCGTGCYTCGGCGCAGCCGCGGAGAACGACGCGGCTCGCCGGCGCAGCCGCAGGCGCTGTCACTCTGCTACGGAAAGCAGCGCCGAGTAGCTACGCCAACGCTGGAAAATCACTACGGATTTCTTCCGCGCTGTAGATAACCCCCAGCCCCCCATTCTCCCCGACTTGGCCCTTATCTGCACTAAGAAAGTCACTGAAAGAAAAGTTTGCTCAACGATCCCTTCTGCACCGGTTCCACCTCCTAGTGCAGACGAGCCCAAACTGTTTTCAGCGCTGTTCAAGACAACGTTAGAGACGCATGATTTCCACACATACATACATACACATACACATCCGTTAAATGCACAGAAATAATATTAAAATGATTCCCACTACCATACCTTATACTGACTCTAGCTACAAGCTATAAACTTCACCTCAGTGAGGCCTGGGCAAGAATATTGGCTCTTTTGCATGCAATCAGAAATGATCATTTATACAGTGGCAACCTCTGCACCAAAAAAAAAAAAAAAATAGAGAAAAAAAACTAAAAACCTTTCACAAGCTTTTTAGTTTTCAGACCAGCCTAGAACAATATGAAGGAACAATTTCATGGTTTTCACCAGGCCAATTAGAAGTAATGAATCAGCAAGGAAGGATGCACTGATCTCATCCTGGACTGCTAGGATGCTCCTCCGTTCACAGTATCAATACAGTAAAACAAAAACAAAAACCGGTTCAAGAAACTCACAGCTATGCCATACAAATAAGGCATTCACCATTTTATGCCAGCCCTTCATCACTAAGCCTCGATGGATCGGTTGCCATCTGTTTCAGAAATATTTTGCTTGTATAGCAGTTACTGCACCTTCACCCTTCTCTTCACAGCAAGCTTAGCAGGGAAACTTTCCCACTATATTTATATATAATATATGTATATAAATAATTTTATGTTTTTATAGTTTGGTAGTATTCTTTTAAAAGTTCTATTTTAAAACACTTAAAAATCTTTTAAGTAACTAAAGTAACTTTTGATGCTCTCTAGTGTGAACAGGATAGGATTTCAAAGTTTTTAACTTTTCTCCTTTTTGATTTTTGGTAACTTCAAAAGCTATGACTAAAGCAGCATACTCTGCATACCTCCAGTCCTCCCCACACCTCGACTGCAACGAAACCTACCTCAGCCACCCTCTCATCTCACCTTCCGCGACTGCTCTCGGCCAACCTTACTGTTTCAGTACAACTCTGTTTGACCTCCGATAGGACACCGAACGCGGCTGGTCGCTCGGGTGGCCGCTCACGCTATCGCTCACTGCGTGACGATGCGCTTGACGGGAGAGGAGAAAGGGACAGAAGGAAAACGAAGGTGAAATATCAGTTTTCCCGTTTGCAACCGTCAACAAAACTCCGCTTTGCGGGGATCCTGCCCGGACACCTGCAAAGGTTCCTCTCGGCAGAGCGCGTCCCCGCTGCGCCCGGCCCCGGCGCCGAGCCCTCCCTCCCTCCCTCCCTCCCCTTCCCTGCACGAACGGACGCTAGAACCACGTCTGCTTTTTGAGAGAGGTGGGAGGAGCAGTGAGACCCCTCACTCGCACAGAACGGAAGCGAGGTAAAACCACTTCACCCTTCTCCRACTTCTTCCACCCAAACGGGGAGGAAGACGGTCATCACGCCCGGCTTGCCGGTGGGGGAAAGCGGGGCCTGCAGCATTTCCCCGGGCCTCAAACCGCGCAGCCCGACAGCAGGACAAGCTTCGCCCTCGCTCAGCGAGCCGACTGCCTGCCAAGCCCCCGCTCCAGCCACTCGCCCAGCTTTCTGTGCCGAAGCAAGATGAAACGTACTTTTTTGACGTCTCACTGCTCCTCCCATCAGCTTAAGGATCAGAACTTCATCCTTCCTTACTGCACGCGTTACGCGGCCTCAAGAGAATTTCTTCCACCAAACGTCCTCTCCCAGTTCCAATCTGCTCGACCTGTGGTTCTTTCCCTTCTCCGTTACAAACAAGCCAGCATCAGCAACAAAGAAAACTCTTAAAATATTGCATATTTTTTTAAAAGACTTCTTCAAAAGATGTCGAGATATTTGCACTTATCTACCTGTCCCATGCGTTTCCGGTTATGAAACACGTAAGCACGTGCAAACACCCACAACACACAATGCAGGCATGTCTCTCTGGGATGGCTAAACTTGCTCGGAACATCAGAGCGGCTTAGAATATAAAAGTTTAAGTCCATGCAAGGRAAGAGGTGTGATTGCTCTAGGAACCATTAACTTTTAAGTTTCCTGAAACATTATGAGGAAATAAAGTAGGGATTTCTTTTCTTTTTGCATCTCATTGATAAAAAAAGTTATCAAACTAGTTTGTAGAAACATGGTTAAAAGCAACCACCCACGATTGCTTCGCTGGGATCATAGTACTTCAGTATACCATATTGCTGTTAGAAAAGGTAAGTGCGCGTAGAGGTGGGAGCGGGGGTGAAGGACGACTTTGGTAGCCAGCCTCTCACTCATCAATTCAGCCAGTCCAGAAACCTCTTCCTACCGCTTGGCAACGTTTGAAGCATGGCAGTGCACCGGTCAGGAAGCCAGAATGCTCTGTACTATCCAGATCAGCAACAACAAAGGACATCCCCCCTCCAAAAACCCTTCCCCCAACACATCAGAGTCTAATGCAAACCTCACAGCKGCTAAATTTCACTTTCAGTAGCCTAAGCGCTTCAAATTTTGCTGAACTCTAAAATACTGCTTTATAGCTGTGCCCACTTTTAACAAGGGGCATGAGGCCACATACCTGGGAAGGGCAAGCCAAAAGCCCTAAAATAATGGTTTAAGTAAAAATGTAAAAAGAGACACACTGGAGGAAAAAAAAAAAAAAAAAAGACAGGGATAAATACACTCAGGCAAGGCAGGTTCCACCAGGACAATCTTTTTGTTTTTCTTTAACATGGCAACCGCCTGGGAAAAGGCGAAAGGCAACTGCATCTTGCCTCTGCTCTCCCCTTGAGATGGACCAGCAGATACAATGAGGACAGCCCAGCGCATGAGGCTCACTGGCTCTGCGTGGCTAAGAGCCAACACCACCAGTGGGACCCAGCTGCTGGGCCAAAACGCTGCTGAGAAATAAAAATGACTGCTTGTCCTGGATCACTACCGAATATTAAAAAAATTTAAAATCCTGTCGATCCCTGAATCAGAAGTCGATTGACACAGTTGCTTTGTTTTTCCCCAAGAGGATGAGGAATAAGGAAGAAAAACTTTCAACACTCTGTGTGTGGGGGGGGGGGCGGGGGTGAGAGAGAGAAAGAGAGAGAAAAGATATTTCTATTTTGGCAACATCTTGGGAGCTTCTTTCTGTCCAGTGGTGGCATTGCACTAATCACAGTACCAGCCTGCCAGGTTGGTGCTGACTCTTCAGAGCCAAAACGGGAAGATGGTCCTTTCTCCCCAGACTCTCCAGCCGTGCTTCAGTCTGGCCCAGTAGTGGACACAGACCCCTGTGCCGTTTCCCCCACGGCGAGAGCTTCCTCCTGCGGAGGAGATTCTTCCTCCGCCTGCCCCCGAGACGTGACGGTGGTCTCAGGGGAAATGCTGTGAGGCCCCTCCAGGGGCAAACAGCCAGGGTGGTTCTTGCGAAAGTGCTGGTTGAGGATAGCCTGGAAAGGGAAGCTTTTGCCGCAGACGTGGCAATGGAAAGGCTTGTTGCCCGTGTGCTTGCGGATGTGATACTCCAGCTGATCCTTGCGGGTGTACTTCTTCCCACACATGCGGCAGACGAAAGGTGTGATGCCCATGTGGAGACGCATGTGCCGGTCCAGGCTGCCTTTCTGGTTGAAGGATTTGGCGCAGTAAATACAAGTGAGCCGGGGGTTGTACCGGAACCAACGCTCCGAAACCTCCTGTTCCCGCAGATATTCCACATAGCCACTCACTCCAATCATGGCCGATTCCTCCCCCTGCGAAGGAAACGACAGAGATTCAAAGATCAGGCAGCTTAAAAAAATATTGCAGGACAGAAGATTTGTTTCTTCCTCCGCTAGGCCCCAACCCAGTCCAGCACTGAAGCATGTGCCAAACCTAAAAATCAACAACACTAATATCCTCAACCTCAAGCACACATTTAAGTGCTTAATTGGAGCTTTGGGGCTGGAGACAAACGAGCAATCAACTAGAAACCTCTGCTACGGCTGCCCCTTCTGCCAAGTCGTTCACTGCATCTGCRAACGAAAACATAACCCTTGTCAGACGGGTACTTAGCCACCGATTGAGTTGTGGATCAAATGTATCAACACGCTTTACTATCTTTTTAAAAGGTTTGGGCCAATTTGATTAGAATACAGTACACTGTATTCTGTTTTACTTACTAAACATTTTTAAAATGCTGATTGACACRCTTACGGTAAAATGAAAGCAGAATAAACTATAATTTACGCCTGAAACTCTTCAGGTGTTTCASAGTGAACCATGCTTGACTAAACGGTTATGAAATCAGCACCACCTCCATCGTACTGCAGGGGAGAACCTGCAGCGCGGGCAACAAAAACGGCTTGTCCAAACCACACAGCGAGGACTAGCAGATCTCCTCATCGCCTTCCGAAGCCAGAAAGAAAAACCACCCTGCAAGCGCAGGCTCAGGCTCTCGGGTAGCCATACGCACCGCTCTTCGTAGCCAGATACCACGTTCGGAAACGATGCAAACAGACGGTCTCCCGAATGCCTTCGCTCCCGGATGGTTTCCTAACCGCCTCCGCGTCGGAGGATGCAGGAGTTGTASTCCAGGCCCTACACGTTCCTGATGCTGCCAAACGCAGACAAGCGACTGGGGTAAGCGCAGGAGGGCTCCTCCGGCGGCAGCAGGGCTGCGCACGCGCGAGCAACAGCGTGACTGYGCCAGGCGCCACGAAATCCGATTGTACAAGTAACGGTAAGCTGCTCAGGACTCAGCGTGCTGAACAGAGCTGTGGTACTTTCCATTTTACTGCTGCCACAAAGCAGAGATTACAGGCAGGCTCTATTTATAGCATAAATACGGCAACACCAGGAGAGCGGAAGGTGATGATACTTTCCCATGTAAGAGGAAACCTACAGTTCTAAGCTTGAGGCCATCTCATCACAGAGAAATAACAGCAGCTTTTCCATACTTAAAGCGAAAATTGCTTTGCATGTTGCATTTTCCCTGGAGGATTAGTTTGACCTGAAATTTTTAGACGTATTCTGAGGACACAAAGCTTCAGCAAATGTGTGTGTGGGGGAAAAAAATATATATATATATATATATCTTTTCTTTCTTCTTCTTCCTTTTTTTTTTAATTGAAGTGACAGAAAATTGTGGGTTTTTTTTCTCAATTCACTTGGTCTTAACCAAAGTCAGCGCTGCCTGGTAACTCCTCACCTGCTCCCGACAAAGTCACACGATTAAGAACTGACACTTTATCTCCTAATGTGTCCGCAACACAGGGTCATTCTGCAGCTGTGGCGGGCGACACATTTACACCACAGGGGCACTTCAATGCTGACTGTACGCACGAAGAAAATCATACCAAAATGATCAGGCACTGATATTGCCACCATGCCCCACTTTGCATACCACCTTTCAGCTGCGTTCTACACCCCACTGCCCGACTCCATTTCTGCACCTCTCCCCCTCCTACCCCAAAACTGTGCCCTACCCCAGGAAAGCAAAGGAATAAGTCAGTGCCACAGTCAGCACAGTCCCTTGGGGCCAAAACAGAGACCCGGCTCAAATCCACAACCCTCTAGCACTCTGGTGACACTTTATCCAAACTATTCTTTACTGGTGTAGCATTTGGAGGGTATGGAGAATGGTTCTGGTACCAGCATGGAGAAATTCAGATTTTGTCACCCCTCGGTCTTCTATAGAAGCCAGCTAACGGCTCTTCCTTTAGCTCAGGGCTTTGCTGACAAGTGTTTTTGGGGCTGATCCAACTCTGCAGGTGAATGGGGTTTCTCCTCAGGAGCTGGTGGCCTGCCCAAAACGAAGGTTGGTATTTTGTGCCCTCGGACAACAAGAGAAATTCCTCACGCTTTCCAGGTATCTGGCCGAAACCCCAAAYGACAGACAAAACCAGTTTCAAACCATACCCTGACAGCATACATTACGAGTGTGAGCAGCCAAACACTTCGCAACAGTAAAAGGTCCTTATTTTGCAGACAGTTTTGCTCGCAAATACAAATTTACATACTCCATCACAAAATAGCTTAACCTTCAAAGCCAACCTTTACTTGCAAACTTCTTGAACTGCCTACCTGGGAACTGGGCTGCTTGGGCTCATCCATCCGCCCGGGAGACTCGCTTTTGGATCTGTACCGCTCAGTCACAGCAACCATGCTGCCAGAAGGGCTAAATCTGTGGGGTGGGGGAAGAGTGTAAACGGAGTTTTTAATGGGCATCAGGTCACTATGGTGTTTAGAACAATGGGTGAGCAATAGAGGCACCTGTATAGCATCTCTTCATCCTCACCAGCTAACACACAGGAGGCGGAACGCGGAACAGTGCAAGTATAAAGGAAAAACCAAGTCATACTGGTCTGTGGTTTCAGTCTTAACATCTGAAAAATAAAACTGAGTCATTTGGCTTCTAGTTCAGTAACAGAGAGCTTTTCGGTTGCTATTGCAAGCAAGTACCTTGATATGGGCCCAGTCACTCAGGAACTGCACAAGAGCAGAAGACACCAGTTCTCTAAGGGCACCTCTCGGTCCCCACCCTCGCCCTCCTCCCCCTCGCTGGAGTGAAACCAAGGCATCACAGCAGTGATGTGATGGGCTCCAGCTAGGAAACAACGGATACTGAGTGCAGCATACGTTACAATGCCCGAAACTAAGCGATCCAAGGAAAAGAACTAAGAAATTAGGAAAGGGCTGCTGTCCCAAGGGCCAGCTCAAGATCATTCCCAATAGTACAGATTACACATTGATTTATCAAGCAACAAGCGATGGAATATCCACTGCTTCCACGYTGCTGTTCCCCCATGGGACTAGAGGGACTGAGCTAGAAGAAAGGAGAGGCAGATGTGAAGGGAAACTCCACAAATACAAAACCCCACAAACACAGGTCTGGCCTTTATCAGATCCATTCTTTGGTCTGAGCTAAAGGCAAGAAAACAAATGCTGGGGTGGAGGAGCAGCAGATGGATGGAGAATCAGTACACASATTTCATCACCTATTATAAAGGCTTTCTGCTTTTTTTTTTTAATAAATGAAGACAACAGCAGAGGCCAGTGGGCTCCCCAGTTCAATTACTTCAGAAGATGTAAACCCAGACCCACTGCTGTCCCTAACCACTTGGAAGAAAATTTCCTCTTGGCCTACAGCTGGTGGCCAGCTTGTTTCTAAAGCAGAACGATCCTCAGACCTTCAGGCCAGAAGGCATCATTACAATGATACTTTGCATAACGCATACTGTATATGACCTAATTAATTCCAATGCTGAGCACAGTGTCTACAGTGGCTGAGCTATAAAAGCTTTTTTAGACAAAAATCCCACCTCAGCTGAAAGACAGAGGTAGCAATTCTGACCTATGCATCAGTAAGTACTAAGTTAATTTCCCAAGCTAAGCTGTGCCTAGAGATCTAGATCAGATCGCTACCTAGCTGATACATTACTACCAGAAACAGGTCTACTTTCTAATACCCCAGAGACATTCCTTCAGTGCTTATGCTTAAGATAGTCACAGGAAATACAAAGGGAATACGATCAGAAAAGGCCAACCCAGCTAAGTGAAAATCTTTCACAGTCTGCTCTTACAGCCAAGCTCGGGAAATAAGTTAAAGCAAACTCACCTGTCAATCTCACTGCTGGTTGGCCTGACCACTTTGGCCCCTGAGGACCCTAACGTGTAAGTCTCTTGGCCCATTGATCCGTGACCCGTGGTGTCAATCACCATAGCAGTGACCTCCTCAGCACTGCTCCCATCTTCCCCCGATGGCTGATTCTCTGCTGCCAGCCACTCCTCCAGGTTCTCCGTTTTAATGCGCACTCCTCCCAGAATCCGGACATCGTCGTCGTTCCGTCCCCCGCGGTCTCCCACGCCTGTCTCAACATACCACTGTCCTGCTCGGTTAATCCGTAGTATGGGCTCCCTGCTTTCCACGTCCGAGCTCTGCTCAATTATCTGGGGGCTGGTGGACTCCTCTGGAGGGCTGAGCTCCCGGATGTCCAACACGGTGCTCACCTGGCCGAGGCGGCTCCCTTTCGGGGCGTTGTGACGGGGGCTCAGAGAACGGTTCAGATTGGGCGTCACCCGGTGAGACTCTGGCGGTCTCTCCTGATGCTTTGTCCTGGTCTGGCTCAATTCTGCTTCCACCTCTGCCACGTTAATTTTGAAGTGAATTCCCTCAAGAATCTGCGTGCATTTGTCTATGATGTGCTGCATCTGCAAGAAACTGGCAGCCGTTAGGTAACTTATGATGTCAGCCAGCTGCAGACAAATCCTACCGGTGTAACAAAAGGAAAGGAGCTGCTCAAAAACAGAAGGGTTCTTGATGACAGAAATGGAAACGGTGCTCATTTCGTTCAAGGACATGTGGTCGCGGAAGTAGGGCGAGCTGGCAGCCAGCACCACCTTGTGAGCGCGGAAAGCTTGCCCCTGCACGTTGACCACGATGTCGCACAAGCGGCCCTGCATGCGTAGCTGATTCAGGTGGCTCAGGACAGAGTTGCTGAAGTCAGGAATCTCCAGTTGAATGTTCCCACTCTTCTCCATGGTTGTCCCAGTTGCAGGCGTACAGCCCTACTGAAAGGGAAACGAAAGAAAACCAGTCATCAACCGAGCTGGTCCACTCTCTGCACTTAAAACATCTCTCATCAGCTTTCACTCAGTATGAAATACTGAGAGCTATTTCACTGTTTAATTTGCAAGAGGCTTGCAGCAGTTCTCTGATCTGTGTGTTCTGCACATCACCTTTTACAAAAATTGTATTAAAACATCCCTGATGGGTCCCCGTTCCCTGTGGCTTAAGTGCTCTAAACAGTTTCGTTTGTGAGTCTCAGTAAAAGCATATTTTCCTTGTAACRGGAACATCAAAAACGGTTCAGATTCTAAAAATAGGTAACTGACTGCATAATGGATTAAAACACTTAGCACTTGTACCTTCTAAGCACTTTGAAATGGGGGTGTAACATTGTTATCTCTCTTTATGGGACAGGAATTGAGAAAGAAACATGGGGGCCTAAATACTCCTCAGAGACCTTTCAAAATCTGATCAGAACACATTTGAACTTGAGCTGTCCTAAGCRCATCATTTAAACCAAGATATTCACCATTTGTGGCACTTCTGACACATGGCAGGAAGTACGAAACAGGTCAGTGAAAGAATCCAGTTCTCAACACCAACACCTTAGACCATCCACTGGGCACAAATGACCCCATGAAAACAGAAGCAAACATTCACCTAGTTTGAGATTTTGCATACGGTAAAACATGACTTATGAACAATAGGATTCACAAAGAAACTTGCTTAGTTTCCCTTCCATAATTAATTTTTTTTTTATAATCCTCACGTTTCATTTTGGCAAAGTCTGAAAAGGAGCTCTGACAAAAAAAAAAAAAAAGAAAGAAAGAAAATACATTCAATTAAAGATCATTTGTGGCACAAACAACTTCCAACTTGCATGGCATCTCAAGTGTCGATTAGGCAGAGTGCTGCCGACATCAAAACAATTCCAGGCAGTCCAGGAATATACAGGCTCATATTGTGTCTGCTCCAAGAAATGTCAGAACCAAAGGGACTAGCACAGGCATAAAATTAAGCGTATGTGCCATTGAGGCCAGAGGCCTATAGCTTCTACATTTTTTTTAAATGACTGCCGCAGGATAGTGCATGTTTCTATGCCAAAGCAGACTTTGTGCAAACTTGGCAAAACATGTTACTAAACCTGAAGCTGCAGAGCAGCCTGTCAATCTTACGAAGCTGTGCAAAAGGATTACTAAAYGGCACGCTGGCTGCACATCGATGGGCAGAGCAGAATCCGGGAGCTGCACGGACCCCTGCAAGGSCAAACTTCACAGTGCCTTAAGACTTCTTCTTCCCTTCCCCTACCTTTAAAAGGGAGTACACAAAAACACAGAAGCAACCACAGCGCACAAGTCTATTCAACACAACGTGAACAGCAGAACTTCAAACACACAAAACAGAGGGAAACAGAAAACCTGATGTCTCACCTGTAACGGTAACGGTAACATGCAGAGGGAGGGAACGGGGTTGGTGTCCTTTTGTCTTCCTTTTCCCTTCTGATGTAGTAAGAAGGTCTTAAAACTTTTTGCCCCCTTCCCCTTTGAAAAGAAAGAAAAGAGAAAAATGTAGCATAGAGGAATAAGGCTCTCCCTAAAACGAYCAAGAATGCCAAGTTATGTCATTCGTCATTTTGCTGCAGGATGCGGCTCTATCAGCAGTATTAGCTATCGATTACACGCTGTCCCACCCCAACCACGGGGCAAAGAAATACTGAATCTTCTCAAAGCCATCTTTCCCAACTGYCTACTCCGTGTTTTTATCATATGGATGGTCATTAAAATAAAAAAATGGAAAYGCAAACAATCTGAATAGCTTATTTCCTTTGTTATGTGGCTGCTATCTCTGGCCCTAACCCCGCAGGCATTTAGACACACACACATAATTTTACTCATGTGAKCCATTTTACGGTATCAGCAGGACCACTCACACGGCTGAAATCACGTCAAGTACGTGCACACGTTTACAGGACGAGGGCCTCTAATCTCGTGATCTTCCCAACCGCCGGTTTCTAGAGCGATAAGCTCCGCAGCGTTCTCTCAGCGAAGGCAAACGAGCAGAGACCGCCCAGGCGTTCCCCGCACGCGAAGCGCCCTACGGGGGCGGCAAGCCCTGCCTCGCCGCGCGCGCGGGGCCGAGGCCGCGGCACACACCGCTCACCACGCTCTCAGGAAGCCAGCCCGGGACACGCAGAAGGGGAGAAAAGAGGGGGGAAAAAAAAATAAATAAAACTCCAACGCGAGCTACCGACGCTGGCAGTACGCAGCAGCCACGGTCAGAAGTCAGCTACTCTCAAGGGAGCCAAAAAGCTCTTTGTGAGCTTGCTCGCTTCTGCTCCGAAGGCAGGGAGAGCTCAGTCCGCCTCGGCCTGCCGGAGGAAAGCACTGCCGAAGCTTTGTTCGCCTCCGCATCGAAGAAGAGGCATCTTCTGATGCGTCTGGGGGCTAATCTAAATTAGATGCTGGCAAGCGGGTAACCTTTCTTTTTGCTTTGAAACGCCTCTCGTCAGGAAATACATTCTGTCCTGTTCGCTAGGAGGTAAYAAGCTTACGCACCTCAGCTGGCACTGCAAAGAGCTCTCAATTTCTGCTTGTGCTGGCACTGCACTGCATGTTCGCAGCCACAGCCTTCACCTGAAGGGTAACTGGGATCTCTTGCTGAGCAATGCTCTTTGCAGAGTGCATATCGAGACACTTACCTATTTTTAATACGATTTAAAGTGTCAGCAGCAAAGACTTGGGCTTCCTTATCTCAGAAAATGCCTTTCACGCTATAAGGTAACTGCAGGTACTGCGACCAGCAGAAATTCTTGATCTGTCCCTCGTGCGAAGCTGGGACAGACAATCTGCAGCACATGATGCTCATGCTGAACACATCCCTCATCAGGAAACAGTCAAGTTTGGGAGCTTCCTATAGGGAGGACTGAACTAAACCAAAAATTCTTGGTATTTGGGGCTGGGAAGATTTACTGCTCCTGTTCAACTTGACTATGTTCAAGTTAAGGATCTTCATAAAAATACTTAAAAAATCCATTCTGAACTGAAATGAGAAATGTTGCCTTTCTAATCCATCCACTCTTTTCCCCACCTCCGCTAGCAGAGCAAATTTAACAACGCTTGTCTTTTTCCCCTAAATTGCTAGTAGGTGATGACTCAAGGTCTTCGTTCCCAGAATGAGGTGATCAAAGCTAGTTTTCAGCCCTCAGAGCTGCAGAGAGAGGTCTGACAACACGAACAAGGCGCAGCAACAAGACGAACGGAAATCCAACATCCACTCAAAGCGACGATCGCTGAAAAATCAACCAGCCAGAAACCTTTCCACCTGCGGGACCCACAAGTGACTCTTCTTGCACGCAAAGGGCTCTGCCGTTCCTGACGGCACTCGGGGCTTTGCCTTCCTTTGGACACGTAAGAGCGCTTGGCTGCACGAGCGCCTGCCAGGAAAAGGCAGCAGGAACTAGCGCTCCCTGCTAGAACACGGGCCTGAAACAGGAGCTGACAGGACCAACGCGCCTCTTCCCGCCGTCCACCCCACGGGGAGGCTTCTCCCTCTGCCCTCGCGCCAGCCTCGCTGGCAGCAGCGCGGATGCTCGCCCGAGCTCCCGGGATGCTCGCCCGATCCCCCGCGGGATGCTCGCCCCAGCTCCCCGCGGGATGCTCGCCCGATCCCGGCGGGATGCTCACCCCAGCTCCCTGCAGGATGCTCGCCCGATCCCCGCGGGATCCTCTCCCCAGCTCCCCGCGGGATGCTCGCCTGATCCCGGCGGGATCCTCTCCCCAGCCCCCCGCGGGATGCTCGCCCGATCCCGGCGGGATGCTCGCCCCAGCTCCCCGCGGGATGCTCGCCCGATCCCGGCGGGATCCTCTCCCCAGCCCCCCGCGGGATGCTCGCCTGATCCCGGCGGGATCCTCTCCCCAGCTCCCCGCGGGATGCTCGCCTGATCCCGGCGGGATCCTCTCCCCAGCTCCCCGCGGGATGCTCGCCCGATCCCGGCGGGATCCTCTCCCCAGCTCCCCGCGGGATGCTCGCCCGATCCCGGAGGGATCCTCTCCCCAGCTCCCCGCGGGATGCTCGCCTGATCCCCGCGGGATCCTCTCCCCAGCTCCCCGCGGGATGCTCGCCCGATCCCGGCGGGATCCTCTCCCCAGCTCCCCGCGCTGCCACGCTGCAGAAAAAGTAACTCCGCAAGGGCGGCCGCGGCTCTCCCTCCCCCGGGGCAGCTCGGCGAGCAGCGGGCGCGGGCGGAGGTGGCGCAAAGGCGGGGGGGGGCACGGGTAACCCCCGCC
>NW_028185606.1:1557347-1582254 GCF_003343005.1 Rhea americana
CCCGCCGAGGCCGCGCGGGGCAGGGCGGTGGGAGGCGCCCGAGGCGCCGCGCCACGCGTGTCCCGTGGGGCGAGTGGCAGAGGTGCGGCCTGTGGGGGCCCGTCGTGGACTCTGCCTCGCCGCCGTGCAGCCCGGTCAGGAGGGCTGGGGGGCGGTGGAGCGGGCAGGCTGCGCTGCACGTGGGTGCYTTCCCTTTATTTTTCATTTCTTCAATGTGTTTTTATTTTTTGCTGAGCAATTCTCCCTCCCTCCCAATTTATACTAGCTTGGGGGGCTGCAGTGCTGCCGGGTTGTTTATTGCTCAAGGTCAGGCTGTGGTAACAGCTCTGGGATGTGTCATAAGAAGCAGTGTTTTGCCTGCAGTTGTGAGGTGTGATTGGAAGCAGGTTTTAAGTGGGAAATGTTTGCCCTGTTTTTGCTGTGCAAGAAACTTCTAGAGAAATTCTTCTGGCCGTTAAATAGAAAACGTTGAGCAAAGTGTGGTAGTGGTTTTGTGGTGGGATTAAGGGTTGCACGGCCATCCATAAACTGAAGCTGATGCCATGCTGGGGAGAGCCCTTTATTGATGGGGAAAGTGGAGGCAGTCTGCTGCAGAACAGTCCACTTGTAAGTGCAAATTACTATTTTTTTTAGACTGGGTAGCATGCTTCTAAGTGTTACGATTACAGGCATCAAACTTACTGTGTTATAACCAGGTGGTATTGTAGTTCACTGACTTGCCTTCCATGTGCCTGCACATGATGAAAACTATGTTGGTAGGGACATCTGAGAAGCTGATGAATGCCAACATACCTGAGCTGGACGTGGAATGCTGCGCAGCGGCGTGTCTGACATGGCCGAACCACCACGTGGTCCTTTCTGAGCAGCCAGACTAAGTTAATGGCTGCAGGACTGATTAGATATTTGCATGCTGTGGAAAATCCAGATGTTCAGTGGTTCTGTTCTGTTCCCGTTGGCTAGATTTCAGTGCTTAAAAATATAAACTAGCAATTATTTTTGTAGCCATGTCTCAGAAGAATTTGAATGTTGCTTGTATTTTTCAAACAATATATGCTTTAGTGTTGTGAATACTCTTCTGTGACCATAGCTTTTCTAGTCTTAAAAACCAATGGATATTCTTTTCTTTCTAGATAAGATGCCTCAGGTAAACTCCTCCCTCTTCTGTGGCTCAAAACAGGTAGGCACTGCTTCTGAAATGCTGGATTTAAWCTATGAAACATTGCCTACTATGCAGGTATTCTGTGGTATTTCAGGAAATTGGTAGTTTAATAACTGCTTGTGATGTCATTTCAGGCAGTTTTCATTCTTCCTCTAGGAAAAAGTCTCTAAGCGGATCACAAGGACACAGTAAACACTCATTCTTTTTTCTATTACTACTATTTCACCATCCGTAGGAATGGGTGCCTTTTTATTTGGAAAAAAGTGTCAGATGTCGATCTCCAAAAGTGCCTGCAGCTATACCAGTTGATGTTAACYCACTAAATTGGAGAGCCTATGATGTTTTCATTTTAAGAGTAGTGGACAGAAGTGATTTCTGAAAACTCCATACTGAGGCTTTTTCTGTTGTTAGTATTGCTGCTGAAAGTACCTTGCTTAGTTGTTCTAGTGTTTGAATCTATTGCATTTCTTCCAGATCTGCCACCAAAGATGGAGGCTTGCTGCTACTTCACAAGGTAAAAAAAAATCTTTTTGAAAGCTGATTGTGAAATGGGATTGGAGGACTTCTGGTTCATCAGATAAAATATTTTTTAAACTAATGTTTAAGTTTTGTTTTTGGTGCCACAATGATGACATTTATTTGCTACTCTTGACCAAGAGAGTGATGAGAACTTCTACCACCATCATTTCTATCTGAGAGGCACAACAGCTTAGAATACTCCCTCCTTGATRTTTTGGTTTCTAAAAATAGGTTTCACAAGCTATTTTGTTCTTTTTTCAGGATTCRAATCGTGTACTTGAAGGCTTACAAAAGAAAGATTGCCTGGTAAGAAACTTTATAAAATCTGTGGATTTTTTTCTGTGGAGCTGCTGWAAAAACGGAAAGGTGTGGGTGTGTAAGATAAAAGTGCTTTGGGATTAATTCCACTAATACACTGCAAATTCGTATTTGTCAACATTCAAAAGACTCTTGAATATTTCTTGACATGTTTTATTCAGAGAGCTTCTATTTTGCTCAAAGCTATCATAAGAAATGGTAGTTTGGAACCAGAAGGATTATTCCAAAGCAGATACAATGATGATAACATAGTTCAGCAGAATATTCTGTGATGAACAGAGTTTTGTCTTTCGCTCCTATCTGATGTATCTAGCTGCTGAGATCTCTTCCCAGGAGGTCTAGCTCATGCCMAGAAGGCTAAGGGGACCTCATTTTTTTTCTTTTTCTTTTTTTTTGCAGGCACTGGAAGGTGAAGCATTAAGCTGTCCAAGGTAAATACTATATTGCCTGAATCTATATTTAAAATAATAATCTCTGACCTGTGAAGGCTGCTATGATGACAACATAGTTCAACAGATGACCTGTGATGATCACACTTAATTGTCTTTCGCTCCTATCTGATGCAGCCTCCTGTATCCTAGGCTAAGTTTGGCAGAGTTAATGTAGGGAGCTGAGAATGAAATACTACTTTGCTTTGCCCATGAATGTCTYCTGGAAATAGATCTCAGAAGATCAGGAAGTGGGCTAAGCATGGAAAGTCAGATAAATAGAATTTAAGAATACGTTGTTCTTATGAAATTAAACACAAACACAATGCGATCAATTTGCTAGCTTATTTTACTAATTTAAGAGTCTTTAGTCATCAGATATTAGTGCTCCAAGTGCTATAAGTACTGTTGCTTTGCAGGCTGCTCTGGACAGAAAGCTGTGGGATGCCTATGTCTAGTGCAAGAAACTGTTTCAACTGTTGTTGATGAAGAAAAGGCATTTCTAACTGAAGGTAATTGTAGAACATGTTTTAGGAYGGATGCTACATTTGGTTGTGCTGCACTTGTGTGATTAGTCTGCTACAGTGCTGCTGCTAATCTGAGCTTGAGAGCTGACGTTTGGAGATCTGAGGGCCTGCATTGTGGTTCTGGAAGTCAAAAGCAGAGATGTCTGAACGTGCCTTTGGGGACAGATTGTCTGTGCTTTGCAGTAAAAGCATTAAGTAATTGTTTTGCAGAGTGACAAAGAACTTCAATATATTTTTGACAGGGCTAAATGCCTTGAGTGGTGAATGCAACAGTACTTTCAATCTGCTCTCTGAAATGCTTTTCCTGGGTTATACCAGCTTCGATGTTTGCCCAAAGTTCATTTCACTGAACTCCGCAACTTCAGAGTTCTCTCACTTCTGCAGTTTTAACAGTCTCTGGAGTTGAGAACTTCTCAAAGATGTTGGAGAGTACTGGGAAATGGTTTGAGATTTCCTTGTGGGTAGGGAGTGTAACAATCTGCTGTAAATGATGTTGAATCAGGTCTCTGATCCCAATGAGGATAAAACTTGACTAAACACTGATACAGTCTTTTGCCAGAACTGTTCTTATGCTAGAACTTTTCTACTGGAGCCTATCTAACAGCAGCTCTTCCTTTACAGGCTTTCAAAGTGTTTCTAATCATGATGTAAGTACTTCTAACTTGGCAAGTACTAGGGTAAAAATGTGCCTAGAATATGCTTGTAAAATGAAGTCTTAAGCTATGYGTAAGCTGAGGGGGGCTGATGTTGGCCACTGCTTGCATCTCAGTTAAAAATAGAAGGATGCTTAAGGGGAGAATTGCTGGTTAAGGCCCTACCTTGGCAGGCTGGTTTGTGCTAAACTGTTACTTTACTGTGTGCCTGTGAGCTCACTAAGTTGTTGTGAGAGCACTATTTGATTATTTGTCSTCTTCCCCATACCAACTTTATTCTAAAGTAAGTAACTGTCCCATGTAGACTGCCTGTGTGATGAGACATGAATAAACTGACTTCAATTGTGGAGGTCTGCAATTAGCTCTATCTGACTTCAGGCATCTGACTAAACAGGCATCTGACTAAATTTCATATTCCTGTGGTGGTTTGTGTGTTGTKCTGACTCTTCATTTTGTTGCAGGGCCAGTGTTGTGGAGCTGTTAAGCAATGCAGATGGTAGCATACCAGCAAATGTAAGTTGCCAGCAAACTGATCATACTGCAACATAGCTACTTCATGTGCGATTCTAATCCCAATTTGCAGCTGCAGGACTAAGTAGGGAGTTTCTTGTGGATTTTCTTGCTTTCTGCCTCTACCAAGAGGTACAGGTTGCCTGCAGGGTTCACTTAACCCAAAGTATTGTGGGCTCAATGTYATATTTCAGGACTCGAATGATTTGAGYGCTGTCAAGARTGTGTAAATTCTATAGGCAGGTGTYTTACAGGGTTATRATGATGTTGTCAAATGTCTGACCTGAAAGCAGTAATGTGGACTGATTTTTACTGAAAGACCCTGTAAGTGGCTGTAGCTGTAAATGTGGTGCCAGTGTAGTARCTGACTTTGAAATGGGAGGAAATTTTGTGTGGCTGGGGATAGGGAGGGACATCTTTTCTTTTAGGTGTTGGGGGGTTGGTTGACAATCTTATGGGTAAGAGTGATTATTTTACTCTTGGATTAAATGTCCCTAAACGATGGTCTGTCACATCTGAGATGCAGAATTACTGTCCTTAGGACATGTCAGAATGTCAAGAGTGGGAAAAGGTGTAGCAAACAATGTCTTGTGTTTAAATTCTAGACTGCTTCAGATTAATCAGCTGTCCTCATTACCCAACAATTTTTTTTTGTTATTTGGATGTGACTTTCAGTTACATAGTAACTTCAGTCTGGTGTGGACAGAGTTCTAAATCTCAAAGTATGCCAAGTGACATTTTAATGTTAAAATGAGGAGTAAGGCTTAAACACTTGTTTGGAAGTGAGAGCTGGTGAAACATGAATACTTATGGCTGCCATTAGAACATACGTTAGTCTGCTGTTTGCATTCATGAGCACCAGTTGCTTCAATTCATGTCTAGAGCCARAAAAGACTCTTCTCTTGTGATAAAAGGTGGTGGTGATTGCAGCAGTAGTGGGCAAAGAGTTTCTGAGAATCTTAACAATGAGGTTCTAAGGTAACATTAGCATTGYACTGAAATTTTATTTTCTTATATGTGTATCTTAGATTTGATAATGGAACTGCCAGACACTTCATAGCAGTCTGCTTGTACATGGTAAGCTGCTTGTTTCACATTTGCCATAAACTTCTTCAGTACTTAAAGTGTCAGTTGCTTTCCATAACTGAAAAGAAAGTGTGGACCAGCTGCAATGTGCAACTGCTGTGCACTGCTTGATTTTCTAGTTGATGAGAAAGATAGTGATATGCTGGCTGTGCAAAACTAGCGTCGGGACTCYGTTGCTAACCAAAAACACCACATGGTTAAGTTATATAGTGGCTCTTTGTAAAGAGTAGCATTGACCTTAAATAGCTGGAGTGATTGGGTACATTGTTTATCTGAATGGCTGGATTAAAGATGGTACGTGATGTGAGTGGAGATGTGGTCAGTAGTAAGGTCTGAAATGCTGAGTTGAGCTCCTCCAGTAAAAAACAAAAGTAACAATGTGAAGCTTCTCTAAGCATGTACTGTTCATGATGATTAGTTCTAAGCAATGGGAATCTCTCTGAAAGAGGCTGAGGAAGACTCTTGCACTGAAACAGTACATATGCTCAAGCTAACTCCTGAAATGTTGCCAAGGAGAGTGTTAATAAAAATTYACTTGTTACAGGGTGGTGCCCGTGGGGAATTGGTGTGAAGCAAGACTAGCTTCTGCCTGAGGTAAGAGTAGAGGACAATTTAGAGACTGCAGGGTTTAATAACTGGTGAAATACTGCCTTTAGGGTGAATGCATAGCTAGTAGTGCCTGAGGATAGTACTGTAACGGATCTGATTTGTATGCTTTTATTGTATTCTGAACCTTCCAGTTCCACTTTGGGGATAAACCTGATAYCCATCAAGTAAGAATTAACTTCTGTAGTTCTGAATTAGACTTGAATAGGAGGGACTCTTTTCAGAGCAGACTTGGCACCTTCCAGTCCCTAAAGCRTAAGCACTGGTAAACTTCATGTAGCGTTCCCTTTGTATGAACGAAAGATTCAGTGACTAAAAATACGGCTTTTATTGCTTGATGTCTTCATATAGTGGAAGTAGTAAAGAAACTAAATCAGTGATGAGGCATTTCAGCCAATACAACATGGGTAACATAATTCAACAGAATGCACAGTAACAAACATTGCTCCCATCTGATGCGTCTGACTACTCTATGGACTGACAGTACAAAAAAAAAGTGCTCTTGGTTATATTGGTTGTAAACAGATTTAGGATTAAGTTCAAGTTCTAGCTGATTACTATAAAAACTTGTTTCGTTCTGTAGACTGGCTTTCACTTTTGAGGATAGGCTTTTGAGATAAGAGTTGTATGGAACTTGTATTTTAGGTATCAAAACTCATTGTAATTGAGCAAGACYTTGCAGAGGGGCAGTATCACAGATGAGTAGCTATGTGCTTTTTCCTGATTCTTATGATGTTAGTCTTCTAGTGTTAGTAATTCTGTTTCAAATTCAGCTAGGACCTATAAAGCTTTAAATCATACTTAAATGCTATACTTTGAAATTGTCAGCTGGCACCTGAAATGTAGCCTCCTTTAAGCTGTAATTAGTTTGATAAATACAGTTTCATAGATGTATAATTCAACTTGCATRTAGTGATGTTTGCCATTCTAAAACAATTCTGTTCTTTCTCAGGAAAGGACTGTTCTGTCTGCAACTTTATTAGGTAAGATCATACAACAGATCAATTTTTCCCTARGAACTTTGGGGAATATTTGTAGCCAGTGATGAAATTTGATTCTGCCAGATGAATTACTGTGATATCACCCATTTCCGTTCCATTCTTTCTGAGGTTACATAGCTACTGAAAGAAACTTTTTGCAGTAGTGCTGCTGCATATATTAAGCCCATTTTCTTCACCTAGGTTGGGAGGCAGCTTTGAAACTGCTATGAGGAACAAAAAAGGTGAGTATTACCTGACTACAGAAGTACTGAAATTTCTTTGCTGGAACAAGTGATGATTAAAACCTTAGCTTGAACTCTCTCTCTGAACAGAGATGAAAATCTAAGGTCTGAGTTGTTCCCAGCGAGCTGCTTGTCAGTTTTGTGCCCAATAACAGTTCCTGTGTCTGTCTTAATAGGTGGAAGATTGCAGACCAAGGGTTTACACTTCATGAACAGCTGTAAAATGCCGTGGCTTTGTGGTGATAATATCTGATACTGATTAGAGCCAATAAAATCTTGTRAACTCTTGCTTGTTGTTACGAACTGCTTTCTGACTTGAATAGCTTGTTGTTGAAGCTTCAGGCTATTCTCTGAAAGCTTCAAAAGCTTGATTTAGGGCAGAATTAAGGAAACAAGTTCTGCAAGTGTCTTCCAACTTGTCTGACATGTGCAGAGTATCAGACATTCCATTACTGCTAGTGGTAAGGCAGAGTAGCGTTGGCTTGAATCATGCATAGATTTGGGCAAAGYGAAGTAGTTGAAGTAGCACTTAAATGCTAGCTCTTTCATGTATAAAGCGGTATTCCTTGTATGTTTCAAAAACTATGAAAGTACCATAAAGGCAAGAATTCAGTTATGAATGTACAGTAGATGTACACAAAGTAAGCAGATTGCTTGGACACTGTTAACCTTTCTCCCCTGGCTTCTCAGTCTCATCTGGTCACTGGCATTAGTCTAAAACAGGACTGCATGCAGCCTCTGCTAGGAAGAAAAGTATGAACAGGAAGATGGGTGTTTGACAACCCTATAAAAAAGGTAGTACTAATACTTAGGCAGTAGAGCCTGCTTACAGCATTGCTGCTTTTCAGAACTCATTAATGGCAGCTTTCTTCTCTGAAAAGTGCTTTAATGTACTTCTCCCTATCTATGTTGTCTCAAGAGTGAGCTCAATATGAGAAGTTAGCTCTGAAAAGCTCTCTATAACACTTGGAACTATGTAAGTGTAGCACTTAAGGAGAAGTAAAACTACAGATTCAAATTGTTCTCTAGGAATGTTTTCAAATCACAAGGTCTCCCCARAATTTTTCAGTAAAAGGAGTGGAATTGTCATCTCCATTCAACTCTGCCAACTGGTATGGGCTACCTGAATTTAAGTTTTCTCTTTTAAAAAGGAGAGCTGAGATCTTTTTAGCCAGAGTAGTCTTCCATCCTAGATAAAAAGCATTAGAGCTGCTTCTGCGTCCATTGCAAATTTAGTCTCTTCTGCACTAAGCAAGAGCCGATAATGAGGCCTGTTCTCATCCAGAACTAATTAGTGGCTTAATTCCCCCGCAACACACCATTACTTCTTAAAATACCACACTTCGTTGTGCCTGTTGAACAGCTTGAAGGGACTGTCATAGCCTGCAGTATAGAAGAAGTCTTCATGGAATAGCTGGCCTCTRTTTCTCAGGATTCTGGCCAATACTTCAGCTTCCTCTGCGTATTTCTCTGGTGAGGCAAAACCACCAAAAGACCTGGAAGAAGTGGGAAGGGAGGAGTTTTATCAACTCTGAAGGGTTGGCTGAAAAGGGATTTAGCTATTTGGTAACACAGGGAATATGCTCAGAGCAAGGATTCTGTAGGCTACACTTGTAYAAAACTCATTCAACACAACTTAGAATGTGCTGCAAAGTGAGTGTCKTAAAGCTTTCAGCCTGTTCTTCCTTCTCAGCAGGACCCCCAAAGAGACTTTGTATGCCTATCCCAAAAGCAGAAGAGAACAAATTTCAAATACCCCAAGCTTTGCCAGTCTAAGCTTCAGGCTCTAACCAGCTTGGTATATCCATTACTTGGTAAGAAACCGGCTGTAAAAATTGCTCTCTTATAAATGGACCTGTTTCAGTAGCTACCCTCATCTTTGAGGCATGTTAATACTGCTCACCTGACAAAGATGCCTGCTCCCTTTCGCTCTTCAACAAACACATCTGAGTCAGTGGGCTGTGGCGGGGAGTCCTGATGTTCAAATGGCAAAAAGAAAGAAATCTTGAAGTCTGCACAGCCAGACTTTATTAGGCATGTCACTGGGACAGTCATATCAATCTTCATTTCTAGAGTAAAACAGAATCTGTTCAGGTGCAGGTGGAGATGGTGGCTGAATACAGCTGTAAAGGCAGATGCTAAAGCAGCCTCAACACTGCTGCTGAACAGCCTTTCTACAAATTCACCCAAGGGCAGGCACTGCTGCCCACCCTTCGTTTTCATCTCTTCTTAATTCTAGTCCTTTCCCTGTTGACTGGGCCCCTGTTCAGGCTGCAGCTCCTTTCATTCTATGTGATCCTTTGAACAAAGACTTAARCTTCCCACTTCCTTTTCCCTATTTATGCTGTAGCATGGTCTTGAGAAGCGCTGGAGACATAATGGCCTAAAGAAGGCAAAGGGCTGTTAGAAAGGAACAGGGGAAAGGGAATGTGCTGTGTGACTCAGCTCCTCTGATGCCTTATGCTGCTCAGGTTCCTCTCTCATACCTCTTGCAGTTCCAAACCAGCACAGCATCATACCTTTCTCATTCTTCCCTTGGATATAGTGGAAGAGTTTCCAGAAGCCCTGGCGCATTGCCTCCTTTTGGGTCTCTCCCCTAATGACAGTGCTAACCCATTTGGCTGTCTCATATTGACGCAGTTCATAGTCCTTTGCCTGAAAAGCAAAAATCACAGTAACCACGAGGGTGAATTTGAAAGATGACAAATGAACAGCTGCTTCTCCCAAGTCTGCAGAAAAGTAGTAGTGTGGTCAGGTAACCATGGGCTGCCAGTTAGCTGCAGACTCCAGGTGTACCTCCAATATCAAACTGATGTGTCCTTTGGAAAACCAGGCAGTGCTGCCTGAGCTCCTCAGAGCTTTTAAATACTTAATGTCCTTTCTGCAACAAGTACTGTGTCCTAATTAGCCTTTTCTCTGATACCTCTGTGGCATTTGTCCCAGCTCATTCCTCCCTGCCCTGGTATCCCTCTCCCAATTACGAGTGACCAGCTTTTGCAGCAACACTTCCTAGCTTCTCCATGCTCRGAGAGAGAACGGCAAATGCCCCTTAGCTCTGCGACCTCGCTGAGGAGAGCTTTGCACCCCTAGCCCTTAGCCATTACCACAGTCTCTGCTGAGCTCCACCGAGGGGACTGCAGATCCAGGGACAGAAATGTTTGCTTGAAGGATTTGATCATCTTGCCAGAGCTGAAATGCAGACACAGTTCATTGGCCTCTTTGTGATCAATATGTTTTAAATAGGGCAGAACAAAGTACTGAGGCTTTTCTGCCTGACTGCATAGAAATGTTTTCCTCAGTCTCTAAGTCTCCTAACTTTGGTAACAGCTGATGCAATAAGTGACTGGAAGAATTTAGGCAAGAGACAAGAGCTTTCCAAAAGGCAGCTGTCTCTGAAATTGTGAAAGGCCTGACTTCTTGTTCCTAATGATTTAACAAGAATGAAAAGAGCCGAAGTCCTGCCTGCCCTGCAGGAACCGAGAAAGAGCCAAGACAACAAAGCTACCAGATGACTAATGTGGAAGCATTCATCTCTCAGGATATGCTGCCTTCACTCCTCTGTAAAGTGAAGGCATTTCCTGGCTGCAAAATAAGCTCGAGATTCTGCAAGTGGCAGTTTTGTGTGACTGTAAGTAAAACATACTTGAGATATTCAAGCACTTTGCTGCTGGATGAAAAGGTACTGATATTGATGGCTGTTCTAGTACTAATAGTGCCCATAATTTTATTGAGCATGTAATAACAGCTGACSTCTTTCTTAAAGCATTGGGCCCTGCGGTCCTGAGATAAAATGTAAGATTTTGTGCATTTATGAGTACATACCTACTTTCCTAGCTTTCATTCTGTAAAGGAAAAGACAAAAAATGAACCCCCCCCAGCCCTAAAACAAAGCAAGCAAAAAAAAAAAAATCAAAATATTTGTTTAATTAAATCTGGTTAAATCTTGAGATTTTAGAAGGGTCAGTTTATGATATTTGTCAATACTAAGCAGACAGTAATGCCTTCTGAAAAAGTTTCTACTTYCTGTTACAAAATTAACACGTATTTCACATAGCATGTTGTTGATTCAGAGGTTATCTTGATGTTAGGTCAGGACTTTATAGTACATTATCTTTCTAGAGTATGATTTAATTACATGTTTCTTGGTGGCAAAACAAGTTTTGAGGTTGTTTTTCATTCCTCTGCCCCCATCTTTAAKATGACAGTTTGTGAATATAAGAACATGGCTTTTTTTGTATAAGTCAAGAGCTGTCTTGTGCTAGCCAATTACTTTCCTGTCTACTTCCCCTTTCTTAGGGCCTTTTGGTAGCTTCACATGAAGACAGTATTTATTAACACTTGCAGACATACCCTACTGTAGACTAGTGGAACGTTGTTAATCCTCTGCTGTACTCTGGTTTAGATGTAGCCAACACTTTGCAGTTTGGAATCTATCAGGGTGAAAACTTTCACCAAAAAAATGAAATGGCTGGAACTGGCTTCACTTATTAAAATCTGCAGTGCAGAGAGCACTCATAGTTGAAAAGCTTTCTCCAGTAGCTCCTCCAGTTGTCACTATAGAGCAAGGGAACATCAGAGAAGCGCACAGYGGGATACTGATGCCAGCAGTTAAAAGCAGGCACTCTCCTCCTCCCTGTCCCAGCTTGAAGTTGTAGCATAATTGCCCAAGTTCAGCAGTGCGTTTACCAGAAGGACCGCTCACCAGGAATTGCTGCATGGCAACTGAGCTTTACTATTTTATCCTAACACTCTTTTTGTCAATAGTACTTTAACATTGCAATAAATCAGTGAGACATAACAAGAAAGCAGGAATGCAATAGTTCTATTAGAAGCAAACGTGAGTGGTCTATACTGAAACTTCCTATGGTAAATATATTTTATCTGTTACCAATTCAAAGTCAAAGATGATACTCTTTTGCTGTCATTTCCCTCCCTCTCTCTGTTTCTCCTTGCTACATCTTGATAAAAAATACATTCCCCCTGTTTTTGCTTGTAAAGAAATACCTTCATCTTAGAGACGTAAATGTTCCTTCATTGCAAAACATGCTGGTGTATTAGCTGCAGGCTTGTTCTGTATTTCCCAATGCTTCCCTGACTCACCTTGCTGTAAGTGCTGATTAGATCTGTCAGATCTCTACCTGCTGCAACTTTGTGGCCACAACTGGTGGCAATTGCACTTACAGAACATTTTTGAATAAGCCTCGAATAATCCTCCAAACATTTCATTCTTAGATCTGTAGTAAGGCTTAAGTTTGGGGTTTGCATCTGATATGACTAATCTGTCCGGGCTTTTTCTGCTCCTGTTAGCACATGGTTCAAAGGGACAGCAAACACACCAGGCATCTTCACAGGTTTCTTGGGCTGACAGTGCAAGTGTAGCCAAAACATGGTGTTCCACAAATCAGCTAGTTATATAAAGAAAGTGGAGAAAGTAGACATACTTACGTTTTGGAAAATAAGCTCTCCTTACCCTTCTAGCTATCGTGGTCTATCCTTCTGAGGCTGCTCACGTTCACCACACGTTGCATGCCAGTGCTTATTTTAGTTTCATCAAGCTCCGCCCATGCCACATCCCCACTGGTGGGAGATGCTGTTATGAAAACCAGGACCTTGTAGCCTTCTCCTCCGGGTCTCATTGAAGATCTCCCACACRAGTGCCGAAAGCCCCACCTACTGCCCACGAGGCAGCGCTGAGCCTAGTATGTGATCTGCGTGCGTAAACAGTTCTGCATCCTTGTGTAACTTCCACTGGCTTCACTGGCACCGTGCCTGCTTATGTCAGAGCTGGCGCTTGGTTCTCTGCTCTCCAGAACAAATATTACATAAATACATAAATAACGTCCCTCTGCCTGTCCTTCCATTCCCCCCACCCCTGCCCTGACTACATTAAGAGTTGTGGTACAGAACAATAGCTTTCCCTTTTTGCCCCRGGGCAAAATGGTGGGTACAAATCTGGCTGCAAACAGCTAACACTATCTTTACAAATTTTTTGCTGACGTGTTAGGAAAGATAGTGTTCTCCTATAATGGGCTGTCTGTTTTGAATGGTATTTGAGAGTAATCAGCCCCCTTAGCCCTTAGATGTCTGCACAAAGGGGTTATACAATGCTGTTGTGAAATCGTGTTATGTTTGCAATAAACAAAGTGAAGCTGAACCCTTCATGTAACCAGTTTCAGCTCCAGATATATTTAGGTGCCAGCACAATAGGACAGATTAAATATCATTTGAGCGCAGAGAACACCTCCTATGTTTGGGATGGTTCGTGCAAATCCTTTGCAGCCAAGTTCACRCAAGCTTGCTGGGAGATTTGAGATCGATAGCTGGGAATAACTTTTAGCAGAAGGCACACACTGCTGGCAGAGAGCTCCATGAGTATGCTGTGTGATACACTCGTATTCAGGATGGGGTGCAGGGAAAAGATGCCATACTGTAATTGCAAACTTCTCTCTAACGTCACAACAGTGGCTGTTACAAGAGTGGTTTATTACTCAAACCTGTTAGAACATGCTAAGGTCTGAAGCAGTTTTCTGTGGGTTCAGTAGTGTTATTTTATGTCTCTGAACTTTACTGGTGTTCTTCTTTGGTCAAACAGGAGAAAATCAGCAAGGCGTTTTGGAGAAGCAGAAGCTGTTACTTCATGGTCTTTACTTAGGGGCTATAGGCATGCCAAGGTTTTGTATGTGTTTGCATGAAGTCAGTCCTCTGTCGCCCTAATGTCCACGTTAAGGGCATGCTAGTAATTATGTTCTCAGATAGTGAGAGGCACCTACACCCAACCACCACACTTTGGTCCATCTCAACTCCTAACTTGATCACATGCGCAGAGAAGTACTGCCTTGAAAGGGGAGTATACTCGTTAGTTTGTAGATAAACACAAGCCCACTGTTGTGTGGGCTTGTGTGAATTGTGTGTTTTGTTTCTGAAGCAGAGAGACCCAGAACAATCTCCAGTCAGTATGTATGTGTCCGGCTGATGTTTCTGTCCTCAACAAAGAGCTAGCTGTTCCTGGTGGAGTAGCCTGAGGTTGGAAAATAATCATCAGTGTTTTCCCCAAGAGGTTGTTTTTCCATTGCTCTTTTATTTTTCAYGTATGCATTGAGAGGACATGTCAACAGTTGAGGAAAACAGCAGAGCAGGCATGAAGACATATATTCTGTACATAGTATATATGCACCCATACCATATACAATTAGGGGTCTGGGCAGGGAGCAATTCTGACAGCAGCTGACACAGCCTCACTGATACCTCCAAATAGGAGGAGATCTGAGTACACTAACTCTGTAGCCCTTGCCCTTACACAGAAAACAACATGCAAGAACCACTTAAGCAGTTTGGGCTCCCGATAATTCACTGAATACATGAAGTAAAAATAGTTCAGCATTTGTGCACTGCCAGTTTGCCTGGGTGTCTCTACTGTATARTGAAAATAAAGGCAGTAATAAAGGTTCAGCCTGCTTATAGGAATGCCAACCTTTCCTTGCCCACTATATCCCCTAATGAAAAAAATGGTTAAAGAATAGTTGCCCACAAAGGAGTCGTAAATGTACTAATTAAACAGCAATTAAATCTAAAAGGTAGTCTGTGACATGTCTGTTTAATGTCTCATACATGTGTCTGGGACGCAGCTGGTATTTTGTAGAATAGCTGACAAAGCAATGTTTTTCTGTACTGTTGTCTCAAAGACAAGGAGTAGAAATAAGAGTATAAGCTCATAGGCACTATGAGAGCTTGCAGTCTGTGGCTGTGCCATAGCCTTACTATTTTCAGCAGATACTTCTGTGCAGAACATTGTAATGAATTTGTACTTAAGTAATGTTTTTTCAAGTGAGTAGCTTCTATCCAGTTAAGGTCAAGCCTGTGATATGGTCACCCATGATTTCCATTTTTTTTTCCATGCACTCTATCTATGCTTGTCCCTCACAAGCCCAGACAGGACCTTAAGGAATATGCCCTAAAACAAAAGCACTTATGTCTGCTCTGTTGCAACGTTGCTACAGCCACTGGCAAATTCATGCAAATGTATTGCAAGTTGCCACACGCAGATTGCTTCCAAAAGCCCTGGATGAATCTTTGCCATTGACCTCGTTGTGTCAGGATTGCAGGAGCTCAGTGGAAGTGTTTTGTAGTATTCTTAGAGCATGATTTATGGTGGCTTTGAGTCACGTACTTATAACTGTGACAAGTCTTTAGCATAACATAGGGTAAACAAGAGAAAACGGCTTGTGAGGGTCAGAGAGGGATGTGTATGCCTCCACTCATACCTTCTCAAGTGGTCTCAACCCAAACGTTCCCAGCGGTTTTGCACTTCTGCCTCAGCTTCGCAGAGCATCAGTTACCCCTTGTGCTTGATAATGGTTCTGATTTAAAAGAACTGAGACTCTTCAGATATAAATGGCCGTTTCTTTTGCAAACGCTTACTTAGGAGATGATGCGGAAGCCCCTATTTCCCAACAGAGAAGTTGAGCATGTGATATTTATAGTTACTATAAATATAATCTGGGACAGCAAAGATTTCTTTGTATGTTTTCAGAAGAACTGTGGTTTTCTACAGATTTGTTTCCCTAAAGGAGCCTCTGATGTCCCTGCTCTAGAAGAACAGAAGTCCTAGCAAATTCTGTAATGATTTCTATTCTCACTTCCAGCAAAGAAATCAAAGCAACATGAGTCTGCCATCTTCTAAAGAAACAGTTGAATATACTGCAATGTTGTTCTGAGTGGACTCCATATTCTTCCTTGCAAATTGAGGAAATAAAATCTGTGCTAACTGTAATGAGGTGATTAGACCTGATGCTCTAACSTACACATTTTCTGTCTACTCTCCAATTTGTTGCCATTTCTACTGATTTGGCCTTGAGCAAAAGACCATTTGCTTTCTGGAACTGCATATGTGGATGTTGTCTGCATGCTTTTTGCCTAGTGCCAGCTAAATTGTCACAAAGGTTAAATGGAACTATTGCATCTCCCTCCTTCCTTGAACAGCTGACTCAGCTGATAAAGCAGGTTCTGGTATATGCTTTAGAATCAAGATCAGTTTTATACAATAACAATGTCAAGATAGCTTTTATGAACGAGACATCAGCTGATCTGTGAGAATATTACCTAAAAATCTTTCGAAGTATGTGACTCCTGGCTAGCAGCTCGCATCATCAGAGACTTCATGGAATTTACTGGTCTTGTCCAAATAAAAAGCTTACTACTTCCAACACCACTCTTGACTTAGCATTTTCCAAAATGTCTCTGCTGAAGGTCATGTTTTGGAATCATTCTGGGTTCTCTGAGCGTGATTTGGAGAATTAATCCTAGACTAATCCTTTCTTCCAGTGACCATGAAGAACCTTTCTAAACCTTCCCCTCTTGTGTCCATAGCACAGTCTCTCTCTGGACTGTTTCTCAGCTTTACATACTGCTTTCTACCTTTAGCCTCTTTCCAAAATGAGAGTTGTTTTTAGCATAAATCTGTTTAGGGGTCTGTCTATCAGCTGAACCCCACAAGCAGTTGTGCCAGCAAACTTCTTAAGCCAGCACTAATACTCAAGCTAGTGTCTCATCTAATTCCACAGAAAACCTGCGGTCCCATYTAAGTGCTCTAAGGAAATGAAGTGAATTCAGTTTCCTCCTACAAATTTATCTTCATTCTGTTATTGATAGCTTCCACTCAGAATAAAGGTAATTAAACAAAGGTGAGATTTTATTCATAAGATAGGAACAGCTCATTCAGGCAAACGAGAAGGAGGTCACATAGGTATCAGTGTTTGGCTAGAAAAAAAAACATAAGTCTATTGTATTGWTATTTTTGATTTTTTAAAAATAGTATTTAACAATAGCTTAAGACTATGATTATTACAGCTATAGCCTAAGGTAAGAGAGAATATAAATTCTCCTTTGCAAACACAGCTCTGGTGTCTTACAGTCTGAAGATGGGAAAGAGCCAGGCATTTCCACTGTTAATTGTCTGGGAATATTACTTGTAGAGAGAACTGGGAAAAACACTTACTGACTCTTATCAACAGCATAGTCCAGTGTTTGAAGTCACCAACTATCCACACAATAATGCTCTCAAGCAACAAGAAGTAGTAGTTTGCAAGCTTTGTAGCAGCCCAGTGCCTCTCACATCGGACCTTTCAGATGGGCTCTCCAGAAGAAGGCAGGAGTTCGGTATCAGCTCCAGCAGGAATCATTTTTCCGTCTGAATCTTCCAGCGCTCCTTCAGGTAAATGCCTTTCGCCCTGCTCTTGTAGGCAGGAACACGTTCTCTAAAAGGACATGCAGAGATAACTGAAAAAGTGGTGGGCTCTTTGCTAGGGATGTTTTTGTTGTGATAGCACTTCAGTGATACGGATTRAGGACCACCATGGTACATACTGTGTAACATGGGGCAGAATGAGGATCTAATTTGAAAGCACGTATAACCTAATTGTGAATGTATGTGTTGGCATGTGGGCGTTCATGATGCACGCTGTAGGAAAGTGTTCTCTTTCTGGCCTGTTAATCCAATTAACCACATCAGCACAAAATGCTGTGAGGTATTTCTCTTTTACAGCCCATGCTATAGGTTTGAGCTTTAAGCTGCTGACTTGTGCAGTGTAACTAATAAACTTCATGTTTATAAGCACTTTATAAAGCACTTGAAGAGTCACTGCCAAATCCCAAACTCYGAGGATGTGGAATCTGCTGTCTCAGCTAGGCAGCCCTCACTCTCTACAAATGCAATCTGTCCATAAGCAGGCAATTTTGGGGCCCTTTTTGAAGACCTCTGGATCCTCTTTATTAATGAGGCGTCGTCACTGAAAAGTCGCTGGGCTGGCTGGGGCTGCATAGTGTCCTGCAATACTGCCTCAAGGGAGCTCTAATGCTGTGGATGCACCCGAAACAATCCCATCCCTGAACATGAGTAAGTGCCTTAAAGCCTGCTTGCAGCGATGAATGATGTAGGCGTGTGGCCATTTTATCCAGGACCCTGTCCTGAGGACTGTCCTATTTAGTTGAAATTACTCAGTGAGATGGAGTATTACCGACTGTTAGCACTGCAGAATTGGGCCCCCATGTCTCAGGAGCCACTTTCAGTTAGAGGTTGGCCAAAATCAACGGACTTGCATCTGTTTACCGTAGCTGAGTGTTTGTCTCCTAAGCTTTTCCCTGATGTACTGCCTCTTCATCGCATGAATATGGATTGTGCCAGAACTTTTCCCATCCTTTAGCRTTGAGATTTTAGTGGTGGGTGTGGGGTTTTGGTGAGCATTTTTGTCATTTAGATTATGCGGGTAAGCCCTCCAGAGATGGATTCTTTAAGAATCTGGTCTCTCTTTCTGTCTTTTCTTGAGATGAGTGGATGCTGTGTTCTGCAGCAGATGGCACCATTGTTTGCGTTTGGAGGTTAGTTTTACTTTATACAAAATTCCTTCAAACTGTCTTGGTTGCCAAGAAAAGAGTCATCTCAGCTCACTAATGAATCCAGCATACCGTGATAGTTCTTTGCACTCCTAAAACCCTACATTTGAATATACTCTGGTACCTTTTAGTGAACTGTTACTTCTTTCCCTCAGGGGAAGCATCATCCTTAAGATTCTGTATTCACATACACATCATTGACACTGCTGGTTGCACATTGAATATGGGCTTAAAGAGAAGCAGTAACTCTGCAGTGGCCCCTCAACTGGTGCATCAGGATGGCAGAATTTTTCTAAATGAAGGAAAGTTAAGGATGGGTTTCAGCCTAATGAGACTCTCTTGCACTGTTCAGGGAGAATTTTTGTTCTGCGCGGGCAGTCATTTGCTGATCACTAGTGGAGGGATGAAGAGGGTTGGTAACTATCTGTTTTATTAAATACTATGGCTGAACTGAACTTAGGCTGACTGCAAACCACTGTGAAATAACTTTCATACTGATTTTGGCTAAAGTAAATTGTTTTTGTCTGCTAATTACATGGCCCTTATCACTGTAAATATCTGAGTTTCTTATAATCTCTACCATCATTTTTCTCATTTCATTCTTTCTGAGGTAAGCAAAGACTGCCTTGAAACACCAGCCCCTCACCTGGGGACTGGGGAAGAGGGGCCGAAGCAGCAAGGAGAATCAGAGACAGTGTTCATAGCTTCAAAAGAAGACGTGGGAGATGGTCCCAACCCTGAACCAGCTCTAGACTACGGAGGTGATGAGCTGGGGGAAATCTGAGCCCCGGAGCRAGGCCTGCCTCCCTCCCAGCCCTTGGGTTGTGTCCAGAGTAGGTGTAGGGCCGTGGCTGAGGCTAGCCTGCAAACCTGCAGAGGAGCCAGCCTTCTGGTGCCAGGGCAAGAGGGCCCCGGCAGGTCCCTGTCGCCAAGGGCCAGTGGGTGATAGCACCTCTGCAATTCTCAGGCCAGGATTACTGACATGCTACAGTGCTCTAAACAACTCTGAAATGCCTATAAACATTTCTAAAACACCTCTAAACCTCTCTAAAACACCCAAAGCCTTCTAAATTGTTAAAAATTTCCTCTGAACAGTCCTGTTGCACCTGCAAACCACTG
Organism: Rhea americana; assembly: GCF_003343005.1. Taxonomy (NCBI): domain Eukaryota; kingdom Metazoa; phylum Chordata; class Aves; order Rheiformes; family Rheidae; genus Rhea; species Rhea americana. The sequence continues at coordinate 1,576,883 of NW_028185606.1, forward strand.
AGAATAGCAGTAAGTTGCTCTAAACTACCCTAAAAATTCTCAAAACAGCTCTAAATGTCTCTAAACCACCTCTAATCTAATCTAAGATTCTAAACAGCTCTAAACCTCTCTAGGCAGCTCTAAACCACTGTATATTTCTTCTAAACTGTTCTAAAATTCCTCTAATCAGCTCTGAAGAGCTGTAAGAATCTCTGTATTGCCTCAAAACAGCTCTAATTCATATTTACCCGACTCTAAATGGTCTCTAAGCCACTCTAAAACTCTTTTAATCAGTTCCAAACTGCAACTAAATAGCTCTAAATATCTCTGAAGACTTATAACCACCTTTAAAATGCCTTTAAGCTTACAGTAAACAGCTCTAAAGAGCCCCCAAACCCCTCCAAAATTCCTGTAAAACTCAAAAACATTCTAGGCAGTTYTAAGTAGTTCTTAGCAGCTATAATATTCCTTTAAAGAGTGCTCAAGTCCTCTAAACTGCACTAACATTCCTCTAAAGTTCCTCYAAGCAGCTCTCAGCAGCTCTGGAAATCCTCTAAGCTGCTCTAAGTAGTTCTAAGCAGCTCTAAAACTCCTCTAGGCAGCTCTCAAATTCCTCTGAACTAATCTAGAACTCCTTTTACTGGTCTGAAGATCTCTGAATTTGCTTTAGACTTTTAAAACTCCTTGAAGATTCTCTGGGACACTTTAAGCACCCTCTAAAACATCACTAGACAKCTCCAAAACACCTGTAAAGAACTCTTGCAGAGCTCTATTACACTGCTGCAAACAACTTTTTAAAAGCATTTAACTAATTCTGAAATATTCTAGAATACCTCTAAAACTGTCTATACTTCTTCAAGCAGCTCTAAAATACCTCCAAAATGCACTAATCTGCTCTACAGCATATCTAACAGCTTTAAAACTCTTTTAATCGGCTATATAAAACTGTGAGCAACTGTAAACCCCCTTAAAAATTCTGCCTCTCTGAAAACCCTCTGAACAACAGTAATCCCATCTAAAATTCCTCTACACTGCTTTAAGCAGCACTAAACTGCCTCAAAATAGTTCTCAAACACTTCTCARCCTCCTTGCAACTGCTGTCAACTGCCCTAAAACTCCTCTAAGCAGTCTAAAACTCCTTTAAAACTCCTCTAAACAGCCRTAAAATTTCACTAATCAGCCCTAAAATTCCTTTAGCTGTTCTAAAACTTCTAAACTGCTCCAAGCAGTCTTGTAMTTCCTCTATAACAGAGATCCTGTTCAGGGAAACAGCACTAAAACTTCTCTGAAGTCCTTTAAAACTCAAGTGCTGTAAGCACCTCTTCAGCTCYGCTGAACTGATCTGTACCTTTAAAGCTCCAATAAGCAGTTCTACACAGATCTGAACTCCTGTTAAGTGGTCTAAAACTCCTGAGAAGCATGCTAAACAACTCCTAACCCCTTCATAATTTTTTTCTAAACCTCTTCTAAAAAACTTAGAGCACCGCTAAAATGATAAAACACTCCTTTACACTCTATAAGCAACAATAGAATGCCTCTAAAGCTCCTCTAGATAACTCTAAACTCCTCTGAACAGCTCTAGAATACCTCTAAACAGCTTTAAGYAGCTCTAAGACCCCTCTGTGCCAATCTGTAACTCCTACAAATGTTCTAAACAGCTCAGAAATGCTCTAAACCAAAGTAAAATTTCTCTGAAATGCTCTCAACAGCACTAAGCATTTCTAAGAGTCTCTTAAACTACTCTAAAACTCTTCTGAACTTCTAAACACCTCTATGCAGCACTGAGCTGCCTCTGACCCTCCATGAAGGAGGCTTTCCTGTTCTTCAAGTTAAAGGAACATTGTTAAAGGASAGTATTGAAGCATTCACACCCTGCAGGGTCTTAGCCCGCTTTATGGGGTGAAGTAAAGAAGACAGCCAGACTTTTCTGAGTGGTGCCTAGAGGCGTGACAAGAGGCAGGGGTAAATACTGGGGCCAGTAGTGTTTAGCTTCTTCATTAATGGTTCTGGATGATGGGGCAGAGTTCCTCCTCAGCAAGTTTGCAGATAACACAAAACTGTGAGGACTGGTGAAYAGACCAGATAGTTGGTGCTGCCAGCTTGACAGGCTGGAGAAATGGGTGGAGATGAACCTCATGAAGTTCAACAGAGGTACATGCTCAAGGGAAGAATAACTCCAAGCATCAGTATAGGCTGGGGGCTGACAAGCTGGAGGGCAGCTTTGTAGAAAGAGACCTGGTGGTCCTGGAGGACATTAGCCTGCAAAGCGATTGTGCAGCAAACAAGACCGATGTCATCCTGGGCTGCATTAGGCTGCCAGCAGGTTGAGGGAGGTGATCCTTCCCCTCCCATCAGCCCTGGTGARGCCACATCTGGAGTGCTGGGCTCCCTGGTACAAGAAGGACATGGATATGCTGAAACATGTGCACCGAGGGACATGAAGATGATTAAGGGACTGGAGAATCTCATGTGAGAATAGGCCACAAGAGCTGGGATAGCTCATTCTGGAAAAAAGTAATTACCCATATGCCTGGAAGAGCATAGAGAAGAGGGGATTTCAGGAAGAAAGAGACGAGCTTCAAATAAAAGAAAAACACGTGCTTTGTGAGAACCTGTTAATAAAGCCAGGCCCCAGAGAAAATGATAGCTGAGTGTGAATAGCCCACAGCGAGCATATTTTGGAGTGGAGGAGGAATACCACAAACCCAAGCTCCTGAGAATATTATGTGACCGCATGAAAAATGTGCTCCCAGGGCACAGAACAGCAGGGGATTGTTCTCTTTGCTGCAGACACTGCATACTCTTGAAACGCACTCTGATGTAAGATCTGAAAGGGCTGAGTGTTTTACTGCACCTGTTCTGTGAATGGGAAGGAGGTATYGAAAAGCAAATTGGTTTTCCTCAGTCGGCAAAGCAAGCCCCACAGCAGAGCTACAACCTGCAGACTTTGTTACATAGTAAAGAAAGACTGATTCATGGGTTTTTTTGGTCCATATGCACTTTATGTGACCTTTTACAGCTCTTTTTCTTCCTAGGCTGTTAAATGTCAGTCATAAATCTGTGCAGGGCACTAAGAAGAGACTCGTACATCATTTTAATAGGTGATGACAGTCCAGTGGCCAGATCTACTGAGAAGATTYGAATTTAGGACCTGCTGTGGTTTCTGTGGGATGGAGGGGAATTGTGCTATGCATAGCTGTATTTCTGCCAYGGGATCCAGACTCTGCACTGCATGTGTGGTAAAACCACATGTCAGAGAAGAGAACAAAAGCWGTACAGACTGCATGTAGGCAGTGGGTTTAGCTCTCCATTAGCCACTGTTTTCTGCTTGTTTGCCATAGCCTGCCGCCATTTGCCTTCCTTGCACTGCAGCGTGGAGCCTCTCAGCTCGCCACTCTGCGTACCCCAGAGCCTGCGCACTGCGCTGGGCCTGGAACTGCTCCAGCACCACAGTGGATCAAGAAAGGGGCTGAAGGAGGGGCCCCCAATGTCTGAGAAATGACAAGGAACACAAGAGCTAAATATGACCTGTGTTTTACAAATGAGAAATTAAGGGACAGGGATTAATGGTTTGCTTATGTGTATGTTTGTTTTAATGCCATAACTTGTAAATCTCATGCTCAGGACAGATTTGAGACTCAGGTGGTGAAATGGGCACACTGGTCACTTCAASGAAATTCAGAGATGTAAGATGAGTCTAAGTATTGAATTTTGAGGAGGCATATAAGATGTTCTTCTGCTATAATAACATTCTGATGCTTGGCCTTAAATTACTGATGTATAGCTTTAAGTTTGATCTCCAGCTGAGCAATCTTATTTTTTCTGGGAACAGAGAAAAGTTGAAATTTGACTACCATGACCAATTGTAGTTGTTCAGGATAAACATCTTTYAATCAGTGATGCTCTTTATCACAGTTCCTAACCTTAGCAAGCATTTGAGTTGGCTAGTCTACAGAGACATGCCCTCTAGTGATTGTTTTATGACAAATCAATCTGGGTTTGGTTCCTCATTTACTAGGCTCAGCCTCTTGAAACCCCTCTTGTTCAATGGTGCTGAACGGCAGAATTCCTTTTCTCCTATTGCACCGCGCAGTGGACATGTGGCTCTCCAGCAGACGACTCCATGGGAGTGCTCTGGCACTGCCAACTGCAGCATAGCATAGAASTATTTCCTACACAGAGCTCCAAAGTGCAGGGTTAGACAACTTAATATAGCTGAGCTTCCCAAGTCACTCTGCGTTAGCCTACAGACCGCAGAGCACGTATGTTCTTAGTTTGCAGCCAGGCTTCCTTCACTGTTTTCAGCTGTTCTCTAGCTCCATAAGCAAAATACTTTCATACTTTTTTATACAGTAACTTATGGCTGGGAAGGAATCCCTCCAGAAATTCACAGAACTGTTTTCTAACCTCCCYGTGAAATCTTCTCCTGCCCTGATCCTTTACAGTGCTGCTGTCTCTCTTGCCTTCGATGAGCGCTAAGTTTTGCCAGAACATCTTACCCTTTCTACAAAGTGTGCAGTGGAGTTCAATGTTCCCCCTAAAATCCAGGCAGCTGTCTCATCCCTTGAAGGTGTGTTTGCATTATTTATTTTTAAAAGTTTGGGAGAGGGGATTAATAACTTGAACAAGCCTTTATAAACATTACTTTTAGATTACAGAAGATTGTGGCTGTTCTAATGGGTCCTCTGAAGAGTCAGAGCGAATAAAGGAAGCTAATGGAAAAGCAGGGAGTCGTGAAGAGATGTCTTTCCTTAGACAAATGTCAGATGATGCTGTCTTCCTGTCTGTCCTTCAGGTAAGCAGCAACTCATGTCTTTTCAGCTTTTCTTTTTAAGACGTAACATCATAAATAAAGGATATTTAAATTGCCCCCCATCTAGACTGTCTTTCACCACTGGTAACTGGTCGGTTTATGATTCCTGTAAGCTGCTTTTAGAAATGTAATGGCACTGGCAAGGTTCTTCAAAGTTCAGCAGAGCTCTAAAAACAGGCCCGGCTAATGTGATAGCCTGTGATTTGCATTGTCAAAACCCATTTCCTCTTTAAAACAAAAGCGGCATCTTATCACGTTTATCAATGTGCTATTAAACAAACTGCAAAAGAGTATTTTTGCTGATGGCACTCATTTGGCCTTTGTGCTCTGCTAGTCTTTTGGATTTTAGTTTTCGGCACGGCTATCCCTGTGAGGCCCGATGTCTGAGAAATCTACCCAAAACGCTGTGGTAAGAAATACTCCCCCTGAATAAAAAGTTCACGACGCAGACCGCCAGAGCAATCGGTCGGGAGCCAGGAACCCGGCTCCCTCGCCTGCTCCCCTCTGCTTCCCTCACCAACGGCCGCCGCCACCGGGCCTAACGGCCGCCAACGGCCCCAACGGCCGCCGCCCCCGCGCG
>NW_028185606.1:1582526-1595109 GCF_003343005.1 Rhea americana
CTTGGGATTGCCTCTTCCCCTTTCTGGTTAGTGTGACATGTGTCTGCTAGCCTCCTTCCCCTTTCTCGGGCGTGGATGAAGGGTTTTGAGCCTGATTCCCTGCAGCGTTTTCTCTCTCTCAAGCCGCTGGGTATTACGGTGCGTGCATTAGGCCACAACCTATACCTGAAGAAGGAACGGTAAATGGAAACCGCCTTGAAGCTTAASTACATCTAGTGCTCCCATTCCTGTCCTCGGATGGGGCTTACTGCAATAAGCTTCGCTGTCAGTGAAAACCAAGTAATTCTCGCTAGGGTCTCTTCTCCGCAACAAAAACCCCTTGCCAAGTTCAGTTCTGGACTTTGCCTGTCGAGTTTTCTTGTTAACAGAGGTCAGTTGAAACAGTACAAGATGGGAATCATTTTTATCTCCTTCTTTGTTTTCCAAAGAGCTCAATGGCACCTGGAAAGAAGTTACAGGGTCTTGTAGCAGCTACAATCACTCCAATGACTCCTGATGGGTAAGTATTAGCTTACCTCACAATCTTTGAATTGTCAAAGTTACACTGCCAGCTTTTATCCTAAAACCTTAATTTTCTTGCTTCCTTATCTGGAACTGATGGTTGTTTGATTTTAAAATCAAATCTCTGACAAATTTACCGTTTCAGTTTTGGTGGATAGTACAGAGCTTAGACTGTACTTCTGCAACAAAGGTTTAGAAAGGCTAATCCTCTRTCTCATAAAATCCTCGTAAAAGGAGGAAGTTAATTTTGTAACCAAACTATCCAGGCTTACCCATGGGGAAAAACTACCAGGTCAGTCCCGCTTGCACTACTGGGTTCCCTTCCCTGCATTCTCCTGTCTCACAGCAAGTGTTGTAGACCTGGGCTGAGAAGTGCCAGGTCAGTTTTTTATTTCTTTTTCTACTACTTTTCCATGTGCAAATTAAACCATGGTAAGATTATATGAGTATTGTAACATTTTCAAGCTTTCTAAGACGTATTACAGTTCAATCATGAAGTAAAATCACAAATCACAAAATAAAAAGAGCTCCTTAGAGCTAGGAAACAACTGTCTCAGTTTGATGTCCAGTTACAATTCTCTTGCCCCCAGCTAAGTCATGCAAATTTTCATGTGTATATATGTATGTATAGGATCCATTTAAACCAGAAGAAAACTTTGCAAGACCTGCAAGTTCTGAAAATGATGGCAAGCAAATAGAAAGTTGAAATTCAGCCTTCTTCAAGGAACAAGTTGATAAAAAGATTTCCTCCCTAATGCATTTTGATGTTGCAAGACTGAGTTGTTTGGAGTTAGCAAAGGACCCTGAAATATCTTGATAGATGAACCAAGAGCTGAACAAATTTTTGAGGGAGATGCTGGAGATTTGCTAATGTGGTCTCCTAAAAGTGAGCCTTTACTTTTGAAAAGTATTGAAAAGCATGGTATTGTATCAACTCATTTGCATTACAGTCTCTGCTTAGTTTTGTATTTTAAAGGAAACTTATTTTTCATTTCCTTTTTTATTACTATTTGAGCTTATTGCAACATAGCATTTGGAAAATGATCTGGGCACTCTACTGGGAAATGCATGGCCCTGGTAAGATAGATCCTGTGAGAGTAGCTATGAAATTTTGGGTGATATGTGAACCCAATAAAGATCCAAGAACTGACTTCTGGACCACAGGGGTGGTTTGCATGTTTGACAAGTTAGAACAACAGTGAAGTATTAATCACTGATAAACAGCATTAGTTTACTCAGGAGAGAAGATAAACCTAGAATTCTGTTTTTTTCTGTTTGTCAGGGAAGTCTGTTCCTTTCCTCATCCTTTAACAAGAGAGGGAGGTCAAAGTCACATCCACCAGATACCATTTCACAGTCTGTGTCCTGCAGTTAAAAGGATAGCTTAGCTCTTTGCCAGCACTTGCACAAATGCCTTTGTGCTCTCAACAGCACTTTTGTTTCCCTCGATAGTCCAAAAGGTTTGAGTGTCTTTTAGTCTTTCATCTTTCCCCCAAAATGTCCTTTGCTATGAGAAACCTTCAGTAATTATCAGGTGAAATAACATATTGCAGCAGCAAACAACTTGTCAGGAGGAACTGGAGGAAAGTGTATGACATTCAGAACTGAACTGTTACCTGAACTGTTAAACTCATGCTGAGGGTATCATATCTCAGAGATATYCATGTCCATGTATGTATAAATGTAGGCCTTCAAAATACCTAAGATTTTGTGGACAGAGACTTATAGTAGCTGAGATTCCTAAGCTTCCTTTCCTTTCAGACAAATTAACCTTTCGGTGATTCATCAGTATGTGGATTATTTGGTAAGCAAGCAGAATGTGAAGAACATTTTTGGTAAGTTTTTTGGCAGAAACTGTGTTATGCCTTGGATACCAGTCCTGTGATATCTTGCCTGATAAGAGCTATAATGGGAAAGTGTGTTGATATGGGATCATAATAGATGTTTATATTCACAGTAGAGAGAATATAAGCAATATTACAGAGATCTGCTTTTGCCCACACCTCATTAGTATCTAGAATGAAATAGAAGTGTTGTCTTTGTACAGAGACATTCCCACGGATAATGCTTCATTGGCAGCACTTGAATGGTTCTCTCCTTTGCCTGAGCAGGATGCAATCATCTGATAGAAAAACATCAGCTCGTGAGCCCAGAGCATCCAATGGATTCATCAACCCCAAATGGGCTTCTTGGAGGGACTTGTGGTGCACTGGGTGATACCTCACTCCCATTGCTCCCATCTGTCTGCTCCGCCTCTGTCTTTAGGGCTTCTGCAGTGGCAGCAGGGATGGCTGGATAGAAAATACAGCATCCGCTAAACCACCTTGATTCACAGCCTGGCATATTTAAGTAAGCTGAAGTCAGTGCTAAAATGTCAGCTCAAAATTTCAGTCAGAAGAGTAGTAAGAGGAAAAGCAGAGTGTGGCAGTGACTTCAGCTGTGCCAGTTTAATCTGTAACTGCTTGTGCCTGGACACATTCACATTTTTTTGTTTTCTAGGGATGTTTTAGCCTAGGGCAAGTGGTTCCATTCACAATGGAGATACCAAATTTAATCTCAGACTTCTTCCTTGGAATGGAGGACAGATTGTTATTCAAGTAGTCACACTACCTGGCTAGCTGAGTATCCTTTCATGCTCTTATCACAGTTTTCCAATTTTGGTAGCTGCTTCCACGTTCTCCCTCCTACGGCTGCTCTTGCTGAAACACCTGGGCCTCAGACAAAAGCATTTAGTGTTGATAAAACTGTAAGCCCCATGTAGACACTGATGTGGAACTCTGTTATCTTAAAACGGGTTGAGTGAAAAATATTTCTGTTTAGTATCATAAAAATGCCAATAACTGTCTTCAGTAAAACCAATTTTTGTAGGGTAGGCCTCAGCAATTGTGTTGTGTTGTATTGAAACAGTGAATGGCACAACAGGAGAAGGCTTGGCCCTTAGTGTCCAGGAGAGGAAGCAGCTGGCTGAAGAATGGGTGCGCCAGGGAAAAGACAAGTGAGTAGCTGAGAGGGAACAGGAGATTCCAGACCTCGTATTATGGTATAGGCCTCCCTTATTGCAAAGCCACATCTGCTAATGGCTTTTCTTTGGGTGTTTTGGTTTTGGGGTTTGTTCCCCAGGTTCTTTGTAGAAGAATGTGTCTTTGTCACTGCCAAGTAGCTGGTATCCATTTGCACTGCTTAAAAGTTTTTAAGAGTCCTCTCTTGGTACACTGTGGGACTGAGGGGGAGAAACAGGGCTCTGGGCTGTGCCCTTTTCTTATTATTGAGAAGAAATGAAAGGAAAGAGAGATCTGCCCATTTAAAGCCCTCTGAGCATTTCAGCACCTTTTAATACATTCACTAAATGATTTGTTATGGAGGAAGCTGAGGTGCAAAGTGTTTAAGTGCTTTCCTAAGGATGCAGAATCTAAAGCAGAGGGAGGAATTCAACCCAGGTCTTCTGAGACTCTAGCTGCATATCTAATTACAGGTCTATTCTCCATTCTCTCCCAGTACCTGTTATAGTCCTGTATTACTCAGCCCTGCTTTCTCTTGGAGAGGAGGAGGTGTTTTGGGGTGGGAGGGACAGTGAGAAAAAATAAACTGATGTGAAGGCTCACAGTCTGTGTGGATGTAAAGGAGAAACACAGAAATGGAACTGATTAACTGGAACTCRGGAAATTATGTTGACTGGAGCAGGCAGATGGTTAAAGATGCTGCCGTGAGGCTGTAGTCTTCTAGTAATTCTGCAAAGCGATGGCTTTAGAAAGCAAACATATGCTTTGATATCTTTTCCCCTTCCCAGCTCATCATTAAATCTTAACATCTTATTTTTAACTTCCTAATAAAATACTATTTTTACTGCTGACAGCCTTGCAAATATGACAGGAAACAGTCATACATGATTTATTTTGCAAACGTGCATTTTTTATCACCACCAGCTGCTTGACAATGTAGACATTTTCCCCATATGTCTGCTCTTCAGCTCAGCACAGGCTCAAACCCCTTTTAGTATTAATTTAGCCCAGTGAAGTTCTCGTTCCGTGGCAGCCTGGTTTGGATGGATTCATTTTGGCAATCTAGTATTTTTCAGCCTCCCTAAGTCTTCTGGTTTTGTTCTGGTTATGCAGATTGGATCACGTGATCATTCATGTGGGAGCGCTAAGTCTACCGGAGTCTCAAGAGCTGGTGTGTATATGATATAATTCATTTTCCCTATGTGTGTAATAAATATAAAGCAGATATACCTTCAACTATCTTCCATTCTCTCTTTCATAGGCAAGACATGCAGCAGCCATAGGTGCTAGTGGTATTGCTGTAATAGCCCCCTTCTTCTTCAAACCCACAAACAAAGGTCAGTAGATACGATTGTTGGACCTGGTCAAGCCATTAGCAGTATTTTCTGGCAAAAGAGAACTCACGTGCTCTGAGGACCAGTGATGGTAATACAGCTCCTTGTGGAGCAAGTGTTGCTTTCCTGTGGGAATTGGAGCTCAGCTGCTTTGGCTGCTCTCAGCTGCTTACAGGATTTCTCTCCTGACTCTGAAAAGCTGAAGGATCTTCTGAAAGCACAAGCATTTGAGATAGAGCATCAGTCATTTACTGTAGATCTCTTRCGTGCCATCTACTTTCTTTGGAAAATACTCTGGTAATAATGTTTGCATATCAGTGAAATTTGGTACCACTCAACAGCAAAACCAGCAAAATTCAAAAAAAGAAAAGGGGGGGGTTTAAATCTGGGAAACGTCAGAAGTCTCAGAGGGAAAAGCAGAAGGGATGTCTTTTTGAGATACATCTTGTTYGGTTGTAGTAAAGGGAAGAGTTGCTTATTGAAGGTATAATTAATTAGTTTGTCTTCTGCGTAAATAGTATAGAGTTCACACTTGGTCTGGGTCACACTTGAAATGAGTTGGTTCCGTGCTGACCATTGGTGAACACTGATCAAATTGCTAAACTCTTGATACACAGGCATGCCTCTTGTTGAGGAGGTTACGCTCATGGCTTGCTATCATATCCCAGACCCTAGGAGGGTTAGCATGCCTTGGTTCTGTGYATCTCAGGTTGCCCCAGAACTTCCAGTATTGAGTATTTTGCTCTTAACACAGTAAGTGTAATTTGAAGGAACCGCATGATGTGGAGCATTGTAACAGAAATGTTATAAGATTGGTCTGAATTAATTATGAATAGAAACATACATATGAAAGCACCTGAAGAAACAAGACAGAATGCATTGCAAGACTGGCCGATACTGATAGCCAAGGACACAATAAACAGCAATCAAACTGGTAAATACTGAGGAACAGCACAAAGGTGAGCAGAAGACCTTTGCTGTGATAACAGTAGAATGGCAGAAAGGTTTCGACATGTTGCTTTTGCCATTCCTCTTCCTGCTGTCTCAGCAGGAAGAGAGACCATTGCCTAAGATTTATGGAGGATGCAGTGAAGAGGAAGGATCTCCTGAGGAAGGAGRTCACACCATAATAACTCTTTGCGTGCTAAAATGGTACGAGAAAAGCTGTCCAAAAATGTGTTCACTGTCACCAATCAAGCAGAACCCAAGGGAAGTGATGTGAACTTGATCCCTTGTCCTCTGTGTTACACACAAGTGATCCTGGTGAGACCACTTTGGCACATGCATCTTGGAGTTTACAAGTGTGAGAGAATGTGCAAGTTATAAGAGAATGAGCATGAGTGTCTGAAATCGGTTTAGTTTAAAATAAATAACATATTTGCCTTCAATACGGTCTTCCACTGAGTTTTGCTATGTTTAGTTTTTATGATATGTGTAGGATTTTATATTTATTATCTGTGTATGGTATATAAACTGTAGGTGCATGTATGTGTTGCTGTTCTGTATGGAAACACATGCAGTGAGACTATTCAGAAGTTACTTTTCTGTGACTCCTGTGCACTGTGATGCTGAACTGTCAGGAAAATGGCATCTCCACAGGCTGTAGCTGCTGTGAATCTGAACTGTCTTTCACTATGGATAGTCTCCTCCTCTTAGGGGTCACTTGGTTGCTTTTTTCCAGATGAACTGATAACTTTCTTACGGGAAGTTGCATCTGAAGCCCCAGCGGTTCCATTTTATTACTATCACATTCCTCCTCTGACAGGTGTAAAGAGTAAGTACTGCTTATTCAGTTCGTTCCTTTCTCTGCTTCCCCTTCCCTTCCTCTCCCCTTTGGATCTAGAAAAAGGAATGCTTTGGAGAGGATGGAAAGATATCTGTGATGTAACTTTGAGGCATAATGACATTGAAGTTGTTTTACTATTTGCTTTATATAGTTTACCAGGCTTATGCCAAAGGAGAATAACTTGTAAAAATACTAAGTCTCTCTCTCCCTCTTGAGGAGGAAACAGGGAAGTCTCACAGGACAGGGATGTGTTTCTTCATGGGGGCTTGCTCTTCTGCACAGTTCGTGTTGAAGAGCTGCTGGATGGGATAAAAGAGCAGATCCCCACCTTCCAGGGTGTGAAGTTCAGCGACACAGACCTCTTGGACCTTGCACAGTGTATAAACAAGAATGGTGGAGAAGAGTTTGTATTTCTTTATGGGGTGGATGAGGTAAGAGGCTCCACTTAGAAATGACTTTTTTTTCTAAGGCATTCTCTTGCTTCAGCCTGGAAAAAAAGTAATGCTGGACATTGAGTGCCAGGTAGTTTTGTTATTTCTTTTCCTTTTTTTAAAAAAATGTTTGTTTAATGTTGAAGTAAAAATATTCTTTCCCCTCCTCTTCCATCTCAAACTAGCAACTGCTGAGTGCACTGGCAATAGGGGCAAATGGAGCAGTTGGAAGGTCAGTATGTCTTGGACCCATTTCCCCTTCCCACAAACACTTTTTTGTTGTATCTGCCACTATCTGCATAAGATTTATCTGATTATCTTCTATCATAATGGACTTTGCTGCAGCATGAGGCTGCACAACACAGCAGACTGATGAGCTAGCTCTAAAGCTAGCAATAGGACAATGGTGTAACCTGGACCTCAGAGTGTATTAGTTTGGGTGAATATTGCTGCAGTCTGTAAGCTGACCCAAGGGTTACAATGTATTTCTTTATCCTCACTTTCTTTCTGAAGTAGGGAATTTTTAAATTTTCATTATATGGGTAATGAACAAAAGCCCAGAGAGGTTAAATCTTTGCCTTTGTTCACTCAAGAAGTCTGTGAGAAAAAGGGCTCTGGAGCAGTGTTTTCTGAGTTTAATTTCCAATTCATCTTTTCCCCATCATGCTGGGCTGCTTAGATGAATTATTGTATGATATTTCTGCTCTTGTATAGACAATCCATTCAATGAAAAGAAAACTAGAAAATTAAGTGATTGCCCTTTGTTATTGTCTAATTATTTCCTTTTATTTTTAATGTTGAAAAGCACTTCCATTTGGAAGGAACTGGGGAGAGAAATCTGAGGTCTAAACCCTTTCTTAGGGCTTGGCATGCTCGTGATGCCTGACAGTATAAACGCATGCACAGCCTACATGAATTTCTATCATACTGCATTCTGATAATGTCAAGACAGAAGGCCTGTGGGCTATGTTTTCTGTTTCAATGGTTCTTCCAAGCCTCCATTGCATTTGCCAATTCCTTTTTTTTTCTTTTTTTCTTTCTTTTTTTTTTTCCTGGCAGTACGTACAACTATTTGGGCCAAAAAAACAATATGATGTTGCAAGCTTTTGCACAGCATGACCTTGCATTAGCTCGGAAGTATCAGGTACATTATCTTCACTGCTACTACTAGGAGTAGTCTTTTTTCCCCTCTTTTCTAACTTCACTGGGATCACGTTCATACCCTGAGGTAGCTGTATTARAGCCTTCTTTCAGCTCCAACTCCTTGCTTATTATTCATATTCTCTCACCTTTTTGACCAATATATACACCCATCCTTACTAATTTATTTTTAACCAAGGCTTGTCTTGGTTAAACCTCTAATCTTACCTATGCAGCGTGAGTGATGCCCTAGCTTTTTTCCTTGAAAAAGCCCCACAGTGGCAAGGCCCTGTGGCTAGGAATATTCTGGTGTTGCCTTACATGATGAGATGCAGAAAGCCATTGCAAGTCAGTTCTGGCTTGACCCTTTCTCATCTTGGCATGCTTGATGATTTGTGAGGAGTTCTGAGCAGTCAGTACACAAACTGTATTCAGTATCTGTATCTTCCACTGGGACATACAAGACATCCCTCTTCTGTTGTAAGAGAGAAGTGCCTGCAGGATGAAGCTGTAAAAGGATGATCTGCTCTGGAAATCTCTTTACCAGGCAATGGAAATTCAGATTTGTTAACCTTTACAGCCTGATAAGAGACTTATCACTGTTCTCAGACAGCTTGCTGCAAGGGCAGGTGGAACATGACTGATTCTTCCCTATTCCAGTGGAATAGAATTAACATTTCAGATAGACTGGCCAGGTGTCCAACAGCTTTTCCAAAAGCTATGCCACAGCTGCATAAAATGTAAATACCATAATAACACTGGGTGCTTTTACATCTTACGAATATGATGGAATGAATAAACAACTGTCTTATCTTTTCTAGTTTCTCACTGGTGAATTTCTCAACTTTGTCATGAAGCTAGGTAAGTCCTACATTGCCCTTTCTCTTGATATGTCTTAAAAAGCAGACTCAATGCCTTTGATACCTTAATGTTGCTGGACTTTCTTCCTTTCCATTTCACAAGAAAATGTTGCGCATGGTGTTTCCTGAGTTAGTAGCAGCTGGGAGCTCAACAAAGGGAGGAGACCAAGCCTCCCCAAAAGATTCCACTCTCATTTCCTTCCTTCTACTGTGAAGTTTTACTGCTTTAAAATAGTCTTTCTGTGATTTATCTATTTCCCTTTTTATTATCCTGACTCTTCCTGTGTATGTGTTTTTATTATTATGTTTCCAAAAGCCCATTTCTGGCTTCTTTTCTTTGAGAGTCATTGATCTCAAKTGATGGTGTCCCAGTGGGAAAAAGCAGCTCTGATACTTGTGTCTCGTCTTGCTATAATGTAAGAATAACTCTGCTCAAGACTGTACAATGAGAGTAAGAACAAAACACTTTAAAATTGAATGATTTTATAGACACCAAAGCAAATTTTAATACAAAAAACATTAAGAACAAGAAAGTTGGAGTATTGAAGGGAGACAGAGTTGGACGGTTCATGGTTTTCACACCATATTAAYTGTGCTTTTGCTATACATACTGTGTGCAAGCCCCAAAGAATCTGGCTGAGCATTAGTTCTTGGTTGTATTTCCAGGGTTAAAAGTCAGAGGAAATCCATTATCATCTAGAATCTTGTAGGTAAAAAGGCAAATAAATATTATATCTTAAATAAGTGCAGTAAGTAGATGTATTTCTTTTTACTGTGATGTCTTTCCTGTCTGCAAGCACAAGCATCTCTTAGTTGCACTGTTCTTACTTCTGGGAAGTGCTTAAACGCTGGTTTATGCAGGATTATGCAGGAACTGTATGCTATTGCTTTTTTGGACACCTGCATAGAGAGTTTTTAAAGTGAAATGATCTGTAAATTACCTGATTTTTCTTTTATCTTCCCAGGTTTTGGTGTTGCTCAGACTAAAGCTATAATGACTTTTGTTTCTGGCATTCCAATGGGACCTCCACGGTTTCCGCTTGTTAAGGCCTCAGAGGAGTTCATCACCAAGGCCAAAGCCAAGCTGGATAGCATTGTCTGGCCTACCAGCTGATTTCACTTCCATGTGGATTTTTCACATGGATAGTGAATCCCTTTTCTGTGTTTCACTATCACTTGGCACACTCCCCATGTGACAGGCTGTGATTTGGCTGTGACTTTTTTCAGGGACTTTGCAGGGTGCCTGAGCCCCTTCCTGTTAGGGCTGGTCTTGTTGGCATGCATTTCATTTAACCTTTCCTAGCTCCTCTGGATTCCTGCACATTCCAGGATGAGCTGTTATCTTTAGAATAGGCAAAATTTCCCCAGTAGAAGGGTCCAACTCCTTTATATCGAAAACAAGAAGATCTATCTCTGCCCTCTGCTACTCCCTCCAGCTGGACCATGCTTTGCTCCCCCCCCCCCAGCGTTTCCAGCACAGGTATGACAGTCTTGTTGCTCAGACTAGTATTTTACTGTTTGTCATGAAGTCCTAGTCCATTATCAGCAATAAGTAAGGAATCTGTTAGGTTGGTGCACTGTCTATTCATGTAAAATCCTGTTTTTTTCCTTTCTCATTGTCTTTATACAACTTCACTTAATGCAAAATTTTAAAAACTTTTATAATTAAGAGCTTTTGGCTTACTAATGAATGGATATTTCTCCATCTTTCTCCTTGCAACRAAACTGAAGCTGGACTTGAACTGTAAGTCTCTGTATGTAAATACAATGCAAAATATACTGTTATTACATTATTAGGAGGTCACCTGTGATCATAGTAAGAGGTCTTCTTTTGCACCCCAGACCTGTCCCTCTCCTCTGGTCGTAACCCTTCTCTTCTGAGAGTATTTGTATTTTGCAAATGTGAGATCCCATGCCTCTACTGCCCGGGCTGTAAGTTCTGACAGCATTCTCTCATGCAAAAATGATAGCACAGTGTRCAAGGATATTTGGAAGGGGAGAAGAGATAGAACTAGATCTCCACATTTCCCTAAACTTTTCATAATCCAGGCTGTGAAATATTCTACTACTTTCCTCCTACTTTGTAATTACTTAACACTTAACAAGAAATATTGTCAGGTTTCCTCGGTTTCCCCCCCGACCCCTCTGAATTTAAGAAATTTAGGGAAGTTTTTCTCACTTCAGACATGGGAAGAAAGCTAAATCAGCCATGGGTGCTGCATATCCTTTTGGYAGTTCACTGTGTAAGTGTACTTAGACAAAAGTAGATGGGGTCTGCAAGAGAGAAGCATAGGAAAACACCACAGCTGTGAATGTGAAATGAACTGATTGTTAAACTCTTTTCTAACAGAYACTACTATATATCTTTATTTTAATTCTAGTGCTGCAACTTACTGATTATTTTAGTACATGGCACATGGAAGTAAATGGCACCTAGATAAGGCATCTTTAAATTATTATTTTCTAACAGATCCAGATTATTTTCGTTCAATAATTTTTATACTTGTGTCTGTTTCTACCAAATCTTAAACCCTTTAGTTACATTTTGACTCACTTCTGTATTCAATATTGATTATAAAACATTAAATACTTGCATTGCTGTTCCCTTTTTCTCTTTTGGAAAAAATGCTGTTAGTGAAGCAGTAAGGGGAGTAGGTGTGGGGGAAGCTTTCTCAGGGTTTGGTGATCTTTTTTTTTTTTTTTTTTTTTTTTTGTTCCTGCAAGGCGATTCTGTTAAAATTAGACCTTGTCAGCATAAAGTTCCTGCTGAACTTTAGCCATGTGGGCTGTTTTGTAGAAGTCAGCAGGACTACACGGTTGAATAACATACGAAGATGTGTACTAGGAACGGCAGAAAGTAAATTTTTGTTAGAGGCTGGAGCAGACTGTCCGGCCTAGCCTTCCCTGGGCGTTCAAACCTTCCGTGAAGCTCCCCGAGTGCCGACGCGTTGGTTGTGCTTTTGTCCCTTGTCTCCAGAAGGTGACTGGATCCTCCGCACAGGCCCCGGAGGTGTTGCTCAGGACAACCTGCGTTTCCCAGATCTGAGGAGCAGCGCGGCAGGCGCGGTGACCTGCGTCCCTGGCACGGGTCTGCCCTGCCAGSTGTTGCTGGTCCTTCTGCTGACTTGGCCTGGCAGCTAGTTAGTCTGTACCACTCTTCCCCCTCCTTTTGTGTGTGTTTTTTGTTTAATTTAGGTACCTTACTTTCTCCAGGACTTCCTATTTAAAGATTTCACGTATTTTTTTAATTTCCTGGGGTCCCCGTTGGATTACAGCCGCCGCTCCCTCCCGCGGCCGGCCGGCTCTGCCACGAGCGCGGCGCCTCGGTTGGCGAGGGGTAACGCGCGCGCGCGCCGCTCCGTTTGTCCCGCCGCAGCCGCCGTACGCGCGCCCGCCATTTTGAAGCGCGGGGCGGGGCGGGCGCCCTGCTCTCCGCCTTCGGCAGCCCCCGCCGGCGCCCCCGCGTCGCTGCTTGCGGGGTGAGACAGTCAGCGGGCGGCCCCGCAGGCCGGTTGCCGGTAGCGGCGGGCGC
>NW_028185606.1:1595219-1641417 GCF_003343005.1 Rhea americana
TCCCCCCGAAGACCGTTAACGGCTGCGGCGGCCGCAGCCCGCGCCATGGGCGACGTGAAGAACTTCCTGTACGCCTGGTGCGGCAAGAGGAAGGTGACGCCGGCCTACGAGATCCGCGCGGCGGGCACCAAGAACCGGCAGAAGTTCCTGTGCGAGGTGCGGGGCCGGGCCGGGCCGGGCCGGGCCGTGCGGGGCCTCTCTGGGAGGGGGCTCTCTGAGCTAGCGGGTTTTCTGAACAGAGTGGTACAGCTAGCAGTGAAGAGGCATCCCGAGACTGTGTGTGTATAAAGGCCCTGTACAAATGTACAGTATTCCTTGGTGCATAACAAGAGGCGCTTGAAGTGAAGGTATAGTGACAATTTAAAGAAGGCCCTGATGCATGAAAGCTTGGAAGTTTTAAACTTAGCATATCCAGACACCTGTTCACTTAGCTCGTGCAGTGTTYGAAGGTAATTGCAAATTTAAAGTTCAAATGGGTGATTGCAGGTTTAAATTTCTCATGTGTAGGTTTAAAATGTGCTGAATTGGCTTGTGAACATAAAGTAACCTGGTAAAAGTTCTTACAATAAAAAAGAATTATTGCTTTAAAGTGAATGTGCGCGTTTACACTTGTATCCACACGTGACCCAAAAGAATTTTGATCATCTGCTGTATTGAAAGAAAATCCTATTACCTTGGCTTCTAGTCTGTGTGCTGTTACAGTATTGCTCTGCACGTGGCTGTTGAAGTGCTGAGTGCTCCACCAGAGAACTTAAAATTCAAATTGTCCTCAAGAAGGAGTTAATGCTAAACCCAACACCATAAAGAGTGGGTTAGTTATAAATAAAAATCGTAGATTTGGACTAAATACACTGAATTTATCATTATACCCTTCCTTCCCCCTTGCATTGATCCTGGAAAACCCTATAGCAAAACTGAGCAGCACAGTAGTATTAGACCAGTATTGCTGATACTGTAATTGAGGCTGAACAGCGTGTCAAGATTTGAGGGAATGCTGTGACCCCAAATGAATGGGTGCTGTATGGAAGTGATTATTGCTTGGCATCCCTGTTGTCACCCAGAATCAGTAGTTGTGTAGGATCTTTAAAAGTACCTCTAAGAGTGTCTGAGCACTTCCAAATCTGTTGGACTTCTCAATTTTCTGGCAGAACCTGCTAKAGAGGCTAATGATTATGTTCTTTTATTTCCCCACCTTTGAATATATACTGCTTGTTATCAGACTGAGGATCTTTGTATTGTCCTTCCTGATATGTAGGTGCTTTTCTTTTCTTGTAACAGCTACGTACAGATTTCTGTTTCATGCAGAAAGAGTATTTTACTCCACAAATCTGAATTTGCGCTGCACTTCTATATGAAAAATCTTAAAGTTTTGTGAAATTAGTGATGAGGCAAAACCTCTTTGGACAGCAGCAAAGTGCCTACTCACGGAGTGGGTGTCAGCAGGGAGTAGTGAGCTGTTGCTGCTGCTCTTATTTTGAAAGTACTTCTTAACATTTTATTTCTGTGGGAAAACAGGTAAAGTAACATGTTGGTCTTTAATAATTGTTCAGGCAAAGTGATTGTATGTATGGTTGTATTGCTAAACTGTTCTGTGTCTTGAATGCTGATACCCTGCAAGTGTCTGTAGAAATGTAAGAGCTGAATGGATAGATAACTGCTCTGTTAGTTTCCTAATGTGATCTGTGGTTGTAAATCCAAGCTGATTGTCAGTGTTGCAGGCTGGAAACTTTTTAAGCAGAGTGCTATCTGAATGTGTTTTTGATGAGAAAATGAGAATTATCTACTAATGTAATTCAGCACTGAAAGATAAATGTAATCTAGAATCTGTGCTGTTGTACAGGACTCTAGTTGGGGCTTACTGGAACGTTATATGCAGTTGTGTTCACTTTGAGAGTGAGGAGTGGAAATCAGAAGTACATAATGTCTATATCCAAATGAAGCTCAGATGAAATGAGGTAACTAAGTGTAAATATATAAGGATGGAAAATAACTGCTTAAGAGGAAGGGCAGTGGTTGCAGAAAARTAGCTGTAAAATGTCYGATTAATTCGGAATGCCAAAAAGGTTTCTTCTGTGTACTCAAATTTTGTAGCAGCTTCTCAGATAAACTAGCAGGAATAGAAAGATGCTGCTTTAAATTGTTCTCAGTTTATGAAATGCATAATGATTTGCTGCCTATAATAACAGGGAACTACAGTAGACAACACAAGCTTGGTTCTGTCCCTGTTGTTTGAGATAGACTGGGTTAAAGGCCGAGGAGGGTGAACCTGAGGAGAGTTTGCTGCTACTTGCTGGAAGTGTCCATTTCTACACTAATTCATTTTCTTCAACAAGGTTTTGGGAAATACTCATTCTCTGAGAATGGACTGTTGACATTTTCTTTAATAGATTAAAAAAAAAATCTGGCCACAAGTTATACCTTGAAGAGCTATAGAAAAAATAACTTTGCCTTTTCGAGACGCTTTYACTTGTGCTTACTGCAGATCTACGTTTTAATTTGCAGGTTAGAGTGGAAGGCTTTAACTACATTGGCATGGGCAATTCCACTAACAAGAAAGATGCGCAGAGCAACGCTGCTCGAGACTTTGTCAATTACTTGGTTCGAGTGAATGAAATGAAGAGTGAAGAAATTYCTACTTTTGGGGTAAGCTGCTGCTTTCTCCATGCCAAAGACTAATTGTGATGCAGTGCGTCTGGGTGTACTTCATTCCTGGAGTTCAGTTTGGCACCCACATGCAGTGAAGAAGACTGAATCTGTGGGACTTCTGCCTTGGAAAGCTAAAATATATACGAGCTAGTCTGCCTAGTTAATGAGGCAGACTTCAGAGTTCCTGTGAGGTACAGCCTGATGTTAAAAGTGCTGAGTACTTACACCTGATGCTGGGAGTTCTGTGTTAAATGCGTCATATGATATATAATGTTGTGTACTTAAAAACGAAACAAAAACAACAAAGGTGCTTCAAAGCAGACACTGAAAATTTGAATATTTTTAAAATTTTAAACACTTTATACACTAGCTCTTCATGTGTGAAATAGAATCACTGCTCTCTGTGGTGTTTTATGAGCCATGCAAGTTTCACTGTAATGAGTATCACATAAAAGCTGAGGAGGAAGATAATTCTATCTTTACAGTAGTTGCAGTGTACAATAAATAAAGCATAGAGCTACATGGTAAATGTTGAGAAGTGAATGCTTTGTTTCCAGTGTCTCATTACAAGTACATCTGTATAACATTAAGTAATTAGTTTAAATAGTCAAAGCAGTTACCTGTGTTAGAGCAGTGCTTGCTTTGTCTCTAAGCCAAGGTGAAGCCCTRTGGTAACAAGACCTATCTCGTTTGTGTTGTTAGTTTCATGGTGATGCATGGTGTTGCGTAGCTAGATCTTAAATGGGGATAGTATGTTCTGTGCCTTGTGATTGGTTAGTTAAATACATGCATTTCAAAAAGGGAAGAATTCAAATTATGTAGATAACTGCAATTTTGTTATTTACTAAGGGCATAATATGTTTTCCTACAGTTTTTTTGTATGTTCATAATATCTATATGAGTTACTTTGGATATAAGATGTAGACCATATCTGTTATTTTTCCCTGGATGCTCAAGCAATTGGTTTTGTAACTGCTGAACTTTAAGTCAGGGCTGTTTGTTGGTTGGTTGAAAATCCAATTAAACAACACCCACAAAAGCCAAATATTCAACAATCATATTCCTTTCATGTTTAAAGAGGAGCTTTGGCAGTTGCTATTGCACAATGATGCATGAGCTCTTTATGCTGCCTAAGATTAKCTAGCTAACTACTAAAAAGACTCTTCTGTATAAAGGTGCTGGTATTTCCCTTTGTTTTTTTCTGTAGCCAGCAGGTGGTGATACCCCTGATGGGCCGATGCATGGAGAAGCTAGAGATGTTACTGGTTCCAGTTCTGCTTTGGGTGGACCTCTTCCACCACATTTGATTCTAAAGGCTGAGATAGGTAAGTCTGTGAAAACTAGAATTTAGATGTATGTGGATCTAATGTGTGTATATAGATTTATTTTTTTTTCAGGTGTCATAATTCTGCACACAGAAGACAGAAGTTGTTGTAGTTTTGAGGCAGAGGTGTGAATAACCATGTGAGCTCTGAGGGAGCATTCGTGTCCTATTGAGATTGCCAGGCAATACTTCTCCATTGCCAAGAATGTGATTTGGAGGAAAGACACTTTTTGTTTTTTTCTCTGGTAGATAATGACCCAGGGGCAGCACCTGGAAGCTCTGGCTATGGTGGAGCTCAGTGGGATCGGGGAGCAAATTTGAAAGATTACTATTCGAGGAAAGAGGAACAAGAAGTGCAGGCAGTAAGTCATTCTATTCTATATTCTATTTGCCTTTGCTTTAGTTCTTAAATAGATGTCTTTTGCTTCATTTATTTTGTTACCAACGTTTATAGTCAGGTTTGCAATTTTCATTTGATATTTTGCTCTTGGTTTTAACTTCAGTTGAAGATGTACCCACTGACTTTTAACAAAGTTAATTTATTTAAGCTGAAATAGATCATTCTGGATGCTGTGAATATCAGATTATTTGTATAGACGTTTGTTGCAAAAATTAGGAAATACTGAAGGCTTCTTAGCATTTTCTGTAAAGAAGTCTTAACTAATTTACAGTATCTAGACAAATTATTTCAAAGACTTGTTATAACAAGTTTAGAATTGAAATTTAATAGAAACCAATAAATGAAATGTTTCTTTTAATATTAGACCTTGGAGTCAGAAGAAGTGGACTTAAATGCTGGTCTTCATGGGAATTGGACCTTGGAAAATGCTAAGGCACGTCTGAACCAGTTTTTCCAAAAGGAGAAGATTCAGGGAGAATATAAATACACTCAAGTGGGGCCTGATCACAACAGGTCTGGTAGTTTGAGTCACCTTCTATATATTAAGGGTTAGAAATAGTTTTGGTGATAGTATCTAACACATTTACTTGTAGTACTCTGCAGTTCTATGTGAGAAAGTGGTATTCTTTACCATGGCCAACAAAGTTTGAAAGATAGTAATCGAAGTCCTTGATAGGAGAAAGGTGTAACCACATTCATTTCCATATTTTTTTTTCTCTTCATTTCAGTGCCTCTGACTTGCTTTGTAGACTGTTTAATGCAGTTTCAGAGTTGTAACATCCCTAAATCTTGAAATAGGAGTGATGAGTGTTGGTGCTGAGATCTGAGTAACTCTGAAGAAATCTTTATCTGATGTTTTTCATGGATATGTTGCTTTTATGACGATTGCTGTGACCTAGCTAACAACTGATAGATCAGTTTGAATGGAGGGAGTGCTGAACTGCTTGCAGTGGTTGCTTGTGTAACTGCAGTTTCTTTTGTACAATTTGAGTAAATCTTAAGTATAGCTTACACTTGCTTAGCTGGAAGTGTACTTCAGGGGCATCTTATTTCTATTATGGTTAACGTTTTTCAGCAGAATCTTCTACTGGAAAACATGAATTTGGCAAAATCAA
Source organism: Rhea americana (assembly GCF_003343005.1). NCBI lineage: Eukaryota > Metazoa > Chordata > Aves > Rheiformes > Rheidae > Rhea > Rhea americana. The sequence continues at coordinate 1,600,705 of NW_028185606.1, forward strand.
AGTGATCTTCCTGCAGGAGTTTTGGGGGTGTTAAATTTCAGTTGAAACCAGTTGAATCCTTTTTGACTTTCTGCCTGTTCCATCAGCAGGGTGTAAGTGAACTGAAAATCTGCATGTGCTTCTCCCAAGTGAAAATAATGCACAAAGAAATTACATTTTTTGAACTTTTAGCCCCATTTGGAATAGTCTTTAAAAATCAAAACTTTGGGACCTTGTGTTAATTCATGTGAAATAATTATGCGCTGTGCTCAGAAGTAATGTCATGCTGCTGCTGGATTTATTTTTTTATTTTTATATAAATTTGTTCTCTATGACAGTTATTTTTTAGAAAGACAAGTGAGTTTTCTCATTATCATCTGGCATGAGAGATTTGCTTGGAATATATACCAGGCTTCTGGTATGCTTTTGTGTTTGCGTCTCCTAATCATTTAAGGCATTTAAAATATGTATATTGGTGACAAAGTTCTGAATTCTCATTTAAAATTTAACTCCTGGTCGCTTCATCTCCATTTACATCTTAAAGCAAGGGCATTTCTCTCCCTTGAATGAACAGCACAAAAAATAGCTTGTACAGTACTAGGAACTTAATACATGTCTGTTCCAGGTGTTATGCTTGAGCACTTCTTTTATTCTATAGTTTGCAGATTGTAGTTCATTTTGATAGGTTTTCTGCAAGTATAAGCGTCAAAATCCATATATTTACTATGCATATTCTTAAGCAGAATGAGGTGGCYACTGGTGACAGTATGTTTCTCAGCCTGCTAACTGTACATCTGGAGAGCATTTCAGGGTGTAGTATTCATTACACCCAGGAAAGCTCGTGTGAATTACTCCTGAAGAAATGACAGAAGGGGGAACTGTAAAAAATCTCCTGCAGCTGATCAGATAAGTAGAAAACAATCCTAATGTGTCCTAGCATTTCTCTGGCAGAAGGCAAAAGATAGAAACCTTTCTACCAGATTTAATCCTTTTGGTACATATAATATAAGAGGAATAATTTTGGATGTTTTTGGAGTTTTGAGGAGAGTGTTTTTTATATACATACATACATACATACATACATACACACACACACACACACACACATATATACACATATATATGTATATAGATTAGAAATAACCAGTTCTCATTCATATTGCCAGTGTGATTTTTTTTTAATATAGTAATAGTCTTCATAAGAAAAGTGTCAGTCTTAGTCCCAATTTTTTAAAGGAGAAATGTATTTTTTTTTGTTTTCAGTGGATCACAGTGAGTAGGTATAAGAACTTGGTAATAGTAGAAGAATTTGGAATTGGAAAGTTTGTTTCAATTTTGAAAGAAGAGTATAATTGTATATATGGGTATGGTTCTCCTAATACAAACTGTGAACTAAATATTAAGGGATGGAATGTGACTTTTCTCTTTTGGGATTCCTTTAGTAGCATGGGATGCCTTTGCCTCCTTCTGTCATGTGAAGATGGTAGCAGTGGGCGACACCAGAGATCTGTGTTTGTTCATACATGGGCTGCTTAGGCTGTACTAAGCAATCTCATGGGACTCTATTGTAAACTGATTTTGGTGTCGCTGTTCTCCCCTTAGGTGGAGGAGAATGAGATTGAATGCTGACTGTAGGCCTGGCTGAGAAACATACTGGCATCGATGCCTTAATTGGCTGTTGTGTCCCTGAAAGCCAGTGGCCTTTGATCCGTGAAGCCACTGTGCATGAAGGTCAGTTCACTAGTAGTAAAGGAAGGGGTTTTAACACCTAACCTTTTCTTCTATTTACAGCAAGAAATCAAGGACACAGCTGCAAGGTTTTGCCTGCAGCTGTGGAAGTACCAGTGCCATAGTTTTCAAAGAGGAGCTACGTCTGATTAAGTCCAGTCACACATCTTGAATCATGTTTGCAAGTTTAAATACAATCTTASAAGAACTTGGCTTTAATTTTCAATCTGTACAAATATGTGCTTAGCTTTTGTGACTTCTAAAACATGGTTTTATTTTCCATCATCCATTATTGGCATATGGCTTTCTAACTCCTTTAAGCCTAATAAATGTACCAGTAGACTATTAAATGAATTTGCTGCAGGGCTACTGGGCAAACTATTACTTAAGCTGCACGCAGTTACTTTTCACTGAGTTCCTGGAGATGGAACTAAGGGCTTCAAGAAATTTAAAATATGCAGATGCTGAATCTCCTTCTATGCGGATACTTCCAACATAGTCTTTGACAAAATGACCTGATTTAGTTTTGTCTGTGCTCTGTGCAGACCAAATATGTGGCAACTACAATGTAGAAAAAGAGTAGCTGTAGCAAGTGTTGCATCCAAGTTAATTAACCCAGGTTCCTAATGGAATTTATTAACTTTGGCCCATATTACATTAACAAGCTATAGGCTTTATAATCGTTGTCTCAGAGAGTTTGGAGCGTATTTCCTAATATGTGGCTTTAAATTTCAATGCTGAACAGTAGTATTTGCAGGTTTCTTAACAGATCTACTGATTATATTGATAGCAAGTTTGTTACGTTCTAACTTGAGGTTAAACGGACACAATCACTAATATTTTACCCCAGTCGCTGATGAATTGGAAATCTCTGAGTACTCAAGAACACGTCTTTTGCTTGAGGTTTCATTTCTCAAAATACTATTCAGAGGAAAACAAAAGACATTTAAAATGATAAAACCATTTTTCTTTAAGGATTAAGTAAGAAAATATTGTTGAGTTTTGTGCTTTGCCTAAAATAACTGGAGAGTGGCTATTTTGCAGGGTCGATTTCAGCTATTCTTGGTAATTGTAGCCCTTGTGTTTGTTCTTTCTTTTACAGGAGTTTTATTGCAGAAATGAACATTTATGTAAAACAACTGGGCAGAAGTAAGTGTTTCTCTCTATTTTTTGTCTTAGCAAATGATTGGCATTGGTGCAGAGAAGCAGGTAGAACCCTTGTGTATGGATTCTTGTAGTTAGGTGTTGGAGTTACATGTTCACTTTCACACATGAAGGCTCATGTTTGTTTCCTGATCTGAAATCTTTTCTGTGTGCTGTTGTTCGTTGCATTCTACTCCTTGTCTATTCTGTGCTTCCACTAAYCTTTCCTCTGAGCGCAGAGAAATGCCTAAGAGTTATGGTAGTTTTTGTTTGTCTTGGTAACTTGTCCTTCACATGTCTTAGAAATGCAAGTGTCTAATGTGTTTCCAGTAGGTTTGCTTGCATAGTATCTATTTATTTTGAGATTGCAGAAAAGCTTATATGATGGTGTTGGTTRGTATAGGATAATCATACTTCCTTAGATACTGTAGGCAGAAAAGACCTCAAAGTATCCTTTATTAACTACAGAATTTCCTCAGAAAGTCGGTAAACAACATTATGTAGCTAATGTGAGTCAACTGATAAATGAACCTTGTTGAATTTTATATTGGAACTCTGGATTTATCAAGAGTTGGGACTCTCCATGAAATCTGGCCTGTGTGAACAATCACAAAGGCCATCGTAGTAGTATCTCTGTGGAAGCTGTTTGCATCATCAGCCACTGCCACTCTAAGCTCTGTGTGCTGCAGGGATCTTCGGTCGCGAGCATGGATCAAACAAAAAGCTGGCAGCACAGTCTTGTGCCCTTTCYTTAGTTAGACAACTCTACCATCTTGGTGTCATAGAACCTTATTCTGGACAGACAAAGAAGAAGGAAGGAGAATCGGTGAGTCTGACAGAAGGACCAGAAATTGTTGCTTTTGTTTTAGTGAYGTACAAGCACCCTCTTAGAATGATGAGGGAGTGAGTGAGTGTTTACACTCGATATTTAAGAGATACGAAGTTAATAAGTCATTTTGATTCTTTGGACAAGTGACCAATTTTAGGTCTGGCCAGTAATATGTATCAGAAATACAACTTAGTGTGTATGTGAATGGATCAGTAGAGGAATTTGATAGCATGTTAGATGAAATAGGACTTGCAACAAATGCTTTTATCAGTATRTATTTTCCAGAAGCTTAAAGTTTTGTTTGTGCTACATACAGTTCTCTGGAACATTTGGCATTTTTTTGTTCAGTTAAACTCAGACATTTAAAACTATTCTACAGATTCTTGTTGGGCCGGAAGTTGGCAAAATGTTTTAAGAATGTGAGTTTTGAACYGATGATGTTGTTCTGCCTTGTTGTGCTAGGAACTATTTGCTGGTTCAGTATACWCTCTAATAGTCTGCAGTTCTTACTTTCATTGTCTGTATTTTTGTGTATACCTACGTGTAGTTTTAAAATATTTAATAATATTCCACKTAATAGGTGGAACCCTATGAAGTATCGATCTCTTCTGACTTAGAAAATCAGCTGCAAAACATTGTACGGGAGCTGTCTCTGGAGACTGTCCCACGGGTGAGTGTGTGGTTCAGATACTTCACTCCAGTATGTAACACCAGGCCTGCTTGTTTAATGCCTTTGTCTTTCTCTGCCTACCTTGCTTATGGAAGCATAGCCTGAAGATCCCAGGAATCCAGTTCTGATTAACATTGGAAAGCTGGCACATTTTGAACCATCCCAGAAGCAAAGTCAAATGGGAGTTGTTCCATGGTCACCACCTCAGCCCAACTGGAACCCTTGGACCAGCTGCAATATTGATGAGGGTCCTCTGGCTAATGTAAGACAGCTCAAAAATTGACTTGTTTTTTGTTTTCTTGCTTTTGGGACTTTTGAATGCTCTTTTCCTCAGACTTTCTTTTGAGCTGTTCCAAAAGAGAAAATAAAACTTCTTCCCTTCTTGACCTGGAGGGAAGGACTCCTTTCACTGATAGGAATTCTTTGTATTTAATTCATGTTTTGTTAGGCCCTTAAGCAGCAGTGTCCTGGATKTTCCAATTCTTTGCTTTGTTTGTTTATTTTTTGCCTGCTATCGTGCAGCCATTAAATCCCATCYTTCCGTATTTGGAAGGAGAAAGTGTTCCGAGTGCTGTTGCTGCATAACATGACTGCTTGCTTTTTCATTGTTTCTAGTCCCATTCACTACAGGATGATTAAAAGAACAGAAACGTGGTATTGTAAAATGAGGAAGAAGAGAAGAAATAGTATGGTGCCAAGTACAACAGGCTGAATTTGGCCACCAGCATAACCTAGTCAGCAAAGAGTCTCAGGACAGGAACTTCAGTTTCCTACTACAGGGGAGCAGAGTACTTATGACCAAAATAACAATTTAATACATTTTTTTCCTCTGAAGGTTTTCCCACGAATGATTTTTGTTTAACATTGTTCATTTAGGTTTCAATTTAAAATATCGAGCTTAGTAAAACTGAGTTGCTACTTAAAATGGATAAYGAATATATTTACTGACATCGCAAAGGGAGCTAGCTTCACGTCTTTTTAGGATTTCTACTTGCTAGTTATGGTACAGCTAATTTCCTTTTAGTAAAACAAGTCAGCCCTTTGGTAGCAAATGTGAAAATTTCTTTAAAATTCTTTCTTAGTTGAATTTATCAGATAAATTTTTCTCTCCTATCAGTTTTCACTTTTCAACTACTGTTGTGTGAGTAGTAATGTACTTACATTATCTTATTCCTTACGTTAAAAAAACCTGCTGTCTCAGTGGTGATCTGAGTATCTCAATATCTGAGTATCTTTGGCTTTTTCAGTTTCTGGGGTCTTTCTGAAAAACTTCTGAGGATGGCCATTTAATTTCAACACACTAATGAACAAAACAGGACAGCTCATCTGCATAACTTATTTCAGGGAGTTATATAAGGCATTGTCCTTTATTTGGAATTGCTGAACTGGTGTGACTGATTTTATAATAAAGTTATGATACAATTAAATAAAGCATAAACAAGTCTCCAAAAAAATGTTTTTACTTTGCAGGTCACTCCAGAGCAAATAAGCATGGATTTGAAAAATGATTTTGTATACCGGTTGGAGCAAGATGAAGARTTACAAAGGGTGAGTGCTCTTCCTGTAATTTGGCATGCTTGTGCTAGTCTTAGCCTCTTCCAAAAGAGGCTGAGTGTAACGCACAGTGCGGAGTACTGTAGATTTCGGTAGTAATATGTGCCAAGTTTTCAGAAGAACTAGATGCTACTGTGGGTTAAGTAAAAACTGGSATGGGTGTGGGAACTATGTTGTTGCTGTTTTATGAGTCTAATTAGAATAACCTATAGCTTATATGATAAATTTTTCCTTTGAGTAAGTGAAATCTCTGTAGAGGAGTGAGAAGAAGTAAGCAGGTGGCGTAGAACAGATTGATGCTTGGACTTGATTGGAAATGTGATTTTCCCCACTTCCCCCAGATACTGCGAGAGAGGGAGGCTCTACCTGTGAAGAATTTCGAAAATGAAATTCTGGATGCCATCCATCACAATTCTGTGGTTGTAATCCGTGGTGCCACAGGTTGTGGCAAAACCACACAAGTTCCACAATACATACTGGATGAATATATCAAAAACAACAGAGCTGCAGAATGCAGTATAGTAGTGACACAGGTAAGGAGCACTTTACATATGCAACTGCTTAAGTTTCATGACTGGATACTAGAAATAATCTATTAGGATGTGCTGATAATCTGATCATCATCATGGACATCATTCATAAAAGCTTGAAGAAGCTGCCTTCTCGGTGCTATGTGTAGGAGTCGGAGCTTTACTTCACTATGACATGAATGCCATTGCTCCCTGTACTACTTTCTAATGGTTTGTGGTGTTTCAGGTAGGGCTTGGGAGAACAATACGTGTGAGAAATCTCRGCATTATATATATCTGCATTTGAAGTGTTATTTTTTTCACATTCTCTGGATAGGATAAGATACTCTGACTGGTGTTTTGCACACGTGAAAAATTATTGAATCTTTAAGGGGAAAGAATTCAGCAAATGCCAGGTGGTAGTTTCCATATATCCTTCTATCCCTCCTCTGTAATTGTATGTGCATAATCAACCATTTCAGAAGGAAAAAGCTTGCTGTTATAGATACTACAGTTGTAATGACTATTGTGCAAAGAAATCTTAGGAAAAGACACCTATAATTTTTATAAATTATTTTTGTGTTTGTGGTGGTGGGTGGTGTTCTGTTAAGCTAGTAAAACTTAATGATGAAGTTGTGGAAAAACTGTTTCATCCCACAGCCTCGGAGAATTAGTGCAGTTTCTGTAGCAGAACGCGTGTCATATGAGCGAGGAGAACAACCGGGGCAGAGCTGTGGGTACAGCGTACGATTTGAATCYGTGCTTCCTCGGCCACATGCCAGCRTGATGTTCTGCACTGTAGGTCTGTAGTGTTTTTTGTGTATGGAGCTTATGATTTATGAGTCTGAAGTCTTTGAGCTAGCAGCAAAAGCAGAAACACAATTAGATTAATTTTTTTCAGAAAATCTATGTAAAAGATGTAAATTTTTTTTGGTTAGAAAAAGGTTTTCTGTCAAGGAAGGATGAAAATAGTTCAGTTTGGTCTTCAGCTCATTGGAAGTTTGATAATAAATATAGATCTAATATGACTCTAACAATCACTTAAGGAGATGAAATTGGTATATATTGTTGTTTTTAGAAAAAGGCAAAAAGGGAAGTGGTGGTGGGTGGGAAGGAAGAATGAATCACTCTAGTAGTAACACTTTGTACCTACCTGCTGCATGTACAGATGGAAATATGGTAGTAGGTAGTAAAATGTGTTGGACAGTTAGCATAATTCTTAYTTTTTTTTCTTTTTTAAAATAGTAAAACTGTTCTTGATGTTTTATCTGAAATTAAAAAAATTGAGCTGTTACCTATGTTAACGTCTAATTATTATGTCTGCTTAAGGTGTTCTTCTGAGAAAGCTGGAGGCTGGGATCCGTGGCATTAGTCACGTTATTGTTGATGAGATTCATGAGAGAGATATTAATGTGAGTTACCTGGTGATTTAGATCATATTTCTGTCTATACTTCTGTGCTATTTTACTTTTGTATGTGTTCTTATGTAATTGTGCATATGTAAAAGGAGATAGTGCATTCTACTGAATACCGTATATGCAAGTCTTCCATCTGTAAAGAGATTTTAAAAATTCCTATTAATTATTTCCTCATCAGGAGATCAAGAGCTTGGGTAATGCTATCTTATCTCTTTTGCCCATTAGGGTCTCCTATGTCCTGAGACTTTCTGGAAAATAGAGCAGTATTATACCAGTACTTTTTGAACAAAAGTGAGACATCACTGAATGCAACAGTCAGGATTGGTTCAGGGAACAGTTAACAATGAATTTTTTTTCCACTTTTTTTTTTCTGCACCGCTTTTTCTACTGACCTTTTTGTATTATCTTAATGGTACAGCAGTAGTATTTACAGAAGCTGCCATCTAGACTGTGGTATGTTTAAATAAATTTGGTTTTGACATAAAAATGCAACAAGTTGGAAACAGAATTGGGGAGATTGCATTTAATTTATTAAACTGAAGACAGTTGCATTCCCCTTGATTCTTCCAAACATCTTTCAGCTTTGCCACACCAAGGGTGACAGAAACCATTAAATCCTGCTGTGAAGCTTAGGCTTGCTTTGACAGAATCTGAGAACTTACCTGAATGGAATTGCAATTCCAATTTTTCTGACCCATCTCTTAATATATTAAGATGATATTAATGATGTACTGTATACATTTTCAAATTTTCATATGAGAATGGAACTTGACCTGTTGAAATAAGGGCCTACTTAACTGAAGGACAAAACTAAATAAATGCTATTTTTATACAGAACTTCAAAGCTTTTCATACAGTTGCACCAAATCATTCTTACTTATTTTTGAACTATAACTACTTTATATTTAAAAACACCTTAGGTTGTAGTGTTTTGTTAAGAGYAAAGAAAGTTATTTTTGAAGGCTTTTCTTCAGTTCCTTCAATTCTAATAAAAGAATAAACTCCTCTTTGTATTGGAAATCTTAAAATGCTCTTATCTCAAGAATTGCAATATTGCAAGATAAAGCACTGATGACTATTTCTGATTATGGAATATTTTTGAGATGGTTTTTACTTCTCTCATCCAGCAAAGGTGCTGCTTGATAAGGTTACACATCCATGCAGTTCTTTATGGACTCTTTGGAAATTTTCTTTCTATGAGTAGGAAATTAACAATACTCTTACTCTCTTTTTAAACAGACTGACTTTCTTTTGGTGGTGCTGAGAGATGTAGTTCAGGCATATCCTGAAATCAGGGTTATCCTCATGTCTGCCACCATTGATACTAGTATGTTCTGTGAATACTTCTTCAACTGTCCTATCATTGAGGTCTTTGGTAGAACCTTCCCYGTTCAAGGTAAATCATTGGTTAAGCATTTTTTTTAAATTATTTTTTTAAGTGCTTTTGTTTTTAATAAGTCATATGCAGGCATATGGGGACAGCAAGGTATGCATTTTATTTAGATTGCCTTGTGTCTTACAGATACAGTTTGCACCTGGCTGGCAAAGTAGACAGTAACAGTAAACAGTTTCACGACACCATTTAATTTAAAACGAAACAAAACCCACCACCACTTGGGATGTTTTCCCTTGGAGGGTGAGAATAATTACAGCCAGTTAGTGATRTTTCAGATCGGTTATCTGTATTATTATGAATGAGGGAAGTAGCTTTAAATGAGCCCCCCCAAAAAGCAGTAAAAGTTACATGGAAGTATATTGAACAGGGAGTAGGGTATAAAAAATTCTAATCCAAGCTGACAGTCAGAGATTTCTCTAGTTTTGACTTCATGCTCTAAAACCAATTTTCTGAAATACTGTGATCATACTAGGAAGGATCTCAAGTGATAGTAAAAAGGGTTGTATTCCTTTATTCAGCCTTATAGTGGTCACTTTGACAACTAATGACTTGTCCTTGCAGAGTATTTTCTGGAAGATTGCATTCAAATGACTCAGTTCATTCCTCCTTCAAAGGATAAGAAGAAGAAAGAGAAGGATGAAGAAGGTGGTGAAGATGATGATGTATGTTTGACTTTTCAGTATTAAAAAATAAACAAGTGCTTGTTAGGGCTGTAGCTCTAGTTTAAAGCACCTGTAGTTTTTTTTTTTTTTCCCTCTAAACACAGGAGATCAAAAAGTTTTTGAAAAAGCATTGTTTAACAAGGATCACTGTAATAAGGGCTAATTGATAAGCTTTATTAATAAGCAGAAATTTATTGAGGATGTTAGTGAGTGATGTAAAGGAGGAAGTGCATTGTTCCAATAATGGAGTAGCAGGTAAAGTTGTTGTCTATTCAGTGTTGTTGAACATAAGCATTTTTAGCAACTTTCAAATTTCTAATATCTGAAATTGCTGTTAACTTCAGAAACAGAATTGAATCTTCTGAATGTCCCTGTAAACTGAAAACCTTTTTTGTTGAAGGTAAAATTCTCATGTTTTGTCATCCCACTTCTCTATAAATAGAACTGAAATGCTTCAAGAGGTGAAAAAATGGAAGTTAGATTAATTCACTCGTTTCCCATTGCTGAATTGTTTTGATTTGTAATTGCATTCTTGTACTTAAAGCTGGGAAGCAGGACTACTAGCTTATTGTAAACTATTCTGTGAGCTGTGCCTGAGATGATCTTCCCCATCCACCCATCTCACTTTTCTATTTACCAGGCCAGACAGTTTCCAGAGATGGAGTAAATTCATCTGTGTTCCTTTTTTTTCCTTTGTAGGCCAATTGCAACCTTATTTGTAGTGATGAGTATGGCCCAGAAACAAAACGTTCTATGGCTCAGCTGAATGAGAAGGAAACTCCTTTTGAACTCATTGAGGCCCTGCTAATGTATATTGAGACTCTGAACGTCCCAGGAGCTGTACTTGTTTTTTTGCCTGGCTGGAACTTGATATATACAATGCAGAAGCATCTAGAAATGAATCCACACTTTGGTACAAGCAACTGTATTTCTTATATTTCACCTACTTTTCCAAAAGAAATACTGTCTTTTGTGTAAAAGTGAGAGCTGAATGTGATTGATTTGTATAGATGCATGAGAATGAGTGGGTAGAAGTGGTCATGTTGTGCAAAGAAAGGAGAATTACGCAGCAGTAGTTACTGACTTTCTTGTGTTTGTGTTGTAGGAGGCCACCAGTATAGAATTTTACCTCTTCATTCACAAATCCCTCGTGAGGAACAGCGTCGAGTGTTTGACCCTGTGCCTCCTGGAATAACCAAAGTATGAGGGTCTTTTCTGTCTGGAGTGTAACATAGTTTGCTGTGTTGCGTTTTTATGGAGTGTGTTGCTGACTTCTTTTGTAGAGGTTATGTACTTTATCCTGCAGAAAGAAATGTGTTTTATCTTGCAGTCCAACCTTAACTTTTTCAGAACAAATATATTTAAATATGCATTTCCTGTTTTCGTAGGTTATTTTATCTACCAACATTGCTGAGACTAGCATTACCATCAATGACGTGGTCTATGTTATAGACTCTTGCAAGTGAGTTCATGAAGTAGCTTTTTGTTTTGTAAATCCTGTTCTTTGGAATGCAGAAAAGTTTTTTCCTGAATGGACAGAACTGCCTTGTGTTCCCATAGATACAGAGCTGAATTTGAGTACTTTAGCTCACTCAAGACAAATTTGCATTGTCTTTAGCTGTTTAACACAGTTACAAACCACACTGGCATTTCAGTAGGCTGTTTGGTCAGCTGCATTCACGCTGCTGCTATTCATGTGAGGTGTCATGGGGTCTCAGTGCATATTTGAAATATGCAATCTACCCAGTGAATATTATAAATGATGTATAGTTGGATKGAAAATATGAAAATTCTTGGAGTCTGCTATGGATCCTGTCTTGCTGTATTTGTTTTATGACCAAATTGCACATAGGATTTTCACTGATTGCATGAAAATGTTAAGCTTTTGAGATGCTTTTGAAAACTTAATCCTGTGTATAGCTAGGGACATTGCTTCATAAAGAAGAACATGATGGTTTAGCTTCCAGATAGATGACTAAGTAGCCAAAGGTTATTTAGTCAAACAGGAATGTTTTTTTTTTCTAAATAGCAGTGTGGCTGTAAGGAATAAAGTAAGGGAACTGATTTGGCAGGAACAAAGATGAAGACTATCTGATCTTCTGTTTTTTTCTGTAACAGACAAAAAGTGAAACTCTTCACTGCCCACAATAACATGACAAACTATGCCACAGTCTGGGCATCAAAAACTAATTTGGAGCAGAGGAAAGGGAGAGCTGGCCGTGTGCGTGCTGGATTTTGTTTCCATTTGTGCAGTAGAGCTCGCTTTGAAAGGTGAGACTATGCCGTTTCTTTCAGAAAATAACCTGTGAGTCCTCCCAGAACAATTGTATGCTACTTCTGGTGAAGTGGAAACATTTCCATCATGAAGTCAGTTCATACTGTGATTCTTAGGTATCTTTTTTTTTTTTTTTTTTTTTTTTTTTTTTTTTTTGCTTAAAAATACCCATACATATGTTTATATGCTTTTTACTACGCATAGTAGGAGGTGGACAAATAATTCATGATATGATTGTTAGGATCTTTATTGCAAACTGTAGAACGTCTAGGAGGAAAATAATAGTGCTTGGGAACTGAGAAATGGCAGAAAAGGACTTGGAAATGAGACTAAGGCTCTAGTATCAAACCTTGAAAAATTGCAGGTGCCTGGCATCTTCCCATACAGGCAGTTCTGTCACCTATCTGAAACTGGAGAGATGGTAAAAAGCAGGGAAGACAGATGTTACTTTTCCTTCCATCACTTTTGTGGCCAAGAAGCCTGTTCTTGCTGCCCAGCTGCTGCAGCAGCTTCCTTGCTGCTGAAATTTTGACCTTTTCTATGTGCCAAACTGTTTCTCAGTAGCTAGATCTATGGAAATCCTTTTGCCAATTTAGGAGCCTACACAGCTGCTACATTCAGTATTTCATCTCCCTCAGGAAACATTCAGTGYGCCTTTTTTTTAGATAGTAGCTAGAGCATAACTATATATCAGTGTCCAAGTTTTTGTTACTTCTGGATTTAAGTTTATCAAAAACTTAAATTTGCTAAAATTTGTTATTTAGATTTGCAGTACAGAATGATGTAGTGACTTTAAGAATGTTTGACAATGAACTGATTTTTAGGCTACTAAAGTAGTTGTGGAACTTAATGATCTTGTGTTCAACTTCCTGCAAAGAATGTAGAAACTAAATGTCCTAGATCCATACTGCTCAGAAGGGAAAGAGGATTTCTATTGCAGACTTGTAAGGGGGGAGATACCGACTAAATGGAAATCTATTCAAGGTGTTTTGAAATTTCTGCAGTTGTTACTTAACAGCAGAGGCATTTGTAGGAGTTCATGGTTGAACTAGTGAGCAAAATGATCACTGAAAATACTTCCCCAGAGATAGATGCAAGTGCTCTATCTCATTCCATCAGGTCTTTTTGCTACCAGAAAAATGCTTTTGGAAACAGTGTCAAAAATACTCTTCTAAGAGATCCAAGTAGGAACTCACAGGTGGAGTTGGGTTGTATAGAGGTGATAGAATAACAAGTAGGGAAATGATAATAGGAGGCAGGCTGAAAGTGGGTTGTCTCTCCCATGAATGGATGACTTGTCTTAGCAATACGGGTAATAGTTGTAAAGAGGCAAGAATGGGGCTGGACACAGCCACGATGCGGCTCTAGGGGCAGCAACCATGCAAATTCTCTGTTCAGCTCATGCTACAAGGCAGCACTGGTTACTGGTGATGTGTGGGCCATACCAGCTGTGCATTTCTGTTGTAAGCTTACCCTGGGAAGAGAATTTAGATGAGTGGAAGATAACTTAGGCACTTCTAACAATATTTATAGGAGCACAATGAGGATAGGTTAGTAAATTGGCTGGGAGACAGTGTTTGCTTTGAAAGTTGATAGTTTACACAGATGGAATGAAATACAATGCTGATCAAAGCTTATGTTCAGAAAAATAAGGGCTCTCTTGGTTTTCTTCTTGTTCTAGGCTTGAAACTCATATGACACCTGAAATGTTTCGAACACCACTTCATGAAATTGCCTTGAGCATCAAATTACTGCGGCTGGGAGGGATTGGTCAATTTTTGGCCAAAGCAATAGAGCCACCGCCTTTGGATGCAGTGATTGAAGCAGAACACACGCTRAGAGGTACCACTGTTTATCCACAGGACTGTGTGTTAGTGAAGCAGACTGTAAATGACTCCCAGTGTATAATGATCACTTACAGACTGGTTTAACATCTCCCTTTCAGACTGTTTGTTCGAGTAGAAGCGAGATGTTTCCTGGGCGCGTTATGTGTAGTGTCTTCTTTCAGCTGAAGAAATATTTAAATTCCCAAACAAAGTTTCATTCCTTTAACAAGCTTAGGCTTTCAAATTTTAGGCCTGTTATTTTACCAGCAACCTACACTAGCTTCCAGCTCCGTGTTTACCTGCTGTAACACTTCTATYTGATGAAGACTCAGTCCAGTTACTAAAGCATTTACAGAACTACTAAAAAAAGAGGRTTTGGTTTCTGATACAATTACATCTTTCTACAGTTTGCTGACTGAAGATCTCAGTATTTTGTAAAGGAATTTAACCTCCCAGTATCTTGATATACAACTATCAATATCCTCATAATACAGGAGAAACTGAGATGGGATTAAGCAGTCTCCTCAGTTTCTTCAAGGAACTAGCTAGAGAACGAACAGAATGAAACAGTGGGAGCCTGAAATTTATGCTTTGGGCTTAAAGCAGTGATCTACAACCTCAGCAAGCTTTGCAAATGTCACTAGATAAGCATTTTTTAACGTTTGTAAGAACTGAAATATTTATTTCATTGTTGATGTTGTGAGTTTCTTTACACAAGTTCTTACATTGTTCGTATATAGAGGAGACCAGAATTAAAAACATAGTTAGAGGTACATATTCAAGTTTAATGACATTATGATCTGAAAACTTAGTACTTTTTTTTTTAACACAGCTGATAAGAAATGAAAAGCAGAGGGAAAAGCATTAACAACAAATCAGTGTTTCTACAGGTGCCTCAATTTCCTAGATGACCTGTGATTTTTCGGTGTTTGTATATGACTAGCATTAAATTTTTAGGATGTTAAAAAATCTTACYCAAAATATTCCTTAGACGTTTGAGTTCAGTAGACAGTAGCAAAAATAGTAGCTAAAGATTTCTTTATTCAGTTTCCCATTTTATTGCTGAGGCACTAGAACTTGTTTTTATCAACAGTAAAGCTCTAATTATGTTAAAGCTTTCCGGAGTAGGTGATGCCTAAGTCTGTAAATGCAGTATGTGAAGCATAAATTTGCGTTTTTCATTTAGATCTTAGAAGGATATTTAAAAACATCACGTTTGTATCATTTTTGTTTGTTACGTGAACTGAAAAAAAAACCCTACTAAATTTCATGAAATGAAGTTTAATGATTATGATCAAATGGCTAGAAAGTTAAGATGACTCATGAGACCCTTCTGTCTGTATAGCAAATAGCAACAGATACTTGCCTGACTTTATTATTAGCAGTGGTTTAACARCTTAGAGGATGAGCTTGGGTGGCAATGTTTGCATAGGAGAAAGAGAGAAAATCAAACAAATCCTCTGAATAGCAAAGCCTTATGGAAGAGTGATAATATTCTCTTTTTGATGAATTGGGGGCTCTGTGATTTGGGAACTGAAATGAGGACTTTACAGTTGGCTGTCGCAGGCCTGCTTTGATTTTTGTGAGGCAGAAATCGGATAAGATTAGATCAATTTTAGAAACTTTATTTAAAGTTGAATAGGGTTTTCAGCTTTCCTGGCCTTTATCTTTTGTTCCATGTAGAACTCAGTCATTAAGTGGTTTGTACAAAAGCAAGCTAAAATTTAAAAGAAATGGAAAAATATGTACATGAATTAATTACTAATTATTTTAGTTGTGGAAAAGGTGGTAAAATATCTAAAAGGGCAAAATAAAATGTGKTTTTTTAAACCTAGAGTGGTTTTGAAAATCAGGATGCCAGTATCGTAAACAAGATTAAACTTAAATATAGGTGATATTCTGTATAAATACACTTACTAAAATCTGAATTTCTTATCCAACGATTGATTGGATTAGACAACCATCTTTGATAATACAAGAGATTTTGTTTCAGAGCTTGATGCCCTGGATTCCAATGATGAGCTGACACCTCTTGGAAGAATCCTAGCCAAACTTCCCATTGAACCTCGTCTTGGCAAGATGATGATAATGGGCTGTATTTTTTAGTAAGTTTAGAAGTCTCAGTGTTCTTTTTGCTGTTTCTCTGAATTCCTGAGGCCCTAGACATGCACTCTACAAGAGAAAAAATAATGTATCCAGATGAGCAACCAGTGCCCCTGCTTGGTATAGGAAACTGAATATTCATGAATGTAGAGGATAAGTAACTTTTAGTATAGGGAATAAAATATTCATGAAATGCAGAGGAACTGAAAGGGACCAGTAGAACCTGAATATTTATGAAGTAAGAATGGGACTCCAAGTACTTCAGTGTAGCAGAAATGTGGTATTTGAGACCTAGATAAAAAGAAAAATGAATTCAAAGATTTTGCTTCAATAGAAGTAGAGAACCGTTGTTTGCAATTGTGATGGCTGTAGGGTCTTTTTACTCAGAAGAAGATGGTGAAAAGAACTGTGTGTGGGTAGGGGGAAGGGGAAAAAAGGAGGACAAAGGACCTGTGAACACTTGCTGTTGTGGGAAGGTTAGCTACTGGAATTTGAAGTAATTTAACATCCACTTTCTGGGAAGTGATTCTATAAAGAAGTCTAGTAGACAAAGGCCAAATTACTAAGGTCTCTAACCTCGAGCAGGAAGTTTTTACTCATAGCAACAGGCTGTAGCAGCTGCTGGCAGCAATACTGTGAACAAACCCCATCCCGATTCCTTTTGTGGTTTCTGTTTCAGTGTGGGAGATGCTGTTTGTACCATCTCTGCAGCCACCTGCTTCCCTGAGCCATTCATCAGTGAGGGCAAACGGCTGGGTTATGTCCACAGGAATTTTGCTGGGAACAGGTTTTCAGATCATGTTGCTCTGCTCTCAGTCTTCCAAGCCTGGGATGATGCAAGGTATGTTGTGTGGCCAAAAAATTTGATGAGAAGCTATGGATAACATGGGGTGCCCAACTGACTAGACAGTCGGTGGCTGATTTGCGTGGCTAGACTGTCATACCTTTCCTTGGACAGACATCTAATTTAATCTGTTTCTGTTTTAGAATGGGCGGTGAAGAAGCGGAAATGAGATTTTGTGAACACAAAAGACTTAACATGTCTACTCTTAGAATGACTTGGGAAGCAAAAGTCCAGCTGAAAGATATACTTACTAATTGTGGCTTCCCAGAAGGTGATTCTGCTTGGATATAATAATTTAATGATTGGATTTTTTTTATTCCAAGATGAGTGGTTTTCCCATAATGCTGTTGTTGTTCTACAGCTGCATTTGGGTGAAATTCTAGTGTTGTCTCATTCTTTTCTTGTCTAAACCAGAGAAGCTGTGATGGCTGCTGTGCAGTATAGGAAGTATTTGGAAGCTGAGGTTAGAGTTGCAAAATAATAAAAAAAAAAACTATTAAACAGTTGTTCTTGGAGAGTTACCTCTCTAATTTTCTTTCTTCATTTGTCACATCCCCTAAACGTGCTCTGTAAGTGCTGCACTTCCCCCCTCTTCTCATGCTGATACAGCATTTGCACACCAGCTCTGCTGTTAGCCTAAGGGAGTTGGTCGCTCTCAGTGCTGCTTCTCTGTGTGATCTAAACAGTGTGCTCTCTGCCCTGTGCTTTTCCGGATTTGTGCAGCAGAAGGGATTGTTGCAGTAACGCAACAAATGTTCAGCTTTCTAAAAAGGCCCTCTTAAAGTATTTCTTCAAGTTGATCAGGTGCTGAATTTGCCTAACATCCCTGAGAGGTTTGTTCTGTTTGGATTCAGCACGTGTTCATCTCCCTTTCCTGGTTTTGATACTCCTTTAATTCTCCCCACTCCCCTTGACTCCCACCCTTCTGTTAGGATCATTGCTGCGTTTATTCTTAACTGTACTTCTGGGCAAGGTAACCTAAAAAGAAGCCACCAGAAACTTCAGAGATGCTTGTAACACAGCACGAATAAAAACATCCATTCTGACCTCCCCCAAAATAGATGACAGGAAACACGCTGTGGTACAGCTAACTGTGGGCAAACCTCTCTCCCCTTGTTTTTGAAGAGCTGCCGAGGGGTGGTGGTGGGGTTTGAAACGTCTCTTTCTAGTTTTTATTTTTGAGCATTTTGCTCTCCATAATTAAAAATTGAATGCAATAATGAAATGCTTGGAGTGCAGAGGTCTTTTGAGAACAGATGCTCAACTACCAGTTTGACTGAATCAGTAGATGATTGGATCTGGGGTCCTAAACAACTTAGCTGTGCTACATGTCGTGCGTGACTCGTGGATGCTAGCCAGTCTTCTGTTCTCTGTCAACAGAGTGTTTGATGACTCAAGCATTTAACAACACTGGACCAGATAATAATTTGGACGTCGTAATCTCCTTGCTTGCTTTTGGGGTCTACCCCAATGTCTGCTACCACAAGGAAAAGAGGAAGATTCTTACCACTGAGGGGCGCAATGCACTTATCCACAAGTCGTCCGTCAACTGCCCTTTCAGCAGCCAAGACGTGAAGTATCCATCACCTTTTTTTGTTTTTGGAGAAAAGGTAAACACTTTGAACTTCTTTTTGATCACATGCAGCCAAGTTGTGTCTTGTTTGTTATAGCTTCTTTACTAAAAAGAACCTCTTAGACACTGGGTAACGTTTAGTTTGTATTTTTCAGAAAGTGAACCTTAGGCCATTCAGTCCTCACAGTAACTTTCAACCAGTCAAATTCAACAGAGGTAGAGATCTTGGATGCAGAGAAAATTCCTGAGTCTTGTCAAAACAGCTAGGTCATAGAGAAAAATATCTTATCTGTAACTTTAAGAGACTGCTGTGGGGAGCTCTGCCATACTACTAAGCACTAGAGAATTTCTGTCTATCATTTTTTTTCTGCTTAAGAATCGAGAGGAAAAACAGGAAAATGTACTATGGCAGTGGGGTGTTCACTTTCTGGTATGTAAGTAGTTTGTCATCCCAGCAGGGCAATTCCTGTTTTTTTAAAGCCTCTCAGAAAAAAAAATGAATTCAGGGAATACTCTGGAACAACCACCTATTACTTCTCCCAGGATCCCTGTGACCTTTTCCTCTGTGCCATTAGTTTGGCACACACAGCACATATTGTACATGTACAATTAAGCCCCTGTTTGCTCTTTGGTTGCCATCACTGGAGCATGTGAACGCAATTGCTCCTGGTCACCCTTCTCTCAGGGAGGCTCTGCCTCTGTACGGGATGTARCYRGGGAACAGTCTGCGGGCTGTCAGCGGCTGGTTGTGCTATCTGTGCACAGTACCACCAGCAGAGCGATGGCGGAGGCCCTAGTGTGCTGTCTCCGATAGTTGAAACTAGCTGTGCACCGCTGGAATCTGAGCTACCGACGGGCCTCTGTCTGGGAAGAGCTGTAAAGAAGTTTTTCAGAATAAGCATCAAGTTAGTGAAGCGTCTTGCTGTGAAGAGAGCATTGTAAGGTCTCGTAACAGAAGTGATGTTGTAGATGTGTTTCTTTTTGTCACCCTGCCTACACAGATTAGGTCTGAATTCCTTTTTTTTAATGCTGATTTTTATATCCTCTCTTTTTGCTGACATACGACATGTTTTACTAATACGTACAGATAAAGTACTTTATTGGTAATAAATGGACTTTTGGGCCCTGGCTTGGCACTCGCGATTCTTACGTACACAGTTCAGAGCTTCACCTCTTATTCACCCTGTATGGCAGGATCCTGAGATGGACAGAGCTTTGGTCTGCCTAGACCATCTCTGTAAAGTGAACTCCCCTGAAAAGACCAAAAGACTTTTGAACTCAAAAAGTGATGCTTTTTTCTTTTTTCTTTTCTTTTTTTTTTTTTAAAGAATAAATAAAATCAGCAGAAAAGCTACACCAAAATACTTAGACAAAATTGAGAGTGGTTGTGTAAGACGGTGACTGGTAAAACTGTGCTGAAGGAAGGATTAATCAGCAGCTCCCTTCTTATCCAATATGTACTTGCAAAAATAAAGGGTTTTTTTTTTTGAGGCTTGGCAGTCTGTTTTGCTGCTGTAGCTATTTTTTTGCCCCAGCTTCCCTTCTGGAAACTTCTCTGTTTTGAGTGTGTCTAGTGGCTCCCGGGGTAAGGGCAAGCCTCCTCCCTGAGGACAAACAAGTAACACGGATTCTGCCCGTTGCCCTTGCGTCTGAAAGGAGAGAGATGCAGCTTTTGATGGGGGAGGCTGAAATCCTGAGCAGCGCTCTTCGATTCCTAATCTAAACAGGTGGCAGTTGCCATGCAGCGAGTGCTGCTGCCTCTGCTTCGTGTCAGGTGGCTTGTTGTGCTCACTTCAAGTACAAGCTTAAGGTCTTGGTTCTATAGAACGACAACGTAGGCATTTTAGCACAGCCACGTAGCATCTTAGAAGTTTTGCATATGTAGGACCCTGCTAAAGAAGCAGCGTGAGCTTTTCCTCAGCCCCAGCAGTGCAGAAGGTGGGAAGATACTTCAGCTGTGCCTTGGTCACTTTGAGGCTGACCGAACTTGAGGTGGCTCTTGCAGAGTAACAGCTGTGTAAGTGCAGACAGGCAGCCGTGGAAGTGTGCGGTGTTCCGTGTTACCAGTCAGTGCCGAGTCTCCGTAAGGGTCTGCCCAGCGCTCAGTGTGATTTGCACGCATGCCCTTATAAATTCCTGACCCTATACCTGGTATTGGCACGTGATGTTGGTTTCCAAAGCTCCCGGGTCTTGGCGGCCRTTGGAAGGTATAGTGATCCGTCTTGCGTTTCAAGGGTTGTATTCCTCTTCTGCCCGCAGATCCGAACACGAGCCATTTCTGCCAAAGCGATGACCTTGGTAAGCCCGCTGCAGCTGCTTCTGTTTGCCTCCAAGAAAGTCCTGTCTGACGGGGAGCTCATTCTGGTGGACGACTGGTACGGCCTTGCGCGGTGCTAACGGACGTTCAGGCCTTTGGAGGAACGTGGACTGAGGGGAAATGGCTGCTAACGCAGACACAAGTGTCTGTARAACAGGGACCCTAGAGCAAGCCACGCAGGACAGATCACTGGGAGGGCATTACCTTTGTTTTGTGCGAGGAAGGGAGGGTTTATTTTGTCAGCGCTGTTTTGTATAGATTGTCTACTTAAATTAAAAACATGGCACCAGGAAATTTCCATGAAAACTTTCTTTCCCCCCCCCCTTCAACTGGAACCTGAATAAGTGGTAGTACTCATTTTGGACATCCCCTTCAGAGAGAGGCTAAGGGAACCTTGTTTCTAAGTCTCACAAATGCAGCTCGAGGAGAGAAATGGCCTTGACAAAGTACCATCTGGATTACACTTTTTTCCAGTCAGTACAGTGAAGGTGAATAATTGCTTAAGAAGTATTTGTGAGGCTGCCCTATAGCCTTCAAAAGCTTGGGGCATTTTGGATTTCTTTGYATTTTTGTACAAATGCTCCAAAAAATAGCCTGCGTTTTCAGGCCAAGGGTTATGTTTTGGTATTACTTGAGTGTTCCATATCTAAAGACTGAAATTAAACAGAAGGACAGTAGGTGTTTCAACAATGTTAAGTTTTAGAGACCTGACAAATTTGTCTCCTGAATTTTATTTCCCCTCATTAGCAGATTTGAGTTTCAGAGATGAGAATGTGGATTTTTGGCTCAGTGTATGCAGTGCTCCATGAAAAACTACTTGATGGAAACTATTTTCAAACAATTTATTTCTTGGAAGCGGTGATACAGCTAACGTAACTCTCTTTCCRCTCTAGGATCAAACTGAAGATGTCCCATACTGTAGCTGCCTGCATCACTGCTTTGCGTGCTGCAATGGAGGCTCTTGTTGTGGAAGTAACTAAAGATCTCGAGATGATTAGGCAGCTGGACCCAGTAAACGAGCGAATGTTGAATGTGATCCGTCAGGTCTCTAGGCCTTCAGCCGCAGGCATCAACCTYATAGCCGCCAGCACCAGGTGAGCTCAGCTCTGTTCGCGTGTGCAGCTGGAGCTCCAGGGAGGGGCCTGTGCTGCGTCCCTGGGGGAGCGCCGAGAGCCCCAACAGAGGAGCTCTGCACGTGCAGCCCCTGCTCGCCCYGGGCGGGGGCTGCGGCAGCCCAGAGCTCAGGGTGCCAGGAGACCTGCCTGGTATGGCCAGGGCCTTTGGACTCCTGCTGCAGAAGACCGTAGCTTGAGCATATGTAGAACTGTCACGTGCAGAGGCTGATGCAGACGAATCACCGTCTGTTTCCACAGGAAGGGCGCGAGGCGCTCCYTAATGAAAGGGCTGCTTCCTGACACGTTTCACCGCTCGTTCCAAAACACGGTGACTTTCAAAGAAAAGATGATCCGAATTTATTCTGGGCAAGCCTAGTCATTTCTGACCCTGGGAACGAAAGTAAATATTTGGCTACTCTGTTTTCCTCTTGCTCCCCTCCGTAGCCCTTTATAGGCTTATTTTCATGTTTTATTTCTGAAGCAAAGGAAAATGAACACATCCAGCTTAGATATGTACTTCACTGGATCGCTGCTCATATAGGTAGGAACTGGGCTTCCTGCTCTTGTGTGTGAGCTGGACCGAGGGGAAAACTTGCTGTCTTGGATGTGGACCTGTCTGAGAGGATCTGCTCAGGTGGCACTTCAGGCTCTTCCTGGCTGTTTTTTAATGAAGTGAAAGGGAGCAAGAGTGCAAGCTTTAAGTGAATTGCTTAAACAGAAAACCAGGGCGTATTAACTGAGCCTTCTGCAAATTCATTATTCCCGGGATTTTAAAAAGGAATGGAATCTGTTAAATCGTGTCAAATATACAGTGCCTCTCTTCCAGGTTTGGAGATGGTCCTCGGCCCCCGAAAATGGCTCGCTACAACAGTGGAGGCGGCTGGAGAGGTTACCAGCGCGGCTCTGGCTACAGAGGCGGAGGGTACGGTGGCTACGGCTCCTACCGCGGGGGCGCGGTGGGAGGTTGTGGCGGCGGAGGGGGGTATAGAGGAGGGGGGTATCGAGGAACAGGCGGAGGGTACAGAGGGGGCTATGGGGACACGCGGAGGGGTGGGTGGTAGTGTGGAAGTTCAGTGAAGTCYTCCCGCTCCACCAAAGCGCAGGTGTCTCATTTCCTTTCTTGCTGTCACCAGTCTGTTTGCTGTTTCAGTTGCTTAGAACTAGTACAGCTCTGTAAAAATACTGTCCCCTTGTTAGAAAACTCACCACAACTTGTATTATTTTGTTCTTAATAAAATGTTTGGTTTTCAAGATCTATATGCTGTATTTGCATCTGGGTTATACAGAGTATAAAATGTTTTTGGATTTAGATTTAAAAATTTTAAACTCATCTATTCTAAGAGTAGGTTTAGCTGTAGGCAGCAGGAGGCATTCTGAAGAAACCTCTTCATACTCTAAACCCATTCTCTGGCAAACAAATTTCAAACTACAGAATGTGAACTCAGTGGGGATTTTTCTTTTTTTTTGTTATTCCCTAATAAACTGTGCGAGTAGGTGTTGCTGTGATAGTTGCTGTTTATGGCAGGCAGCTTTTGGTTCCTTCACAGCCAGCCACTGGCCTCRTGCTTGCTGTGTAACACTGGCACAGCGGCTGTAAGAGCTAGAGCTTCCTCTGATAGAGGTAATGCAGGAACCAGGACTATCTTTTTCCAAGACTGAGGCGATGCAGCTAACGTCTGCAGAATCTGAAGTGACCTCCAAGGCAGAAACACGGTGTTCATTTACATTGCTACTCCAAAATAATCACATTTCATTCTTCCAAATATACATGTGAAAGAGAACCAAACCGGACTGAAAGACCAAAGTGGACTGGCTCCTTTGCCATTGGCTAGCACGGCCGCTGCAACAGCTGTGCTGGCCTGGCACAGCAGCAGGAAGCTCCTGCCTCCGCGCACAGGCTTTGTGTTACAAGGCCCAGCACCACAAGAACGCAGTAAGGTGGCTGTGGCTGCCGCTTGAACAAAACCCGAACCATTTAACCGGTACGTTACCCAGCCTGCTGAGGTTAAACCAAACAATGCTCCCGCTAATCCAGCTTATCCCACTGTAGTCAACAGGGTCAAATGAGCTCCACTTACCGGGGGAGGAGGGAGCTTTAGTGTCTGAGTAAAGTTTAAAGCATGTCCAAAGAGTTCTTAAAAAAAACTAAGTAAATGTGAAACACWGTTTCTTTAATCGAAATTGTTAACACTAAGTACCACTTGACCCTTAGATGTCTAGCTATGAATTACAGAGATATCTTTGATGTCATCAAGTGTATTAGTATTCATCTCCAAACGCAGATCTTGGATTAATTTGGAGAGTGCATCTTCTTCTGCATCGCCTGATGCAGTRAATTCCACAATCCCTCCTGCTGATRTAGGTGTGTCTGTAGGCTGAAGAATGGTGACTCCATGGCCACTGTTACTAAAAATGTGATTATTTTTCATCTTCAGTTTGGGGACAGGAACAACCTGTTAGGGAATCAAAAGGCATGGACATTGGAAGATACATTGCGGTATTAGCCCTGTTCTCTTTCTGTATCTATTTATTGCATCCAGGCAACACTTGCTTTGTCCCTCAAACTTCATCTTAGCCCAGTTACCTCACTAATGCAAAGCTGGAACCATGTGATGTCCAGTGGTTTTAAAGAGAATACATTTAGTAATTTAAATATTGGCCTACAATTCTTAAATGTGATCTAACATCTGTTAAAGCTTTCCAATTTCACGTTCTAGTTGTTGCTAGCCTTCTAGAGAAGGCTGCATTTCAATAGGAAGTAGGAGATAGGTGCAGTGTGAGCACAGAAGAGAACCAAGCTTAAGGGAGGGCCCTGAAGCAACCGGCTATTTTATACAAGGGCAATAGAGGAGTTCTTCCACAGCTTGGCAAAAAAGTAAAGATTAATTTATACTGAGGAATTGTGCGGATACAGCATATTCAGTGGTACCTTGAAAACGTTTCTTAGAGTGCCCCTCTGGTGCTGACGGGCAGAACAGCCCATTTCCTGACTGCATGGAAGCTCAGTGCCAAGCTGTTTGGCACTGCCAGAAGTTCCTCAATCTTGACTTGTGCAGGAACACAATTCAGGGTACTGGGAAGAAATCCAATGTACCCTAGTGGGTCGGTCTCCCTGTTRGACAGCAGCTCAGGTTTATGTCCCGCTACTCCCATTAAGGTTTTGTTCTGAGCAGGCCTTTGTGTGTAGTAGGGCCCTTTGCTGCAGTTTGCTTTCAACTACGTAACTATCGTTTGCTTTTCCCTGCTTCTAACTATTAAGTTTCAGGAGGCAGAATAAGATACCAGGGATTTTCAAGTACATGTGCAATGTTCTATGATACTGGCTGAAAACAGTTTTACTGGGGTATGTGAACATTAAATTCTAGCTAAAGAAATACCATTTTTAGAGTAAACTCCATGTTTCTCAGGTCAGCTTACAAAAATGATTCTGAATTTTAACTGTAAAGCTATTATATCTACTATTACTAGAAAAAGACCATAAATTGTTACCTTAATATTAATGCCACCCAGGCTGTGATGCGAGGTCTCACTAGTTCTGCTATTGCAGTGATGAATTTTGTTACCTTCTAAAATGGCTGTGCTCCCTGGGTACAGCTCAACACCAGCACCCTGGTCATTAAACAAAGAGATTAAATCCAATGTACTATTGTTTGTAAGGACTGTTTAAAAAATAATCTAATACTCAGATTAAGTGTAATAGCGTTCTGAAATTCTGTAGGTCATACTCCTACRTTGCAAGTTGACATTGACAAAGAATTTTTAAGGGCACAGTTCTGAGAACTGCTCAGATTGCAGGCTGTGGAGGGAAAAGCTGATATTGATTATTTAGCATCTAAAAACTACAGTTCAGGAGATATTTTAATATGTAAAACTCCAGTGCATACATAAAGTGTCAAGCATGAAAATACTGCTTAACAATATTCAGTCTGGTTTTTAATATGTAATCCATCGGGGCAAGTTAAGTGGGAAAGCAATAATCTTTGCCAACACTTCCTCTGCTAGAAATGAATACAGCAGTCTAAACAAGGATTGATGTGCTAGTGAAGAGCTTAAACAGCCTGGCTATAGAGAACTGAAAAGTAACGTGAAATGACATGTACGTTTTCACAGTAAAATCGGAGCTGGAGATGAGTTTACTTTGTCAGTAAATTGATCTGTCCTTTGTTTCAAAAAGCCAGCTCGTTGGAACATTCACATTTCTTGTGCAACGAATTTAATTATTTGAAATTAAAGAATGAAGTACCTGAGCTCCAGTAATCTCGCTATCTGTGACAGTCAGCGAAGCTCCAGTAAGCACACAGACTCCGGTTCCTTCACACCTTAGTACACAATTCGCTAAAGTCATGTGGCCAGATTCAACAACCACGATACCATCGACTGTCCCCTGCTGTACCAATGTAAGGTGCATTAGTTTTATATCTTTGGCTTTGGATACCACAAAACTATCATGAGTTGGTTCTGAAACAATCATGGTTTCTTCTGGTTTTCCGGTTCCTGATGGAAAAGGAGAAGAGTATAGCAGTATCAAAACAATTATATGAGGAATAACACTTGTCAGTTGGTTTCCTAAATTTTTATCTCGCTTGTTTTAAAACTTCCAACATAATTATTAAAAATGCTACCAACAGATAACAAATTGCAGTTAAACCAAGTACTTTAAAGCTTGATTTCGTCAACTGGACCCCATGCTTGCATGCCTAACTGTATGCACAACGCTGCATTAAATAGCAAGCACTAATGCTGTTCATGTAAAYGGTAGTTTCAAAAGCCTGACAATCAGAACACATAGCACAAGGGCATGAATACGAGTATCTCAGCACTAAAGAGAAAATACAACATGGTAACTGCTGTCTTTGAGGTAATATACAGTGGCCTGTCTCTTGTGAACAGCCTGTTGGAGTCAGTCACACAAGAAATCTGACAGTCTGCTGTTTATTGTGCTGTTCCAATAAATTTGCAGGTTACTAAGGCGAGTGCTCAGGCAGCACTTTACATAATGTAGCCTAGTATGAGAATTGAAAAAACTTCTTTAGATACCAGCAGCTTTCCACCTGTGGAGAGGAGTTCACCAGAACTACTCTGTGAACATTACCTAAGGTTTAGAAGAACGCTAAGAGGTCATTTGTAGCATCAGCATTAATGGTATCCTGCTGATCTCCAGACAACCATCTCCAAGACACTTYGCAGCTACTCCCAGCATTTTTTCTTGAAAGTCTTTTCTCATAAGCAGTATCTTTACAGAAAGAGTTTTCCTACAGAATTATTTATAAGGATTTGTTCTTGATTTGCAGAGCAGCTGTTAAAAGTGTGCACATTTTTTGAATTATTTGTTCCTGAGATTAATTGACCAAATTAGCATTGCAATTAGTTAAGTGATCTTTTTTCCTGCCTCCAAATTAAAAATGTGGTGAAGAATACTCGGGGAAACCTGTCACAGGTATGACGGCTTAACATGCGAGATCTTACCTCTCGCTGAAAAAGAGACGCAGTAAGAGTTTAAAACCTACAAAAAAAAGATGAAGAGGTGAACACTGCCAAGCTGTAACGTGTCTGCTCGCTCAGAGCACTGACAAGAGAAGGGAGCTAAAAATGGCTGCCTAAAAGCACTTTCTCAACACGATGAGAAAGAGTGCGTCTCATTCTGAACCACCTGCCATCACCTCAGGACGGGGCCCTGCTCTTTGCAGCAAGGAGGTATGTACGCTTCATAGGCGCACGCAGGCCCCAGATTCACTTACGTTTTCTACTACCTCATTCAAAAATCTCCCTTGAATGAAGAAAGTGTGTATTTACAAACACAAACAGTTTCCATTCAGGTAACTGCAACAAATCAAAGCTGGAGGACCGGGAGGAGAAAAGAAGCTTCCCCCCCCGAATTCCAGGAATGGGAAAATAGGCAAATTAAATGAAATTCTAGGCGATGCATGTCAGAGTGACACTTTGCTGCCTGTTCCGAGCCTCCTGGTGATTTTCTYCTAACACTGACAGCTCTGAAAATTTTTCAACATGACCTTGTTCTGAGCAGTACCAGAAAGCTGCACTAAAGCATCCTTGAAGCAACAGGCACTGCATAAATAACCACAGCAGCGGCTTTGCRTGAGGCACTGGTATTTCCAGGTCACACCTAGGTAGGCTGGTTCCAGAAGGATGCAGAAGTCATGTAGTAAGAAGAAACAGATCCTGCCTTAGCATTTGCTGTCTCAGGCAGTTACTGGCCTCAGTGAAGACCAGGCACTGAAAGAGCACGTGTGTTTTGAGTGTGTATGTGCGTGTGTGTGTACATGCATGGGCGGGGGGAATTAAATGACTAAGATGCAGGAAGTGGCTTAAGTTCATCTGTACCATTGCTGGGAGCTTTGTCGTACCAGTTAGTACAAACCATCCTGTCACAGAATGGCCAGCTTTAACAAGTAATTCGGTATACACTAGCACCTGGCGGTACGCACATTAAGAAAAACCACACCAGAACTGAAGCAGCATTTTTGCAGCATTTTTTCATGATACTAAAAGGCAGGAAAAGATTGATAAAGTTTAAAATAAACTCAGAACCTGATGCCGTACTTTGCAAGATGCCAAATCATGACATGATACAGGCCTCAGCCTGAAAAAGGAAATGTATGCAAGTGAATGTATGTTTTTAAATAACCCGTGCAYGCAGGCTTTATATTTTTAAGGTGTGATTTAGTGATCATGACTGGAAAGTGTGTTAGTGCTCATTTCCAATTAAGCCTATCGTTAGAGTGAGTTCAATGTAGTGTCGACACTGACATTCTTATTAGAAACAAACAAAACCACTCTTCTCAAGAGACATCAAGGACAACACCCTGCCTATTTTTGAGGTGCTGTTATTTGCATTTAACTTACAGTGCCTGAAAAAAAAACAACCCTCCACTCCTGCCATGAAGAACAGAWACAATGCATGCAAATTTTGTGTGTCCACCTGTCAATGGGGATGAGGAGGACCTATCCTTTATAAGATTACTAGTTCGTTAGCTATTAAAGTTCTAATGAACTGATTATTTCACTGAATTCCTGTTTTATTGTATTCAAGTTGCGCRGTATT
This sequence comes from Rhea americana, assembly GCF_003343005.1. NCBI lineage: Eukaryota > Metazoa > Chordata > Aves > Rheiformes > Rheidae > Rhea > Rhea americana. Next base: position 1,629,709 of record NW_028185606.1, read on the forward strand.
TTTCTTCTGGTAGTAACTAACAAATTATACCTTGCTATTTATTTTCACATTGGAAGGCTTTAATCCAGTTAAAAGCTCCAGTAAGCATATTTTTCCCTGACATTTTGCTGAGAGTCACTAATCTGAACAGCTTTAGAGCTACAGTTCATAAAGACAGAGGTAAGTTAAGAAGAACACAATACCAACCTCTAATAATAATGTCTTCAGTTAACATGGATAAGTTTACGGCCTTATATTCTCCTGGGAAAACAACCACGGTGTCTCCACTGTAGCAGCTTTCTAAAGCCACRTTCAGATTCTCATGATGCTGAAGTGGAGTGTCCACAGAAAAATCCTTAACCTGTACAGGAAAGAGAGCCACTTCCTAGATTTGAGCAAATTTAAAACAAAACAAAACAAAATCACATCTCCTGTGTCAACTTTGTTTAGCACAGTTTTTCTGACTCATCTACAGTTTGAATAAGGAGAAAGTTCCCCTTACCATTTCAGCTGTCATCGTTTTAGCGACGGTATGAGTTACGGTTTTCCCATCAGCTCTGTACCCCTTCCTGCGCCTCAGTATCCTTGGGGTCAAAGGTCCATGGGCTCTGAAATTTAGAAGAAATCTATGTACTACAGTTAAATGTTAAGCAAAACATTTCCGATGCTTGCGAACAATGACTTAAATTTATGCTCTGTTACTGCATTGAACAGCTGTGTGCATTTAAGTACAATATCCTCAATGACAGAGAAACCAGGAATATTCAGCTTCACAAAAACTCACAGCATTGAGGATTAAAAAAAAAAAAAAAGTTCAAAAGCACCATCTTCAGTATTTCCATTTGGTTTAGGCCAGAATCATTTAGCACTCAAAACCACCATGTGACACATCCAAATCCTCAATAAACTTTAGATTAGTTAAGTGCTAACGTTCTGGGCTTTAACTCGCATTTGAAAAAAAATGCTGAATTCTAAACAGTGCTGTTTATTCTCATGTACCTACAGACTAATACAGACAGGGCCAAAACTACTTTGATGATGTTTAAGCGCCATCTAACTTAAAGCAACATTTCAGGCTTCTTTGCAAAATCTATTTACTATGCCAAGATGACTGTTCATTAATGCCTTTCAAGACACTGATAATCTGTCACTGGGTTACTCTCCCTTCTCTCCCTTTCAGAACTTGCAACCAGATCAGTCTTTCCCAAGTTGCGGCATACTTTGCACTCCAGATAGCAGCTGTGAAATCAAATAACCTTTTATCTTTCCATCACATCTAGCAGCAGGCCACTGCACAGCTGTTCCACTGCCAAGAGGTACTGTCAGCCCAGTGACAGATGTGCAGTTGCTCCAACAGAAGTTACTGCAGACAAACAGGGAGGTGGATTTATGATAATTTTAATTAYATGCTTTTCACATAGGAATGCGGCTTCAATCATTGTGTGGACAAAGCTTCCAGTAAGTGGCATTCCTGAAGGTGTTTTCTACATACACTTATACTTATCCTCCACCTTTCATCCTTTCCCTTGGCAATCAATTCTGGGACTTTGTGGTGAGAAAGAATTCGAGGATTTAGTATCATCCAAACTCTTGATGTGGGAACTGTACGAGCATGACCTGCAGGATACTCTTAGAGCAGAAAACTTCTGGGAGAAATTCCCAGTGATGTAATATTTTCCAAGGCGGTGTTATAAACTTTATTTATTTATTTTTTAATCTTTCAGTGACTCAGAAATCTGGCAGTGTCTGAAGTACTAACTTTGCTAGTACAATATGAGCATCTGTGGTGGGTGGAAGGATAGAATGTGACATTAAAAGTTCTGTAACAGAAAAGTTCTTCAACAGAAGATTATCTGAAGATAAATTTAAGAAACAGGAGACAGAAAGAATCTGTAAATACTAGGTACTGATTACAGCTCAATAGTCTCAGGACAACCAAAGACCAGGGATGTAAAAGTTAGAATTAAAATAGAGTAAGTTATCTAAAAATACAAGGACACATTACGATAAAAAGCAAAAAATACTTACTCTTTATTGTACTGTGCCTGATAGCAAACAGGTCTTTTTGCCCAATAATCTTCTGTCCCACCACTCCTCTTGAGATTTAAAATATTTCTGAGTGTTTCTGGTACATAATCACTCAAGTCATAATTAAGGGATTTATATGCTACATGAGAAAAAATAATTTTCTCCCTGACTCTGACAGATTTTCTATGTAATTCTAGACAGAAGATTTAATCCAGTTTCACATATTAATTGTACACCCTTTATATTCTGTATGTTATGTTTAAGGCATTTGCAAATTAGCCCATGGATATGCAGGCAACGAAAACTACAATTTCAAAGTAGTTACAAATTGCTAAATAACCTGGAAAACAAGCTCCAGGCTTCTCAAGCATAAAACCCAAAGCAATATATATATATTTTTTCCACCAAACTATTTTGACCTTAATTATTACTTCTAAAATGGTTACAGTAGCACTCCGTTCCCTGGAAGTGTTGGAATAATTCATTCATTAATTTTCACAATAACAACATACTTTCATTAGAACACTATTATAAAAAGACCATGCTAAAATGTTATATATACTTAGTGGTGGATGGAGTATATGCATTTATTTATAGTAAGATGGATTAAATGAGCGTTTATTAATAAATCAACTGTGCATACAGTGAGTGGCACTCAGCCACTGCATTAAAAAATGAAAAGATCCAATTAAAAAATGTAACTGTTTTACAGACACCAGAACTAGTGAAATACGTTTTGCTCTGGAACTGTATTTTGAGATGTATTGAATTTCACGCCTTTAAAGTATGCAAGCTCACAATGTTTAGTTATCTGTCTATTTTCACTATTTAAACTCACAGAAACTTACCTGTGAAACTCAGCTCTTTTGAACAAATTTTACTGAAATCTGACACCAGTTTCAGTTCTATATGAAGAACAGTGGTGGATAGATGGTCCCAGGAGTTGCTTCCTTAGGAAAGAGCCTCAAAAATAGCATGTGATTATGCCTGAGCAACTGCTGCAATGCGATATGGCAGTTGCACAGGCATCCCTAGAATTGTGACATTTTTAGTTTCTAAATGATTGAGTTTGCAAACCTCGTTTGATTGCTCATACAGTGTGAATCCACACACACATACTCTCTTGAAATGTAGTATAGTTCTGAAGCTGCCAGTTAATCAGAATGCTCCAGTCCTTACTCCAACAAGAAAAGAGATGCGTGCTAGATACTTAAATTTTACTTCAGTAGCTGTATGAGAAAGGGCAGTATCATACTTTGCTTCTCTGTAATAATGCCATTAAAAATTATACAAATAAGTATGAAACTTTTAAAAAMTGTAATTTATAAATCACAGCACTTGTTAACAAAAAATAACTTTTCGAAGGTAACAAGTACCTACCACTCCTTGAAATAGATTTGGTTTGGAATTTTCAAGTAGCTGGTAATTAGAAGGGTTACCTGAGGCGTAGGTCCTCCCATATTTTCAGCAATCCACACAGCATTACTAGTTCATAGTACTTTTTCCAACACTCTACAACTTCTTCTTCTGTGGGTTCTTCTTCAATGTTACTTTGATATTGAATCAATTCCAAACGCAAAATTTTATACTTCTCCAGATGTTTTTTGAAGCGGTGACCCACTGGAGCAGGAATAGTTCCATTCTGAATATCATACCAACTTTAAAAAGTAAACAAGAGGAAGAACTCCTTACAAAGAGAACTCTGTACATTTTTTTTTTCTTTTGATAAGATACTTACAGGTTAATTCTCTCTTCTACCAGAGCTGAATATGTCTCACAGCTTTCATCAGCATCCCAGTCCCTCCAAATGAAATCATAGAAGAATCTGTAGGATATATTCATGTTACAATATGTAAAGTGGATACAGCGGCAGAATGTATTTTTTCCTGACAAACTAGTCATAACTTTCCACTGAAATACTCCCAAACCACAAAAAACAGGACTCATTATATACAACACTGCAATCTAGTTTCCTAAACTCACTTAATTCTACATCTGTTTCTCTCTTACCTACTTAAAAGTACCTAGAAAGTTTCCATGGCATGGGATTTTTTCAAATTTAATTTTTAAAATTTTCCAATTTATACACCCGTGAAAAGGGGTAAGAGTACTAAAGAAACTGTTCTTCATGGAAATGGGCATGTAGTTCATAACACATTTCCACTATATAATTTCTCAACTTCCAATACCAGGGACATCTTTGGGGTGGAGTGAAGTGTGTGTGGAAGATGCAAGGAAAGAAATACAACCCCCAAATGCTTTCCCAGTAGTTTCAAAACATTTTGCTGTGGACTTAACCCATTTGGAGAACTCCAGCTCTCCAGACAATCTCACAAAATAAGATAACAAAAGATAAATTTTGTTCCACATGAAGAGTAGACAGCTCTAGGAGGATAGTTTTCTTTTACACATTCACATGTTATACAGCACACAAAAATACAGCTAACATGAAAACAAGATCTGCTGGGCCATCTCAAAATTCTCTGTCTTCCTGCAAAAGTCCCACAAAGATGGTTTTCTCATCACAAACAACTGATGTTATACTACACTTCCATACAGGAATCTTAAACACAGAAGCAGCAGACCAAGCAGAAACTGACTTTTTTGCAAGGCTTTAACTTTAACTAAAAGACTCCTCATAGCAGGAGAAAGGGAAGAGGAAGAAAAAGAGAAGAAAAAGAAGAAAGACATTTCCAAGATCTTTTGTCTTCAAAAGAATGCCTTAGAGAAATATAATGCATCTGATTTAAAGCAATAACAGCATTCAGTAAGGCTCTGCAATCATGAAATTACCTAGTGAAAAATACTGGACAGGACACAATCCCATTCTTGACTAGCTGAGCCATTATAAGGAGGGGAAGAACATAATGGAACTGTTTTGTGGCTGATAAATGCCTATGCTGATCCTTCGGGGGGGGGGGGGTTTAAAAAAAAAGGTGGCAATTCTAAAATAGTTTTCCTAATATGGAATATTTCCTAATACGGAATACTGCAAATAATGTACAAGTGAGATAAAATTCTGGCTTGACTATCATTTATGGTGGTCGGGGAGAAGGGAACAGTAGGAAACACTCGAGGACAATAAAACTTACCTGGTTTTCTGCAGAATGTTAACTGATAGCTTGCAAAATAAACAAAACTTTCTTACAAAAAGATTTTGAGATTAGGATGGTGGTAAGATGTTTCAGGTAATTGCCAAAATCCCAGACCATATGTAGATTTATGCATGAAAGGCAAAACCTTTATTGCAAGACTAAGGTTTTCAAGTGCCATAGGTCTGAGACCTATCTTATTTGAGCTAAGTCTCAAAACGGATAGAACAATCCCAAATTAATGAACTCATTTTTGCTGTTCTCTAGTTTGTAATCTGAATCTTGAAAAGAGAGGAGAGAGCTTTAAAACACCTACCCACACATATATGCACACCACACACACACAAACTATTTGGATCATTTGGGACAACTGATGCTGGGAAAACAGATGAGCAGTAGCACCGGTATTTATTGTATGGCCTTTTACAGCTGCAATAGAATTCCTTAGTGCTAATACAGACATTTAGGTTGGCTAGTGGAGCTGGCAGGCAGCTTGCATGAATAGCCAGAAACTCGGTGATACTTTTGGAATGGAATTCCGTTTAGTTCATCATTTGGGCAAGACAGCAGTCTACCACAAAAGAACAGAAAGGAGGGGAAGAAGGGGAAATAATCACACCTCTGTCTGTGCAGGCCAGTTATTCCAGTGCAGCCTAGTAAGAGTAGAGCACTTTTAATAGCCTGCCTGTGCMAATCGAAGCTGGGCTGCTCTACTACACCGATAAAGAAGAAAATGAGTAAGTGCTATGAAAAAGCAGACTGGGTTATGCCACACTGACCAAAAAGAACAGACAGAAAACAGACAGTGGTGTTCTAGCAGTAAGAGATTAGCATCCACATCCTGCACAAATAACACCCCTCCCACAACTGAGAGAAAGCAGTGAGAAATGAAGAACATCAGCTACAGCAGTATCTTGCTGAGTGACCTAGGCGAATTCAGCAGGCATACCATGAGGCAGGAAGGTGGAACAGGAAACTCTGCTGACTTGCTTCTGCTTTCACTAGTTTTTCCTGAGTAAGAAGTAGGGTATATTGGCTCCTACGTTATATGAAGACATACATGACAGAGGAGAAAGTAGGTAAGTTCCAAAATAGATGTAGTTACATGCTCAGTTTAAGCCAAAGCGTGCCCGCTGCTGCTGCTGCTGCTCCTGACTATCCTGAGAACTCTGGCCCCACTTCTCTGCTAATACTGTTTTGGTYAGTTTTCAGTTGGGGAGGATCAGCTCACTGATCTACCTCGTTATAAGGCTGCAAACTCAACAGAGCAGACACAGCAGAAGCAATGAGAATACACGGTTGGGACAAGGCAGAACTGCATGTTCAATGACAGCCTCAGACWGGCTTAAACGGATCGTTAAACTTCATGGCAAGGTTCCTTTGATGTATAATCTGGTTCAGATCTGCTATGTTTAATATTAATCATTTCTGTGATATTTTCTGGAATGGATGCTTTTATGAAGTGACACTGATTTCCTATGTACTCTAAAATAATTTCAGTCCTACTTGGTGGCATCAAATAAAAAAGTAGAAGAAAACRCAGCAGAAGAAGTGCCCGTGAAAGAGGTCATTCCAAAACTTCCAACTTTTTCAACCAATGCTAGGTGCTGGCATTTGAGAGGCAGTCAACCTTGTGAGAATTTCTAATGTGATGGTACTTAATTGTGAAGCAGCATGGTACTGTGAAGCATAGCTGCTACAAAAGTCTGCTTCAGAAGGGGCTCCTYCTTTCGTAGGAGCTTCTGTGTTCGCAAGCTTACAGTGGTAGCAGATCACAAAGCATCTGGCACCCACAGTAAGAAATGTACAGAAGTCAAATGAGCAACACAGCATGTTCTTGTTTTATGCAAGTTAGGACAAATTATGCATAAATATATTTCTCTGCATATGCAAATGACTGCTAAAAAAGTATTGCCATCATCAACAATCAGTGGAAAAATCAGAGCTAAATTCTAGCTGTAATATCTGTTTGTTCCCACCTCTCAGAGGATCATCAGAGTAACAAGAAATACTTTAACAGAAATAAAACATATTGTTGAAATGAATGTTACCATTCTCTGTTGGGAGTCACATATTCACTGAGTTTATCTAATTTCCTGCTTATATGGCCCTAACCATTACTGCAAGCACCTAATCTGCATTTAGCACTCTCTGCAGTTTTTCAGGTAGCTAATATTACACAAAATGAAAAAAAAAAAAAAAAACCCACAAAGTCAAACCACTATGAGAAAAGTCTTCTTCGTAATTACAGACTGTTGTTTTGTAATCTTTATTTGAAGGGTAAACGAGGCACCAAAAATGAAGCAAAACAAATCAGCAGATAAATGAGAAAACATTTTCATGTTTTCAAATTCAAAGAGCTGAGATTATGATTTCCTTTTTTATTCCCTAACTCAGGACAGAGCCAAAAGCTAAATTTTTCAGAACTTGGAATAAGAGTTTCATCTTTTAATCTTCTAGACTGTTTGCTTTATGAATTTTTTAAACAAAGCAATCTTAAAATCCCCCCCCTCAAATCTTTGAGAAGAACATAGATTTCTAATCCAAAAAATCATTGTCTTAGAAGTGTCACTTTAAAGTAACACTGGGAGCAAAGTCAACTTTGCAATTCCCTTTTTCTCAAGTGGTTCTCAGTCATCAGAATCCATACCAATATTGCTTAGCTGACACTTCTAATCAAAAAAAAAAAAAAAAAGTCTGTCTTGAGAGTTGATGTGACATAGCCTCAAAAAGCCATGCATTTATAGCAATAAAGGAACAATCTTGAATTAAAAGGAAAAAGATAGGGGGAGCTGCTTGAGTGAGGAGACTAAATACTAGAGATTTATGTAGAGCCAAGGATGTGGGAATGAATGTTTGACACTTCTAGGCTAAGTCAATCAGTGAAATAAATTTCCTAGACATGTGACATGGATTTTCTCAAAATACATTTTCAGTCTTACCACATCTCAGATTCAAGTTTTCTTTGTGATTCCTCTTACACTATTACCAAAACAAAGTAACCTTTCCAGTATTTTTGCTATGGATACAGCTCTTCAGTTAATGTTTCACCAGCTGTGAATGGTAAAATAGTGCAAAATATGCTAAATACCTCACAACTTCCAAAGCCTGAGCAATTTCAAAGACAGCATTGTCCTGTCCCTCTACAGGGTAGACTTCCAGCAAAGGTACACAATGGTCCAATTCCTCCAAAATATTATCAACCAATTCTCTTGGTATATTTGCAATATTAGAAGAAAACGGTTCAACAACAGATACAGAGGCTTTGAGCTGAGATGATGAATTCTGAGGCAGTTTCCAAGTAACCTAAATTAGACAAAAGGCTGCATATGTCAGTATCTCTTTACATTAGTATCATCATGTACATGAATGATAGAAATAAGGGTATTTGTATGGTCTTGCAATTCTACTTTTTTTTGCATAATTCCTGAAAGTTTCACATTAAAAAATGGTCTACAATATTAAACTAAAAGTCAGTATTTGTGTGAATAGCGTCTTATCTTCTTGTCATTCTTTCCCAGCAGAATATGTATGAGTCACTAGCAGGCTAGGTACAGCATACATTAAAAATAATGGTTACATCAGGTAGCTATAGTAACCAATGTCTACAAGTAGGCAACAAAAGCCTATTTAAGCTGTCCTAAACCCTAGTTTCTGAATTTATATTTTAAAGGATAGTTATTTTACCCAATGCGTGTGACTCATTTATTCAAAGTTGCCTAAACAATGAAAGTAGCTTATTTAGCTTTTCCACACTAAATAACTTGGTCTTAGTTGCTTCCAACTTTGATGAAGCTTCATTTTCAGACTGAAACTTTCCAGGTCCAGTCTCTATGAAGGTGATCTTCAAAAAGTGTAGTAAAGCCAGAGCTATACAACTGATTTTATAGAAAGCCACCTGTAAAGAAGACTTAAGAGTCACTGTAGATAAGTGAACAAAAAGAGTTGAACATATGGTGACTGCAAAGACACAATATGTATAAAAACGTTCCTAATACTTCTGCATACAGTAATGCAAAGCTTACTTCTAAAATACCTCTAATTCTCATGTCGATCATTTTTATACTGTTAAAAAATTGGAGAACGTTCAGTGAGAYCACAAAATATTCAAGGCCAAAATACATTTGCTGAAAAGACTTCAGCCAATTTARCTTATCTAAGAGAAGACTGAGAACTTGATCTTGAGCTGAAAGTATTTACATAATAAAAGTCTTAGAAGAGAAGGTTAGTTTTCTTTCTAAGGAAAAAAAAATCTACTTTAATCACAACACACTCTGCTTAGTAATGCTCATTCTATCCCATGGAAAGATAACTTTCTTCACTGCAAGAGTCCCTGGGTGAAATTCTGTTATATTAAATACTCTACATAGGTCATTAGCCTACTGTTTCAAAAATTACTTTACATGAATCATCAAGTGTATCAGAGCTCAAGATAAGAGGCAGCAAGAAAAATTACCTCGACAAGTATTGCAACAGACGGTGTAATTAAATCTTCAGAATTGACAAAGAARAGCTCTGGATTAGCCTTCCAGATTCCAAGCCAGTTGTTTTCTTTCATCTTCAGTTTTTCCAAAAGGTATTTGCTCATTGCATCACCGGCATCCTCTGCCTATTTTAAGAATTAAGGATGAAAGATCTACATTACCTCTGCATTAACTAAGAAAAGTTAATATACAAAGTAAAAAAAAAAAAAAAAAAAANAAAAAAAAAAAAAAAAAAAAAAGTATCCATGTGATCTGTAATGTCACATTAATGTAAAATGGGAAACTGTTGCAGTGTTTACTTCTCCTGGAATCATACCTAAATTATATCTCATAATAGTAATACGGTCATTTCTGTGGCTTAGAGTATCCAGTTAGTCCCCTAGCTGCCTTCTTAGACTACCTATTAGCTGGTCTGCTTTTATATATATATATACACATATACATATATATATGTGTGTGTGTGTATAGACACATACATAAATGTATGATATATATATAATATATATTTAAAAGATATAGATAAGATATATGATATATATAAATATATATATAAAGATACATATAAAGATACGTAAGATAGACAGATATATATCTTCTTTTGATCTGTTGTTTTGTTAACCAGATGTTTTCTCACTGTTTCAAGAGCAGGTTCCTCCTCTTGACCTGACTGCTCCAGAGCTGAACATTCCTAACAAGCATGCTCATGTATTTTTGTGCCATTCCTACTAATTAATTCTTCAAAACAGCCATTTATGGAACATTTCAAACTCCACAAGCTCCAGGAAATGTGAGAAAGTACAGGAAGTTATGATGTAAAAATACAGAAACGGTAACATACTTGGAATAATGATTATGACACTATGCAGTGCTGTAAGTATGTTCTAATTCAGATTGGCACAACAGCAAAATAGACTGCTGGCTACCTGTCCATGTTGGTAAGAGTGGAAATCTCTCTGCTTGGTTCAGAACAGTGGGAATATCTTTGAAACAGCCTATTAGCTCATTTTCCTTTTCCTCCTTAGGTGCTGTATTTTCTTGTTCTAGGATATACCTCTTTCACCTCTGAACTAGCTGAGTCCTGCTGCCCTTGCTTGCTTGTGGCCCCAGCACGGGGTCCCCGCGCTCATTTTGTGTCGAGCGCTTCGGATCAGCCCCATGCAGGATCCTGTGTTCTAAATGCATTTCCCTGATGTGGAAACATTAATCGGTACTACTGAAAGCAACGCTTTGAAAAAAGATACTGTATAGGTTATGAAGATTATCCAAGAATCTCATTCCAGAATAAATCCCAAGGAAGGGAAACAATTAATTTCTCCAAATAGAGCAGCTGGAAAAGAGCATTTAACTCCACCCCCAGGTTCTAAGCAGGGCCACACAACTGTCAGCCAAGACAGCAGTTTCTTTAGAACCGCAGGTGCCTTCTAGTGTGCCAAACGCTGCCCAAGCACTGTTACTCAAGCCCCTGGGAAGCAGTGTGGCTGACTGCTGCAGAGCTGGACCCAACAGTCCCCCTCTCCGCGGCATTTGCCATCACCTGCACGCATACAGAGGGGCTCTCCCCTTTTCAGAGCGAGCTGCAGATGTGACTCCCGGTGAGGAAAGTGTAATTAGGGATACACGGTCATTTCTGACACATGGCACTTTTCAAAACAGCAGACAATTTATTGCGGCAGACAGCGAACATAAGCATCTTGCGCTGACTCTGAGCCACAGCTAATGACCCGTTCCTGTGCAACTTATAAACCACCCTGAAGGCTGTTATTTAATGTGCTAGTGTCCCGTCTCATTCCTCTTTCCCCCTTCACCCCTTTGCTCACCTTTCAGCTCTCACTGGCCCTTACTCACCCTTCCTTCCCCTCAGCCTCCTCCCGGCCCCACCGTGCTGCGAGGCTCGCCCAGCCCAGGGGARGGCCCTGCGCCGGGAGGGGCGGAGGGGGAGCGCGGCCCCCGCGGCGCCGCTCACCTTGCAGCCCCGCAGCAGCGCGTCGCAGTAGAGCGCCACCACGTCGCCCCTGGCCATGGCGCTCAGGTGGGACGGGTACTGCCGCGGCAGCGGGGCGGCTTCCCCGGGCTCCTCGCTCACGCTGGGAAGCGGCGGCGGCGGCCAGCGCAGCCGCGCCTCACGG
>NW_028185606.1:1641637-1643019 GCF_003343005.1 Rhea americana
CGCTTCCCGCCTTTTCCTGCGCTGAGGCGCCGCAGCCGCGCGCGCGACGGCGTCGCTGGAAAGACGAGGGGGGAGTCGCACTGTGAGAGCGGCGGCGGGCGGGGGGTTCCGCCTCGTGTCCTCCGCCGCTGCCGCTCTGGCGGTCTCCTTTCCACTGCCTGAGCCCGCCCGCCCTTTGCTGCCAGAGCAAAAGGACGTTCTGGGTGTAGCRTGGCATTTGCCTTAGACCGGCATAGGGCCCTCGAGTTGTGCAGTCTTGTTCTGGAGCCATCAAGGTTTTGATCATTATTTCAAATGGTTGCCTTGCCTGGAACCGTAATTGAAGAGAAGCCTGCAGAATTATCCTATGTAACTTTATAGTGAAATGAACAATTGCCGCATTGAGCTAACTCCTGTTGACACTCTTCGAAGAAGTTGGCAGCTCTGGCTGCGCAATGTGAGGTGAGTAACATACTGGGAGAACATATGTTGTCCCAGCCGTGACCTGGAAGGCAGCTTGGTTACGAGTACTTCAGTTCGGTGTGAGAAAAATGTTAACTGTCTGTTGTATACTTCAGGGGACTAATTCAATTATCTGTCATCTATTTATGCAATTTTACTYGTTCTTTTTTCTCTGAAAGCTGGGGTGTTGCTGAAGTGAAGCCTGGCCGTGTGGATTCCAGTGGCAGTTGTTATTTTCCCTTGCCCTGAARGATGAAATTTGTTGAATCTGTGGGCTCCTGTACTTTGGATGAATAATAGCAAAAGCTTTCAAGTTCAATTAATTCTATGGGTTAACAAACCTCCAGWTTGGCTCTTCTGGGTCTTTAAGTCTCAGATCAAGGAAGGGCAAGAAAAAAATTGTTTTTTCAAATTAGGACAAGCTGAAAAGAACTCTGAATGTTTATCTGGAAAATAGTATGAGGAGTTATTTTTATGTTTGCTTAAATAAATTGGAAGYGAATATCCTAGAGAGATACCCATTTGGCAAAACTTGTTAAATCCAATTTATCCGTTATGTGAGAAAAAACAAAGGTGGTTCTGTAAAGTGAAAAATATACTGAATTTGTTTGTTATGTCTAGTTTTTTTTTTGTTGCTTGTTTTATATGTTGCTCATATTTTTCAATATCTAGCTGAGAACAGGGAAGTATTGGCAATAAATGAGGAAAAAACACCAAGAGAAGTATCAAAARGTTGTCATTGTTTTACATCTCTTTTTACTTTGCACTTTTTTKGGGGGGAGGGGAGCAGGGGGAGGAAGAGGAATACAGGTTTGTTAGGCCACTGTCAACTGTACTGGCTCAAACACCATAAGTACCATAAATTATACCTCTAATGGCAGAACTTTTTTTTTCAGATTTTTTTAGAGATTCAGGAGCTGCTTTGAAGTGTTGATAAAAGT
>NW_028185606.1:1643152-1656442 GCF_003343005.1 Rhea americana
GAAAAAAAAGCCTGCTGCGAAGTCACAGTGAACACTATTCTTAATAGTATAATTTACAGTGATATAGGAAATAACTTTGAGAAGCATGCTCTGGTATCCACATCTCTTGTGTTATTTCAGTGTTAATTGAAGTAAAGTAGATCTTTAAATGACAAGCATCTGAGGTGAATTTTGCCGGAAAATGGGAGCGGGAGAGGTTGACACTACTAGCATATAAAGATACCTCTGTGCCCTGTCCTGTTGCTTATAATATGTTAACCCCATCACAAATAATAACTCAGTGTTTATTAAATTTTRATTGTAACTTTTAAAATAGCATGCTAATAGCTAAACTTACTTAAATGAAATGAATTATCTGATAAACATTGCGTTTAGTCTCCTCAGATTAACACTTACAACTCAGTTAACTTGCTTAACATAACAATTTTCTTGAGCTCCAGCATAGAAGAAATTATTAACAGTTGAAGAGACTAAAATTGGTTATTCTTTAAAAGAGCAGGATATAGGTTTTACAGTCTCCTGTCCCCTCTCAATCATTGTATTTTTTTTTTTTTGAATATTTGAATTTGTCTTTCTGATATTTCCATGCTGAACTGAGTGGCAGAGAGGTRAACATGAGCAGTATGTTGAGGTTCCTGTAAAACAAAAAGCAGCTTACAACTATGAAAATGTATTTTTATCTCTTTCCTATAGCTTATTTTTACACACTTTATAATCTCCTCTTCCTCCTTAGGTAGCTTTCTACAGGTTCTTTAAAAGCATTAAAAAAAAAGACATTTCACAGGAAACAGTCTATTTATAAGGGTATTTTAGACTTCCCCCTCCCCATCATTTATGCTATCCACTTAGGAGTTAAAATGTGATTTCCTTCTCTAACAATCTTACCCTCATCCATCTGATAGAAGTTAATTTTTCTCCTTGCTTGATAATCCATAATTGGTGATAAGTGTGTTTACATAGTGTTTTTCATGCTTAAAACTAAGGATAAATTCCCCTATTATTTAAAAAGAAATCCACTTTCGCCCAAAGAGTGAGTTTCCAACACATTTCCTGGAGCAGGATTAATTTCTACCCTGATTTTGCAGGGACTGTCTTCCAGTTCTGTGACACCAAACGGTCCTGCACATTTATATTGTTCCCGGTTGCTCTTGGCACTGCTTCATTGTGAGACTTACACTCCCTAAAAACTGACTTGCCCTCTACTTTAGCCAAAGGATGAATAAAACTTGATACCCTGGAGAGCAGAGAGCGCCTTGGCTGCAGCCTCCAACCTGCACAAATTGTATTATCTTTCCCACTACATTGTATCTTCTTTTTTCCAGTGAAATGGGGAATCTTTTGTGGAGCCAAAGCAAAGGGTAGGAAGGGTACAATGTCAGAGTGCTGCCATTTCACTCAGCTCTCTACAGCACCAATTCTAGGTGCTCTTCAGAAGCTGAGGAGACAATCTAACTGTTATTTATTAAGTGTCAACAGAAGGCTTAGCAGTTGTACAAAATACAGAAAATTTATAAATCTTGATAGTCCTAGAGTCAGAGGAAAAAAGAGGATCAAAAAGGAAGGAAATATTAAGTCAGTAATGGTAATGTGACATCCCATCAAGATGGTGCTTCTGGCTGCTTACTCTGGAAACAGAAGGAACAAGTCTAGACTTCAGTCTAAATAGATAAAACAGAGCACAGCAGAAGACAAGTTTAATTTCATTTGCCCAAGATCACATGGCAGACATAGCTTTGTGCTAGTAGGTGGATATTAGACACTTTTATAGTCAGGAGAGAATGAGGATACAGTGTTTAGTTGTTCTGCCAAAGAACATGAAAGAAATCAGCATTACAGTCATGTTATTTGGAGGAAAGTCAAACTGCTAAACCATTCCTCCTTTCTTTGCTRAGCCAAAATTAGTGTTCCTACTAAAAGCCACTATATGTCTTTTGCTGTGTCATTCTGTTCTTTCTATGCTTTTGATCAAGTGGTTGATAGGGAGAAGGGAGCAATCCTGATGTCAATAACTAGCTTTTAGTGTTTTTGCAAAAGTATACTTAAAAGATGGCAGAGTTACAAACCTCTACAAATTGTAGTTCACGTGTGCTTAGCAGCAGCTTTGTAGAGCTATATTTTCAGAAGATTCTGTTCATGCTAAGTACAGAGGGTGAATGGCTTTCCCCTGAATTGTTATTTTGACTACTWCTTAGTCTCTTGCTATAGGGGGCTTAGACAAAAAGATAATGTCTGTTCTCTCCTCTCAGCTGATCATCTGCTGACTGCCAACTGATCCGTGGCAGTGCAGAGGAGAGCGTAGTGAGCCGGGTTAGTGACGGGGACGTGCTACCAGAAGGTTGAGGGCAGAAGTGGGTGTATGTCCCAAGGGCAGCTCTGTTGGGCAGGACTCCTGGCAGCTCTTCCCAGTTCACTTACCTTCCAGGCTGTGCGAAGGGGAAGCTGCTTGGCTTTGATTCCAACCCATGTGGGAGCAGAGACAAGTTGCTGAGAGGAGAAATAAGCAGTGAGGAAATATCATTGGCTCTCCAAATCTAGGGAGTGTTACCATGCTCCAGCTGGAAATCCASGTTTGACTCTTGGCTTAAGCATGGCTCAAACTGCAGCTTGCTAGTTAAGACAAACTATTTAGGAGAAGAGGCATGAGCTCTGCACATCCAAAATCATTCATCCAAAAATAGCCTCCTTCCCTCAGTTAATCTGTCTTTGGGTGACTGGGGATCAGAGATTTCCTATGATAGACTGATGTGGGAAGATGCTCCCCCTAAGTGAATCAGTCCGTTAGGACTTTTGTCTGCACTTCTTTTTTTTGTTTTAATAACTCTCCATATTGCATGGTGAAGCTCATAGCTAATCGGCTGTTACCCCTCTTCAATTCTTTCCAGTTATTTTCCACATGTAATCAATCTCGTTTTGGTTCTGATGGCTAGAAATGTCTAAAATGTGGTAGCATAGTCTATAATAGTCAAACTGTAGAGCCTGACCGAAAGCAAAAATCATTAGTTTCCTATTTTATGTATGACCATACACAAATGATACCTACACTACATCTCTGATTACACATTGTGTTTTCCTGCATGTCTTTTGAAGCATGAGTTTGCTATGGCCAAGAGAGGTCTTAGTTTTAAATTATACATCAGTATGTACAGTGTTTGACAGGAAAAAGAGATTTTAAAAGAAGATGAAGTTTCTTAGAGCCTAAAGTTTTTTTTTGTTTGTTGTTCAGAATATTAAAACATTAAAACTATACCTAAAGAACATTAAACATATAAATGCAAGTGCTGAATATTATAAATGATAAAACAGCAACATAAAACTGCTGTTAAGAAAATAATGATCATGAGAAGCGGCAGACTGTGTTATGAAGAAAAATAGTTATGAGCTTAAACAATAGCTAAGAATTAATAGAAAAGAAAAATTCAGCCCTTTAGACACCAGTCAAAGAAACTTTATGTTGAAAAGATCAGTAGGAATTCTGCTAAAAGTTCAAGAAGTGTATTAGTAAAACAACTTCATTGTTGTCACACAGGTCAACACCCTTCATGGCAAGATACTCATAATACATACGCTATTTTGTGAGATAGAACTATCTTCCAAGGCTGATAAAATGCTACAGGGAATGTTTTACTGTTAGTATAAATAGAATGAGTTATCAATTCTTTATCAGCAACTTCAGCTCATGCGTGTGAAGGATTTGCGTAGCTATGCAAGTCAGTGAAGAACAGAACTCAGGCATTATCCAAATGTATCTGGGTAAACAGTTGCTGCCCTTTGCAGAGAAAACTTCATCAGTGTAATGGAAATCAAAGCATCAYTGAAATTTTTTGGTGGCAGAGCATATATCAGTGGATCCTTCTGGAAAAGTCATCCTCACACATTGGTATCATGAAAATCCCTCAGAGCAGAAACATTGTTATTTACTCCCCTAGGCAAGAAAGGGCTAGTGTAGTGCAAGGACAAAGGCAGCACTGAACTGGAGACTATTCTCGGTGATCTTAGTGTCTGTACATTATAGATGTAATCCCATGTAGAGATAAACGTAATCACTTCCTCACACACAAATTAATCCTTGCACAAGTCAATTCCTCTCACACAAATTCATCCTTGTCTATGTATTGATAGGCACTGAGTGTGCTGGAAGGATAGAAGTGTTGAGGGATGTCTGAGCTCCGGGAAGCTTACTGGGTGTTTCAGATCTGAATCCATCTGCTCTGTGCATGCCCCTTTCCCATTTCTGTCGTCAGTGGGCCTTACACAGGCAGTATTTTTCCATGGTCTAGAATGGGCGGATGGAGATCTTGGAAAGGGGAAGGAAATACTGTTAGGGTTGTCTTGGGTCCTATTTATGTTAGCTAAAATTTAGCACAGGATTACATCACAGAATAAAAAGGGGATAGGACAGCTGAAAATAATTTAGTTAATTTTTCTGTTTAGTCTCCTTCCTATTGTAGGACACAACTTGGGTCTAAAGGTTTTGAAATGTTTTTCGTATTTCCCAAAGGGATAACTAATAGACTGTGGCTACTCTGCGACTGTAGAGCTCAACATTTAATTGAAGTGTAGACCAAAAGTAGAAATGTATAGTGTTTAGCAGTAGATAAATTGGTATACAGGTAATCTCCAAACTCATTCTGGCATTGGCATCTCAGCTGAGATTGCCGGTAAAATGCCAAATAGTACAATAAATTGCAGTGATGCTTTCTGTGAGGGAGATACTAATCTGCTAGAAATTTGAGACTACTAATTAGTTTTGTATACACCACCAGACATCCATTAAGTAGAACAAGTTTTGGTTAAAAGTATGGGCTGTATTTGAATCTATGATCTGAAGATGAGGAGTTGCACAGTCCTTTCATATTTTATTTTCACTTTAGCTTATTTCCTCCCAAAAATAGAATCTTAAAAAGAGAAAATTAGGATACATCCCAGACACACTCCATAAAAGAGATAAAGTAATCAGCTTATGTCTCCATTTCTCTTGGGTTTGCAGAAACTTGTAAGAAGCAGATTACCTCTCATGAACAGGTTCAGAGATATTTTTTATTCACTTACCAGTAGCTGCTGTACAGGATTTCTTAGGGTAATCTTCAAAAGACTCTCTTAAGAAATTAAATAAACCATTTTATAAAACATCATCTATTTTCTCAGCTACCAATTCTCTTTATCAGTAATGTTCTGCTTCCATAAAATCATGATAAATGTGAACATTTCTCAATTAATATGGTTCTCTGATTTGTTTACACCTGCCACTCCTGATAGCAGACAAAGATCATCCTGAAATTTTCAGACATGAGAATTTATTGAACTAATTCACATTCTCTGCAGATGTATCTTTGACTCTAGAAGGACTTCTATAAACAAGATGGCTTTAAATGATATTTTAATTTCAATAATGAAATACATTTCTTATGCACTTACAGTGTTAGTTCTAATTTGCATTTTTTTGTACTGCATGTGGAAACAAATCTTTAGATCCTAAAACTATTTTATTCATCTACAGTTTCTGCCATCCCTGTTGAAGTAAAATGCGATACACCTTTACAACTTTTTTCTCCTATTTTAGATGGGCTTATAGGTCATTGCCTGGAGAAATCAAGTTTTTTCATCATTCTATTTGACAGTAAGATCTGAAGCAGCACCGAATTTGTAAGGATGGAATTAAAATAATACCTTGTACAGCCTGCAGTTACTTTGATAATTTGACATTGGGCACTAGAAATATGGTAGAGATTGGTTGATTAAAATTTGTAGTAGCTTATTTACATCAGAGGAATTGACTATCCCAGCTGAAACTGAGTCAGAATATTTAATCTAACTTCATAAAATTAAGGTTTTAACTAGAAGCCAAGTTTTACATTTACTAGTTTTCCTATCTTAATAAAAAGAAACTCTTCAGATCAGGTTTTTCTGCATTTCCTCTGGAGACCGAAGTGTGGTTTCTTTTCACATTTTCACCTGTAAAAACATTTTAGTTTTGTCACCCAGTCTGAATTTTTATCCTTTTGTACCAATTCTTTCAAGAATTCCTAAAGGTACATTTGATGACTTGCTTGATTTCCTGTAAGTGTTTTTATTTATTTAGTGGGTTGGGAGGGAATGTCTGCTATAATTACTGTTGTTTTGATTGTGTCCACTGAGAAAAAGAGACGGGTCTCTGGGAAACCTCTGTGTGATGGAGGTCATGGCAGGGCATAGCCAAGTGTGCTTCATCTCCCATCACTGCACACACTTCCTCTGTTGACTGTGCCAGCCAAAGCAAATTGTTTGAACTCAGCTGCTGGAAACGTCTTTTTACATTTCCCCAAACAACCAGATTATCACAAGTGACATTTGGTAARGTTGTTTGGGTGCCTTCTCCAGCAACTGGTAACTCTGGTCAGACTACAAGCAAAGGTCCTTTTTGTCATTCRCTTTTTAGTATTAACTGACGTCTGTATACTCTTAATGAAATGTTTAGGTGCATTGCAGTTTCCTAATGAGGATCCAAAAGGTATTTGTTTACATCTCTTAGTAAATGCCTGTAGTTCTTTGCAAGGAGGTAACTTTTATCAACATGTTTTAATAATTGAGACCAAAAAGGCGAAGCAACTTGCGTAGAAAGTTGGTGAGAAATACAGAAACAAGCTCACAAGAATGCAAACCCAACTGTCAAATTCTCAAATCTTAGAGTGTATTTCTGTAGCGTGTGGATTCAAATTACGTGTGTAAGCAGACGATGATTCTAAATCAATATAGGAAGACTGTGAAACTTAAAATGACTGTTGTCCTGTGACTCTTATTAAAAAACTTTCTGGTCTCTGTAAGCCTCCTATGGCTTAAATGTATTTAGTTTAATTCTACAAGGCAAATATGTTTCACTTGGTCCGTGAGAAAAGTGAAAAGGCTTAGTGTATAGGTATGGTAAGGTTTGATTTGCATAGCTGTCTTGTAGAAGGGTTGAGATTAACTACTTCTAATTCAAAAAGTGATACTTCAAGCCTTGGAAATTTCTGGTTTTGGAAAGTTGATAGAATTTGCTGTGACACTTGCTATTACACAGAAGTTTGTTCTAGGTTTTTATGTTGCTTTTCACATCTTACATTTTTTCTTTTTGTTCTTACTCCCTCCCCTACTTGTTCTCATTCATGTAATCTGATTGGCATGCTTCAATAGAGAATTGAAGTAATAAAGTGCCAATTTGTAAGGTTAACTTCATATATGTACTGTTCTTCCCTGACCACCTCTTGATTAAATAGAAACCCTATTTTCTTGAAACTTGATATCATTGTGATTAGTGCAAATTAGAGCAGTAAGTGCTTGAAGACTTGCACCTGCTTCTGAAGAAGCACCTGCATCATCTTTTGATGATTGTTTCATTATCCCCATGTTATCTGAGCACAGCACAGTCAGGCTCTTTATTCATGTGAGAGGCTGAAACATATTATTCTTACTTGATGAACAGTTACCTGAGAGTTTAGTTATTTCACCCACATTAAAGTCCTACCTACTAAACAATCCTTCCTCCATTTCAGGCCTCCTCGTCTGTACTAGATGACTCACTCTGTGCTTCATGGGAGTTTCCACTCATAAGAATTTATTGACCAACGTATTTTTACTACTATTGACTCCTGTAAGTATTGTAAAGTTAGAGAAGTTATCTGGATTCTGCTTCAGCTCAAATGGTATTAAATACTGACTACAGAATTATTACTTGTAAAGCATGTAAGAACGCAACCTCTCTCAGATTCCAGGTTGGATGCAAAGCTGGCAGTGACAAAGGTTTTCCTGACTTTTAAATTAAATAGATCTTAGTTGTAAGTCCTGAGAACGTGGAATCAATTCTGTAAAATGGTACTGTGGCTTTTGATACTTCAGTAACTTCACTTAAAATCTACTCCCTTTGTAGCTTATACACTCGAGTGAAAAGATCTTATCAATGTTTTTCTCAAATGGTGCTTTAAAGATATGGTTATCTTATTCCAGCTCACATAAGAATGCTCTTTTCTGTGTTGGAAATGGAATATATTTAATGGCAATATGCTGCAATGCTTTGATAGGCTCAAGGATTTCAGCAGATGAAGAAGTGAAAAAGCACAGGTCATGTATTTATAAAGCTACAAGACTTAATTCTGGTCTTAGAACATTGCAAATTCACTGAATGAAATCTGGCTGTATTACTCTATCAAAGAGTATTATAAATACATATGTCAAAGATGAAATTGCAGTCAAGAGCATCAAGTGGATTTTGAATTCTCCCTAGCAGATATCTCTATTTCAGGATCTCTTTATTAGAATTAATATCTTGGAAATGATGACTGGGGGCACAGGGGGAAGGCCTTCATATTTGTAACCTTAAAGCCTTAAGGAAGGTTCTACATACGTACTTTAAAATGTTACAAAGTCATTAGTTAAGAAATAATAATTTGCTAGAGCTTTTTAGGTAATAAAAATTAATATTTTTAAAACTAGTAACATTAAGCTGATTGTTTTTCTTTGTGTGAGGGTTTTTCCATTATTCCCATGAGCCTCCCACATTTGGATGTATAAGTCCATTGCTTCCCTAAGTGGGACTTGCAGCAATATCCTCTGTTCCTACCCATTTCTCTTCAGGATCCTTACCCTCTTCTCACCCCTGTTCTAATCTTTCTCTCCCCCTCCCAAACTGCTATCTACTCCATATGGCTTCCTGCTGCCTTATTTCCTGTTTCCTTTGCTGTGTCTGCTCCTCTCTCAAATGCAGAGACCAGGTAGGCTATTTTTGAACCTGAGCAACTTTCATGACACTGTTTCCTGAGATTCGCCATAACAGCATYGGCTCAGTGTCACTTTCATTTTATTTTATTCCAGAAACTGAAGAAAACGGGAAAGTAATGGCAATCAGGCTTTTCATTGGAAATGTAACTGCTCACAGCAAGAGAGATGCTTCAATGACGTTATAGTATACCCATATAATCTCTGTGCTACTGTGCAGTGTCCAGATGACTGTCAGCACAGACACTATTTCATTGTTAAAACATTAATACTCTTTTAGAGAAATAATCTTTTAGAAAAGATGCACAAGTGCATACCATCAAATGTAACAAAATCTACTGGCAATAGGATAATTTCCAAGCTAGCATGAGAGTATGTGCTGTGCGCACCATGTAAATAGTCTGATATATACTCTTTAATATGGAGACAAAGGTTGTTTTTTTTTAATATAATATGTACACTTCAAAACAAGAAAATGTATCATCTTAGAATAAGTTGTGTCTTTTCTCAACTAGGTTTGTATTTTGCTTAGTAGGGAATTGTTACGCCATGTATTTACTGTTGACTGTAAGTTGCTGTATTAGTGAGCCATAGCTGTAGACTCTTCTGTATGATTGATATGATACTTGCTTATTGAGGTATAATTGAGTCTTTCTGTTTAATGTTATGATTAACCTGTCATAACATCCTGTATTTTAATGAACTATTTTGGCATTTTGTCTTTTTGTGGTGGTGCCTCAGAATGTATTCCAGAGAGAGAGGATAAAGAGCAAGACATCTGTCTACAGTACAAAAGATGACGTATTGTGTCTATATACACAAGTTTTCCTTCCAGATAACAGGATTAGGGATTGATTGTCAGCTGTAATGCTGGCTAGAAGGAAGTAAACTGAGATATGATTTGTGTCCACTTTCGTAACAAGTGGGCCACCTTGTTGCTAGAGAATGGAGTCATATGATTGTGGTCGGAACCGAGAATTMCTTCCTAGGAGAAGATTGTTTCATTACTTACAGCTGGATAAGCGTTGTATGTCCTACTCCAGTATAAGCAGGTAAAGATCTGGTGGCACCATCTAAATCACTAGGAAACTGGCTGGAGGGGGCCAAAAGTCACGTTCAGGACAGTCTCAGTGCCTTCCCCTCTTAGACGTCTGGGTGTAAGTGGATCTCCTTATATTTTCCTGTGCTGTGATTTTGGTATGCTTTGGGTTTGGCCCTGCATGACATAATTCTGCTCTCTTCCCCTGCCCCCCTCCCCCAAGCTTTTTCCTAGCAACAGCCTGCTGATAGAGGGGGATTGAGAATTGCTTGGGTTTGCTCGTGGCGATGCTCTTAAATTTTGAGAAATTTTCTCTGCATTCCTTGTAGCATGACACAGTGAAAGTCATATTGATACCTGGACCTTGGTTAATCATTCATATTGCATCAGTCCAAAGAAGTGTGTAGTAGCATCAGCTGTTTCATTTTTAAATAACACAGTCACTTCAGTCAGAAGTATGTATGGTAGTACTTGAAGCACACACTGACTGCAGGAGAGTTAGCTGTACTGACATGTCATTACTACAAGAGACCTATCAACTTGTGGTCATCTTTCACTTATCTTTTAGCCACATGCTGTATTCTGGCTTTCTCAGAATATAATTATTGCCAGGATGTCAAAGCCTTCCTTTGATTCTCGTATCAATTTCTATCTAATTGAGTAGAATTTCCTGTTTCCTAAGCATACTTCCGGAGCTACTTCTRCCATAGAAGCAGATTTGGCTTTACACAAGAGCAAGCTTAGCTATGTGAGCATTCCTGAACCTGAAAAGATACCGGGATATCTTCTGGTCGTAACTATCTTCTTATCACTGGCAGTAAATCAGAACTTAGTCTTTGACCATATTTGACAGAGCTGATGCCTCTAAGCAGTACAGAGATCTGGATTTAGATATGAAAGTAGCTAGGAGAAGTTCACTTAAAAATGAAAATTAGGAATGGAAAAGTACCAGTCTGATGAGTAAGTGTGTAGTTCTCCCAGGCTTTTTTTGGTTAGAGTGTGTTCTTTATTTGTCCTGTATGAATTTTTTAACTGAAAATTCTTTGAGTTTTCCCAGTGTGTAAAACAAGGAAAAATCTTGTTTGCTTCACAAAAGTTGCATGAAGATTTGCAGACGGAAAAGCTTGCAACATGGGTCCTCTTAAGCATGATTTTGCTTTTTTAGGCCCAGGCCCTTTAACACAAGATAAACCATCTCTCTGCTTTAGAGTGGTTTTACTGGTGAAGAGCAATTCATTTTCTCGTGTTTCTAGGGAAACTTGAATTATTTTTTCTATGAAAACCTTATATTTTTAAAAGCATTATTTTAAAAAGTAGCCCTCATCTGTACCTCCCTAGCAGAATGATTAAATCATTCAATCATGTAGGATGATAGTAGTATATGGAATGTTTAATATTGGCTCCTGTTAATTGTCGATCAGTAGAATTTGGAATAAATGGGATTGATCGTACAAATTGTTTCTTACATGTTTTTGAAAATGAGTAGTGGTAACTCCTCTTCAAATTTTCTAGGGAGTCCTTAGATGCTTCCTCTGCCCTAACTTACATTCCTGTTCATTCTCCAGCACAGACACTGTGTGATGGCCACTGCTCTTCTTTGGGAACAGGTTAGTAAAATGTCCTTACAGCTTCTGCTTCATGCATGTTTTGTGCATAAAAGCTAATGTTTGAAAAACTTACTGTGCAGTTGATAAATACTATAAGAACGATAGGTCTGGTTTAAAACATAAAATGATTAACAAACATCAAACATCTTTTCTACTGGCAACCTATGCCAAAAAATGTACGTCATTTGCATAATAATGTGTCAATATCTTGAAAATGGGTTCCTGAAGATGGACAGAATCGTCTGTTAGCCTTAAATTTTAGGATAAAATTGTTGAAATCTTCTGATATGTGAAAAGGATGATCTCTCTTGCATATTATGAATGGAAGAGGCTTTTACTGTTAAAATCAACTGATGTGTAGGTTTTGAAGTGATAAGAACATGATCAGCAATCTCAGTCTCCAAATAATTAAAGATGTCAGGAAGGGGGCAGCTATGTTCATTTCTTTTAAAATGCCTTGGTAAGTTAGTAGTGACATTTGGAAGTAGCCTGTCTGAGCTCTGTGTGCTTGAGGGRGGTTGAGATCTTTTAAGATAAAAGACTGTATTATTTAATGCTGTAATTAGATGCTGAATGCCATACATTAAAGAAATACTGCACATCTTAAATTGCTTTAGTTTATACCCTAATGATAAATCAGTGTGCAGCTTCAGTGCAGTCAAGGCACTGGCATTCAGTCACTGTGTTGTTTCAACCTGTTTTGAACAGTGGCAGCTTGGCAGTAAAACACCATTGGGAACTGCGCTGATAAAAGCAGCCATGGAAAATATTAGGGGGGGGAAATTCTAGCGTTGATACAGCTACGTCCAGATCCCAGTTTGGAAAATCAGCTTCCTTTCCTCCGCTTCCCAAGCCTTTCCTGAAGGCTATCAAATGAGTCATACTGAAATCTGTGATTCAGCAGGAAGCTGGAATGCAGATAATATGAAGTTAAAAGAGAAGTTGCRAAGAACTGAAAAGTAAACAGTCACTTTGGCTAGTTTTGCAGTCAGTTACACATACCCAAGGGTATTCCAATGTACTTCATTCCCAGCATCGACTTCCTCCCGTATACCCACCCCAACCCACCCCAAAAGACTAAAGTGCAGAGAAGCTTAATGACAGGAAATACCTCAAATGCATTTTAAAACAGTTAAAGACTTAAGGCTTCTGGGGGCCTTGACTCTCCCTGACTATTATAGCTTACTGAAATTGCCTTAAATCCTCCCTGGACAGTGTTTGAAAGTCATTTCACATAGCATTCAGAGAGGAAATTTGCCTTCCCAGGCTGTTGCTGCATTTGACTAACTAGCATTCAGCTGAGGGCAACAAATACTTGATCTTGTAAGGCAGAGGTGGAGCAGCAAAGCTGTGCAAAGAAATCCCGCTCTGTTCTTACCCCAGAAATACGGGCCACATTAGGAACTTCTCTTTAAATAGTGCCTAGCAGATGTGAGTGGCCATATTCAGAGTTTCTCTTCTGGGTGAGTGCGGTGGTTTCTAAGTCAGTTGAGGTGCACTAGTTTTTGGTAGTTACTTTGCTGTCAGGTTCCTGTAAAGCTCCTGAGGGTGCAAAAGGGGACAAGCAGTATATTTTAATAGGGGGGATTACGACAGAGAAAAATGCAGTGAGGAAGAATAAATGTCTTGCTGCTGCAAAGCTGCTGAGTTGCTGGGACCAAGGAGGGGAGAGCGCGGCGGAGGCAGGTGCGYGGCTTGCCCCGCGCAGCCCTCTGGCCGTTCATTGATGGATTGCACCCTCCGCTACAAATGCAGCATTTGAAACTTCCCGGGGAGGGGGGAGGCATCTCCGGCCCCGCTCGGTTTTTACTGTTTTTATTACTTCGAGGGCGTCCGTGAGGAGTTCTGCTCGTGGGAAGTTACCGCGGCTGCTGCCCGCTCCCCGGGCGAGGGCGGCGCCGGCGGCTGCCGCGCGGG